>NW_025999900.1:64494090-64503752 GCF_001458135.2 Marmota marmota marmota | reverse complement strand
CAGAATTTCCCTTTACGTGGTACACGGGCAGCAGGGTATTCGCCTGAGGGATCCCCCCGCCCCCCCCCATCCCAACCCTTCATAGATGCACGTTGGCAGCCCTGACCCCATGGGCCACTTGCTCAGAGGCAAGCAAGGAGCTGACCTGACCGAGGCTTTGGGCACTGACAGTGGTGAGGCTGGGGTGTCTGTCTGAGTGTTGGGGGGCAGAGGGACCCATCAAAGATCTGAAGGGCAGTTCTGAATCCAATAGCAAATCCAGATTTTTTTTTTTTTTTGTAAAGTGGGAATTTCCTGATCAGTAGCTGTTTTTCAAAGAAAGTGCATGAAGTTTGAGAACAATGTTTATGGAGATAACATCTGAAGGTCTGAGTATATTCCTTCTGCAGAGCCCGGGGTGGAGGTAGGGTAGACTGGCAGAGGACAGAAGCCAGACAGGAAGCCCACAGTGACTATCACAGCCACAGCAGGGGCACAGGACAGAGGCCTGAAGTCCACCCAGAGGGGCAGACCTGTGAACTGAGCCTCCAAGGAGACACTCACCAGGTGTAGAGAGGCACCTCCCGCAGCACCTGGGTGAGGGTTTCATTTCCTTCTGGGACGCACTCGGGCAGGGTCCTCCATCTCTTGGCATGGGGCTTTCTAGCACAGTGCCTGGCCCAGGAAAGGAAAGAAGGTATGCTGCTGTATGAACTCACGAATTGTGAGCTTCAAAAGACAGAAAGATCTGGGAACGATGAGACCAGGATGCATGTGGAGTGAGAAACCAGGCTTCAGTGTCTACAGAGAAGCCTAAGGAGGAAGGAGCCGGAGCCGTGGGTCCTAGATGCTTAAAAGGTTGGGTTTTGTGCAAAGGTATTTAAGGTTTGTATTTTAAGGAATAAGGGGCAACCTAAAGATTTTCAACATGAGACATACTTGCTCTAATTTCTATTTCATGCTCAGGCATTTGGATTTTATGTCGTGGACACAAAATGTGAAAGGTTTGAAGCTGAGAATGTCATCATTAAGTCTGGGTGCCACTCAGAGACAAGGGGGCTACAGGAGTGATGAAAATACAGGAAAAGATTCTAAGCAGGAGTGTCACGAATACAGTTGGGTCTCATGGAAAGAAATCTGGACTTTATTTTGAGGGGTGACAGGATCAAAATTTTACCTCATGCTAAGGAGTTTGGATTTTTGCCTGAGTTTTAAGAAATTGATGGTGAGATTTGGGCTTGTGGGAGATGGGTCTGCAGAAAACACAATCAAATCTATTTTATAACTAACAGCTTTGGACTCTATATTACAAGCAATAAGGAAACACTGAAAAATTGTAAACAGAAAAGTAACAGCCACAAATTTAAGGATCATGCCCAAACATTCTGACTTTCTATGTTGGCTGAGGGAATGCCAAAGTCTGATTTGCAGGGCAGGCCAAGAGCTGATTAATGTTGACACCAAAATTGAAAGGTTTTAATCAGACGAGTTACATGATCAGCACTGTGAATATGCAAAGAAATTTGGAATTTATTTAGAGGCTCTGACATGATGAGGTTTTTGCACATGCCTAGGAATTTTATTTATCCAATAAAAAGTTCAAAGGGAGCGACACAGTTAGAGTCTTGTGTTGGATAAATAGGATGCAGTAAAATTAAGAAATAAAATTCACATTTCGCGCCAAGAATCTGGACTTTTCTGTCATACGCAATTAAGAGGTGGAGTTACGAGATCAGATTTAACGTATTGTGCTAGGAAGTGTGAATTTTATTTTAGAAGATGGCATGATCAGATTTTTATACCATGCTAATAAGTTTGGATTTAAGCCAATAAAGGGCTTAAAAGAGTGACAGGGTGAGACTGGGGTTTTTTTATAGACCAGTCTGGAGATAAATTACATGGTAAAATGCTGCGTTTTATGTTAAGTACTTGGGACTTTATGTTACAGGAAATGAAGAAACTTTGAAAAGTTTAAATTGGGGAGTTACATGTTCCAACTTTTACATTTCGGCATAGCCAGAGTGGATTTTTACGGTTAAGATAATATGATCAAATTTTTCTAACATGCTAAGGATCTGTGGTTTTATGTGCGCACTGAAGGCACTGTTACAGGAGGGAAATGACCTCATTTCTGAATCCTCATGCACAGGCATTTGGAGTTGAGACAGCAGAGGGTTTCAAGGAGTGAATTGATGAGTATTTTGTCTCTAGAGGAATCAGATGGCAAAGCCTGCTCTAGCTAAGGTGTCTGAATCGGATGACCCACAAAAGGAACCAGCCCTGACCCCTCAGCCTCCAGAGGCAACTCCTCAGCCCAGGGAGCCCAGCCTGCGCCATTGCTGAGGAGCTGGGTGGGTCATCTACATGCTGGGCAGAGAAGAGAGATCATGATTAAATTTATGTTGCATGCTAAGAAGCTTGGACACAGTTTTGAGGAATGACAGAATCACATTTTTATGCCATGCTAAGGAATTTGGATGTCAGCCATTCAGAGACTGTGAGCAAGTGATATGGTGAATGGGCGGGGTGCGGGGGGGGATGGAGCAGTCTGCACAAAAATCATGACGAATAATGTATCATTTTATGCTAACAGTTTAGACCTTCTCTCATAGGTAATTCAAAGATATTATAAACCTTTAAGCACAAGTTACAAGAGCAAATTCCATGTTTCTTGCAAGAAATGTGACCTTTGGAAACTGTTGAGAAATAACATGGGCGATATTTTATATCTTGCTGAGAGGTTTGGAATTAAGCCAATCAAAGATTTCAGGGATTGGCCTGGCGAGATTGAGGATTTTGTATTCATCAGTTGGCAAATGAATTATATGGTGAAAATTTTTGTTTTTTGTTGTGGTCAGAACTTCATGTTAGAGGCAACAAAAGGAGACTTTCCTATGTTTGAAACAGAAATTATGGGATGATTTTTACTTATCTTGGCAAAAGTTTTAAACTTGGATGTTAAGGGTTAAGAAATGTGAAGGTCTTTGTGATTAGATTTTAGGTTGAAAGCAGGATAGTTGAAAGATTTGATCTATTAGTTATAGATTTTCTTAAGAAGGTATATAATGTGGTTTTAAAATCATCTTGCTAAGGAATTTGAATTTTAGCCAATCAAGGATTTTAAGGGAGAGACAAGCTGAGATTTTTATTTCTGATAGATGAGACAGCAGATGAATTACTTAGCCAAATTTTGTACTTCAATTAGAATTTTATATCAGAGACTTGGAATTTTACAATAGTACAGACCTCAGAGGACTTTCATGAGGAGGAAATGAGCTAATTTATGCAATTGCTACCTACATGTTTCTGTGATGATGATGACGGTGATTTTGTCCAATTTGTACACCATGCTAAAAAAATGTGAGCCCTGCCTTGAGGAATGACATGTCAGAATTTCATATTATGTTAAGACCTTTAAATTTTATCCAGAGAATGGTTTTGGTGAGTTTACATGTCAGATATGTTTACACTAAAAGGTTTGGATTTAATATTGCAGACGGTAAATAAACAGTGAAAGGCTTTAATCAGAAGGATTGCATGATCAAATTTAAGTGTCACGCTAACAAGGGCATACTTAATTTTGAGAAAGAGCAGATCTGAATTTTGTATCCTGTTGGAAAGTCTGGATTTTAGCCAGCAAGGATTTTTTACAAAAGGGAATGCACTTTTTTTTAAAAAAAATAGACCAGCCCAGTGGCCCTAAGAAGTAACAAAAAGTGTTAAATTTACAAAAAGCAATAACTTTATGACTTATCTATCGAATAATCAATGCTGAATTTTCTCTGCCCCGGAGAAGCAATATGCAAATAACCCCAAACCAAGACAACTCTTTAAATTCCATTTCACCCCACTACAACTACCCCTGCTAGACTTTCCAAAATTTCAGGACATTTGGGTTTCAAAGGTATCCCATGCTCTGCTCCCCACCCAAGGTCACATCTCTGACAGATACACCCCTAAGTAGGAGAAAATCGATCAGGGACAGAGAGAAGGGGCATCTGCCAGAATGAGGCCAGCCCCTCCTTGAACAGAGGAGGGGACTTGGGAAGATGTGATTGGTGAGGCCTGCAAATATGTTTGCATGCATGGAATTGAGGCCAGATGTGGGAAGTTCCAGGAGCCCAGCAGACCAAGAAGGCAATCCTGAGACAGTGCAGATCTTAGGAGGGCGGGGAGGTTACCTGAAGATCTCCTTCACAGCTCAGAGCTGGAGAGAACATGGCATTGGAAGGAGATCAAATCGAGAAAGAGAAATCCCCAAAAAGTGTGGCCTAGGATCAGGTAACAGAGGTGGAGTTCTCCGACACATAGTAGGCCTTTTAGAAACATGTATGGTGGGGGGAGGATTAAAAATAAAAGCTAGAACCCAGCCTTCTATTTCTCCCCTCCGTATTTTTTATTTTAAACGTGGAGGAGGAAATAAGAGCTATTTTGGGCTGCTGACCCAGCTGGCGGGAGAGTGGCCAAGTGCCCGTTTTCTCCTCTTCCCCCAAAGTGGAGCCACAGCGGGCGTCTCTGCCGGAGTTTCCCGCCTCCACAACCACACGGGCTGGGCTTGCTCCAGAGCCCCAAGCCTGCCAGGGGTGGCTTGGAATGGCACTGAGATGTGACCTCTGTGACTCGGGTGATCAAAGACGGGGAGGAAGACTGACCGGGCACATGTGCCAGGGAGAAATGGGGCAGCCCTGTACCCTGCCAGGTGCCTGCCTGCTTGCCACAGCAGCCGCTCTGGGCTAGTTGCTCCACAAAATTTATGGGCTGTGAATTTCTCACACCCATAGAGGAAGTAGGCGGGCCAAGCAGGCAGACTCCGCCTGGGAGGCAGGTCAGGGTTGACTGAGTCTCTCCCTGGGGGTGCCCCAAGTGACCAGCCAAGGAGGCTGGTTTGGACACAGGAAGGTTTTCCCTGGCTCTTCTGTGTTCTGATTGCTTGGGCATCTGATTTGTGCTTGAGAACCTGACCCTGACCTCTTGAGACCCTAAACTGCTGCCTTGACTCCCCACTCCATCCCTCTGTTCCTAGGTTCTGATCTCTACAGGCCCAGTCGCTGGCGGGAGGCGTCCCAACCTTACCGATCTTCAGAAAACACTCCTTTCCAACCGACGAAATGATAGAACCCTCTGAAGACTCATTTGAGACGATGATGGAGCGTAAGAATCCATCATCAAAACAAATGGAGTCCTCCGAGGGCTCGTCCAACACCACCATGGAGACACCGGGCAGTGGAGCGCAGACGGCGGCGGCCGGGCCATCCAGTGGCCCAGCCCAGGAAAGAGAGGAGCCACCCAGTGGCTCACTCCAGGAAATGAAAGAGCTGCCCATTGATCTACTCCAAGACATGGAGGAGCCATCCAGTGGCCCACATAAGGAAATAGAGGATCCACCCAATGACCTACTCCAAGACCTGGAGGAGTCATGCTATGGTTCACACCAGGCAGTGGGGGATCCACTCAAGGAAACATCTGAGAGAATGAGAGAAGCGTCAGTCAACCCATCGGGAGCCCAGGGAAAGCGAGAGGCAGACAACACTGACCTGAAGGAGTCAGAAAAGAAGGAGAATCCCGAAGAGGAAAACCAGACCGAGAGCTCTCCCGCAGAAATCATGACCATGATGCGGTCCATCATCTCACTGTACTTCCGAATGCAAGACCTCAAAGAACAACAGAGAGTAGCAGAGGAGATCCTGGTCCGGGGGATCAATGCCGGCCGCCTTCCCGCCCCAAAGCGCTTCTCTGGCGATCGCAGAGAATACCATGAGTTCATCGTGCTCTGCCAACTGATCTTACAAAGCTACCCGAGAATGTTTTACAGCGACCGCCTGCGAGTGAAGTATGTCATCTGCCACCTCTCGGGCTTAGCCTTGGAGTGGGCCAAAGCTCTGCTGCAGCAGAACAGCCCCCTGATGGGAGACTTCCCCGCCTTCCTGGAGGCCATGTCAGAAGTGTTTGAGTACCGGCAGACACTACGTGTGGCAGAAGAGGCCATGTTCAACATCAGGCAGGGCAATCGCTGTGCCACCGACTACATCAATGAGTTCCAGAGCCTGGTACCTACCTTGGGCTGGCCAGACGAAGTCCTGCAGGCCCACCTGTGCCAGGGGCTCAACGAGGACATCAGGCATTATCTATTCCGCGTCCCACAACCGGATTCCCTGGACAGCCTGATTGTGGTCATCCTGCAAATAGAAGACAAGCTGGCAGAGAGACGGGCCATGCTCAGGCTGCCCCCAGAGGCCCGCCCACGGAACCTGACCTGGATCGACTCACCTGCTCCAGAGAAGTGGATGGTCAGCAGCTGGCTGCCCAGCGAATTCCATCCGGCCATCAATCGCGCCCATCTCTTCCTGCTGCTCTTGGTCAGAGTGAACCCCTACCACAGTGTGGCGGTCCAGGCCCTGGTGGATTCCGGAGCAGAAGGCAACTTCATGGATGAGAAGTTTGCCCAAGAGCACTACGTGGAGCTGTACGAGAAGCCCTACCCACAGTCAATCCAGACCGTTGACGGCTCGCTGATCGGCAACGAGCCCATCTGGCTCTACACGGAACCCCTGGTGTGCATTCACCAGAACCACCAGGAGTCCATCGAATTCGACATCGTACCTTCACCTAACTTCTCCGTGGTCCTGGGCATCAACTGGCTCCGAATCCACGCCCCAGAAGTCGACTGGATCAAAGGCCGCTGCACCTTCCACTCTCCCTACTGCCTGAAGAACTGCTTCCGCCCACCCCCGCCATGCATTGCACTGGAGAGACACAGCATAAGCCTACTGCCCGGATTGCCACACCCATACTCAGACCTGGCCGACGTGTTTAACCCGAAGGAAGCAGATGATGAGACTTCCGACCAGCCAAGCTCAGACGGATCCGATGATCTTTCTGAATCAGAGCCCTCTGAGCTTCAGCAGGCTGGAGACAGTGATCACAGCGAGACCTTTTACGAGTGTCCCTCCACCGCGCCTTGGGAACCTGTGGGTGCCAGGATGCAAGAAGAAGCCAGGCAGCAAGAGGAATTCTGGGAGCTGCAGGACATGCTGACCGACAGACAGGACTACATACAGATGGTTCCGGAACTGTTTGACCAGTTACACGGAGCCGCATGGTTCACAAAACTAGAGCTTCGTGGGACCATAGTGGAGGGGAGCATGAGCGCCCACCGAACAGAGGAGACATGGAAAGCAGCATTCGGTCTGGAGCTTCAAGACATGAAGAGCTACCAGCCCTTCGCACTGTCCCCAGACCCTATCATACCACAGAGCGTGATCCACTTTATCCTGAAGGACATGCTAGGCTTCTTTGTGCTCTCCTACGGCCAGGAAGTCCTCGTCTACTCAATGTGCCAGGAGGAGCACCTCCAGCACGTCCGCCAAGTCCTAGTCCGCTTCCGGCACCACAACGTCTACTGCTCACTAGACAAAAGCCAGTTCCACCGACAGACGGCAGAAATCCTGGGTTTCGTCGTGTCCCCCAAAGGGGTGAAACTGAACAAGAACATCATGAACATCATCACGGGGCACCCGACCCCAGTCAATAAGAAGTCCCTGCGCAGCCTGATCGAGTTCGTGTTCCCCTACCGCCACTTTGTAGAGCGCTTTGCCATCATCGCAGAGCCCCTGGTGCGGCAGGTGCTGAGCACCCAACCTTTCTACTGGGGAGAAGAGGAGCAGGAGGCCTTCGAGTGCCTGAAGAGGGCTTTCCGCAAGGCGCCCATGCTCTACCACCCCAGGCCTCAGAACCAGTTCTACTTGGAAACGGGCATCTACAGGACGGCCCTGTACACCTCCCTGATCCAAATTGACGACCAAACTGGCAAGAGAGTCACCTGCGCTTTCTACTCCCGAAACCTCTCCCCCATCGAGGTCGAGTACCCTCTGGTGGAGATGAGAGTCCTTCCCATCCGGGCTGCCTTCATGGTGTGGTGCCGCTACCTGGAGAACACCGAGGAGCCCATCATGATCCTTCTCAACACGGAGGATCTAGCCTCTCTGAATAATGACAGGCTCACCGTACTTCTCCCCGGGCATTGGGTCTTCTTCTTCTCTCACTTCAACTTTGACGTCATGGAGCTGCCTGAACAAGACGGGGGCCGCCCCCTGACACCTGTAAGAAACCGCGGCCGCAGAGGGCTGCGCGGCAGGGCCACACGGCCCGTCCTGCTCTATGCCACGAGAGGATCCCCCAGGGATCAGACCATCGAATCCGAGGAGGAGGAGAACGAGAACGAGCCAGACCAAGACGGATTCAACGAGCAGGCCCTGCAGCAGGAGCTGCTGGCCATGATTCCCATCGACCAGATCCTCAACAGCTTCCTGGCCCACTTCAGCATGGCCCAGATCAGGGCCGTCATCCTGCACTTCTTCCGAGGCCTCCTCTACTGGAAGAACCTGCTCGCCTTGGCAGCCGTCCTAGTGCTCATGAGGGTGAGACAGTGCCCTGCCCTGCTGCCAGCCCCCACCATGGCGGTGGCTCGGCCCCAACCACGGCGCTCCCTGCGGCTCATCCTGGACTCGACCCTCATTGCCAGCAGCAGCATGGCCACGGCCATTGCTCAGCTGCTCACTCAGATGCCCCCTCTGGTGGGCGCCAACACCGTCCCGGCCCAGGAGATGGCCGAGCTGTTCCTGGGCCCCCGCCGCTGGCAGAGAAATGCCCTGCACCCCCAGACCACCGGGGGCCTGAGATTCACCCCGGGGTTCTGGCTGACACTGTGTGAGTTCTTTGGTGTCCGCGTCACCCCACCTGAGGGTGGCCGCCCTGCCCCACGCCAGAACCGCTACTTGGAGCTGCACGTCGTTGGCGATGAGGATGTCGTCTTGCGAGAAGCCCTGCAAGACGACCTGCAACGTTACCGTCAGTGTGGCCTGCATGACGGCCTGCAAGACACCTCGCAGGACGCGCAGGACAACGACGCGCAGGAAGCCCTGCCCACACAGACGGCCGGTGCCCTCACACTCCGCCCACGCAACCTGATGGACCCTGAGGTCCTGGACTTCCTCCAAAATCGCCTGCTCCATGTGCGAGGTGCCGATGGGAGGCTCACGCTGCTCAGCAGGGAGCAGGTGGCCCAGGCCCTGACCCGATTCCTGAGCATGGCCTACAGGCAGGCCCCGCCTGCCCCAGCCTCTGGGCATCAGCCCAGGGAACCAGCAAGCCTGGAAGAGCTACCCGACCTCGAGGACGCTGACCTCGACTGAAAACACCTCCTCTCCAGCCAGGAGGCCCCTCTCCTCCAACCAGCACCCTGCAGTCTCCACCAGGCTCCCTGCGCCTCAGCCAGCTTTGCTCAGACCCAGCGCCCCTCCTGCCACTCCTGACCCAAGGGGAACCCACTTGTGAAGGGCAAAATTCCTTCGACTCATCAACCAGCAACGCCATCTGTGCTAAAGGACTATCAGTCATCAGTGACCCAGTCAGTTCAGGGCTACACAACCCCGTCCAGATTCTCCAGGTCCCAGGCCACAACTGGGACTGACATCCACGAGAGGAGAGGGCAGTGACGAGCAGGAAATGACCCGTGACCCAAGGCCAGAAGCAGAAGCAGGCACAGCGGGTGCAGCCAAGCAAGCAGATGCCAGGGACCCCCGCCCGGAGTGGCGCGCAGCCCCCTGTGCATCCTGGGACACTGACCTCGGGTGCTCCACTGACTTCTTCTACCTCCACCACCGGTGCTCCTGCTCCCCTGGGCC
>NW_025999900.1:64485503-64492564 GCF_001458135.2 Marmota marmota marmota | reverse complement strand
AGCCCACCCCCACCGTCTGGTTCGGCTCCCTCGACACTAAAGACTTCATCTGACCCTGAGCTCTGGACTTACCTGGACAGAGCCGCTCCGAGGAGTGTCTGATGTGCCAGTGCTACTTACCAGATGGACTTGCCCACCTTGATGGCCCCCGAGACTCAGGGGACACCGGAGCGGGCAGCCGGGCTGAATGGACTCCCTGCCCCTCCCAATGCTCACAGCTGGACAGTGCAGGGCCCAGAGGCCCCCAGTAGAGGGAGGGGACCCGAGAGAGACAGAGAAAGGCCCCAGACACCCTGCCCCTGTGCCGAGGAGCCAAGAGTGCTCCAACCAGACCCCGCTTCTTGCCACGGAGGACGCCCTCCCCACACCTTCCCACCCCACCGGCTTCCCAACCCAAAATAAAGCAGAATAAAAGATGATCTGACTTTGTGGTTTGTTCTAAAAGGTGGGGGGTGGGAAGGGAGGGAGGAGGGTAGACAGGCATGGGAGGGGACAGGTGGGGAGTCAGGCAGGAGGGGGAGGGGGGCAGGAGCGGTTGCAGGTGGCAGATGGATGGGGGAAGAGCAAGTGGAGTGAGGGGGAGGGGGTCCCCTGAAATGGCCCCCATGAAACACACAACAGCAGCCCTCTTCTACCTCCTAAAAGTGTCCTCTTCCAGGCCCTGGGCACTTACTCCTACCATGTGAACATGGCTGCTCACCCCACAAGCTCATTCCAAGAAGGGAGGTGCACTTGGGAGGGGACACGAGGGACAGGAGTGCTGGGTACAGCCTCTGCCTGAGAGCGGGGATGCCCAGAAACCAAGGCCCCTCAGCCACAGGGGAAATGAGGGTAATCAGTGCCCACAGCCCAGAGGGCCAGCAAGCCCTGGCCTCACACCTCAGCCCCATTTCAAAGGGACCCCTGCCCTAAAAGTGGCAAATGGCTATACTGCCCGGAAAGGAAAAGAGGCTCCTGAGGGCCAGGAAAGCAGGGGTTGGTGGCACGCACTGGCTTCAGACTCACCACTCCACATCCAGCACACACTGACCCCACCACCTGGCACAGGCCCCCGATCCAGGAGGGGCCTCTGCACTCTTAGGGGTGCCCAGCCCACCCTGGTCCTCCTCATGTGGGAACCCTGCAAGAAGGCAGGGCGTAGGAAACTGGGACCACTCCCAGCAAAGCCCAGACCTGCCCTGGGAGGGGGACAAGACAGGTTCCATGCACAGGGCCCTGGTACTCTAGGGACATCAGCTCTGCTCCCTAGGCCCTGACCTGGGATCTGGCCCTAAGTAAGCCCCAAGAGACCACCCAAAGAGCTCAAGTTCAAAGGTCAGAGCACTGCAGGGGCCTGACACACCTGTCCCTGAGCCAAGTTCTCAGCGGCCTCACAGATGGGACCCTACTCTGTCCCCGAGAAGAATGCCAAGGCACAAGGAATTCTGCAGCACCGAGACGTGCGACCCCTCCTGCGTGTGGAGTCCTTGGACAGAGACAACACCCCACAGGAGCCCAAGGTCAGTGCTGGAAGCTCATCCACTCCCTCCGTACTCCCCTGGCCCCTTACTGGACTCACTGTGCCCTCACAATCCCTGGGGTGCCTGGCTGCCACCTCCCGTTCATCTGTCTGAGTAATCTACCCCTGACAGCAACACCCAGAGATCATGGTCAGGATCCCCAGGCCTAAGGTCAGGGGCTCAGCTTCACCTCCAGGCAGGCTCTGCTGTCTGGTTAGGAAGGTGCCAGTGCCCCCTCCCCAGCTCTGCTGGACTGGCCGACCTCTGTTTCCCCACCTGTCATTCAGACCCATGAGGGTTCTGTAACAATTCAGAAGGGTCACCAATAAAGTCCTGGGCACAGCCCACATGCCACTCCCCCTGCCCATCTAGTGCCATTTATGCAGGCAAGCTTGGGGAAGTGGGGCTCAGAGAGAGCTGAAAATAGTTGGGGACAGAGTTAAAATTGAGATTTGGTGGCCTTTGCCCTATCATCCTGGGCCATTCTGCCCCTGCAACGTATGGTCACAGCCAAGCAAATGACTCCCACCTACAGCTCACATCACAACAGCCCCAGAGCTCCAGAACAGGTCTCCTGTTTGTCCACCCTGCCCAGGCAGCAGCTCCAAGCAGGCACCATGGGTCAAGGTCAAAGGCTCAGCTGTGAGAACTCCAGCATCCCCTAGCAACCTGGTCACGGAAGGCCCTGACCCTAATATGCTGGGTGGTGACCTCAGAGGGTGGCTGTGTATCTTGCAACCTGCTCTCCCATCATCAAACAGGGGACACAGTCACCAGGTCGCTTCCTAAAACCCCCACTGTTCCCAGATGACACTCTTCTTGGCAGGGCGGAGGGGGGAGGGTCCCAAGATCTGCTACCAAGAAGTGGAGCTTGAGGTCCCAGTGTGGAACCCACCCCAGCACAGGCACTCTACCTCAAGTCACCTGGTGTGACCCCTTGGGGACCCAGAGGCTGTGAGGACCTGTGAGTACCACCATGTCTCCCTGCTTAGCTCCTGGAAGGTAGAGAATCAAGTGGGACCACCTCACAGGCTAAGCCACGCAGAAGTCATCACCAAACAGTCAGTGCCCTGAAGGGACCAGATGCCCACTCAGGCCTGTCCACAAGGACAGCGCAGGCACGCACACACACACACACACAAGCTACAGGGGTGGCCTGCACAGGAGCAGCCCCTGCCTCCCAAACCCGAGATGGCTCCTTCACAGAGACAGGGCGCAGCCCAGGCCCAGAGCTCCACTAACAAAGGAAAAGTACCAGGTTATTTTGTCCCCATCTTCCAGGAAAGAGGAAAAAAAAAAAAAAAAAAAACATGCATTACAAACCTTTTTTCTCCTGTCCTGAAAAATAAAAAAATCGGCATTAAAGGACACGCTACTCAACAACATTGCGGCCACCACAAAAACAAGAGGAAGCTCAAGGCCGGCTTCTGTCACTCCAGCCCCCACCCCCACCAGTGCTGACAGCATCTAGGAGATGAAGGAGAGCCCCAAGGCCCATGCTTGGCAGCCCCCCAGCCCTCTCACCCTCCCTCTCCATCCCCAGCCCACCTGTCCCCTCCACGAGATGCCTCCCCCACCCAGGCTCCAGGCTGGGCTCACACTGGGCCTGTTTGGGAGCCCACAGGCACACACTTGCCAGCCATCCCCGCCCGTGCACCATCAGGCCCAGATTGGCTTGTCCTTCTTGCAAGTGGTCATGGGTCAGATGGGAAGCCCCTGACTCTGGGGCTTGGAGCCTTGGAAGCTCCCAAAACTCTGGCCAGAGCAGAGGAAGGAGGTCACCTCCCCACTTACCTGTTTGGCTCAGCTCTGCTCTCTTCATGAAAAAAAAAGTGACGCACAGAATCCGGCCCACCCCACTCCACCGGCCCGCCCCAAACCCTGCAGCTGGGCCCATGGGCCCTCAAGTCACACCTCATGGCCATCCAATGTGACCCGAGACCAAGCAGTGAGACTCATCGGGACCTCTGTGCGCCAGCCTGAGCTCTTTTAGAGACCATTAAGTCCACCCAACACCAGGGAAGACGCGAGGCTAAGGTAGGAGGAGGGTGGGGAGAGGGAGTGAAGGAGGCGCAGAGAAGAAAAGGGGAGAAGGTGGGAGGGGAAGGGCGAGGGGGCAGGACGCCCCTGTCCCACAGCAGCAGCTTCACACAGTAGCACGGCCTTGCCACAGGCACACGTGTGTGTCCTGAGTTGGCTGCATGGCTAGTTAATGCACTGATGATGCTGGTGTCCCAGGGGCTGGCAGTGGGTCACCTGGGTCACACACACCTCTTAATAGGGGATGCAGAAGACACAGGTGACATGCCAGCCTGGCACAAGAGCAAGAACAGGGTGGCTGCGGACAGCCGCTAGGGCACCCAGAATTGGAATGTCCGGGAGGAGGGGGACCGTGTCTGGAAGGGTTGTGCAAGAAGAGAGTAAGAGGCCGCCTATGAGGGGCCTCTGCCTCCTGGTCATGGAAAGTCCTGGTTAGAGGCAGAGGCCCCTCAAGGCAACCCTTCTCTTGGGTCAAAGGGCGGCCTGCTCTGTCCCAGCCCTGCCCCCAGTCCTGGGGACAAGGGGCACCGTCTCTCCAGAATCTGCCCTCTGTCCCGTGAGCTGGGTCTTCTTAGAGAGCTCCTGTGGGAACACCATCCCAGAAGCCCCAGGGCTGGCCCAACTCCACCTCTGCCCTGTCTGCCCGTGGCCGCAGAGTCAGAGGGTGACCCTGGGCCCAGCCCCAAGGAGGGTCCCACTCGGGGCACAGCCTTCTCCTCCAAGGAGGGGCCCTCAAAGAAGGCCCAGGCCAGGCCCTTCCTTCCAGGAACTCAGAGAGCCGTGGAAGACAGGGAGAAGAGTCCGCAGAGCAGGCCCGACAGGAGCAAGCTGGAGGACATGTCCCCATGCAGCGGAGGATGCAGAGGAGGGTCCCCAGTGGCAAGTGGTTGGAGGGGATGAAGAAAGGCACCATCTAGGAGCTGGAGAATTTAGCAGTCACCTCCTGCATGGAGCCGTTCTCACCCCCCAACTGCTGACAACAGCCGCAACCTTCTCCTGCAGGGACGCGCACCTGGAAAGCAGGTGAGGGAGGAGCCGACAGTGGTGGTGAGGGCAGAGATGCAAGGGACAGCGGTCCGGGCAGCACTGCTCGGTACCCATGGCCCTGTGGCACATGCCCACCCCTGCCTCCTGCAGCTGGGACCCCAGCCTCCCTTGGCTGGGCACCACACAGGGCCCCAGGAGACCGCAGAGCCAGGCCAGGAGGGGGGCTGGGCAGGTTTGGAGCTGGCCTGGGAGCTGAGTGGACATCCAGGGCTCGATCCTGCCCACACCTTCTGCATCTGTGAAATGGAAATGGGTATGACAGGCTTCCCAGAGACCTCGTGGGACTCCTGGAGCCCAGCAGGACTGTGTCCCAGTAATGGCCAGTGGCTCTGTGGTTGCTCAGGGGGAAGGTGAGGGGGACAACTCGGGGTCCCTGAGCGTAGTGCAAGGCTCTCACGCTGGCCGTGGCGAGGGAGCACACAGCTGCGAATAAACTAAAAACACTGCTTTGTGGATTTTAAGGTGGCTGAAGTGCACATGGGTATAGGACAGTGAAGTGGGCAAAACTAGAACCTGCCCTGTCCATGCACAGCTCAACCACCACACAGGTGACATGCTGATGAATGACCTGATGACGCAGGACCTGCAAGAGCCCCTGGGAGGACTCCTGGCCTTGAGGAGGGGTGGGAGATGGAGAGGGGAGACAGAAAAGGGGTTCTGAGTATCACACGTGCTAAAGGAGCTCCATGACATGGGAGGGGTCCTCCCTAACATGCAGAGGGGACAGGTGTGACACGTGTGGGGGAGGGCCTCCATGACATGGGAGGGGTCCTCCCTAACATGCAGAGGGGACAGGTGTGACACGTGTGGGGGAGGGCCTCCATAACATGGGAGGGGTCCTCTCTCATGCAGAGGGACAGGTGTGACACGTGTGGGGGTGGGCCTCCATGATGTAGGTGAGGTCCTCTCTAACATGCAGAGGAGGGAC
This sequence comes from Marmota marmota marmota, assembly GCF_001458135.2. Lineage (NCBI taxonomy): Eukaryota > Metazoa > Chordata > Mammalia > Rodentia > Sciuridae > Marmota > Marmota marmota. Next base: position 64,487,050 of record NW_025999900.1, on the reverse strand, counting down.
AGGGGTGTCATGTGGGGGGGAGGGCCTCCATGACATGTGGGAGGGGTTTAGTGTCACAAAAGGCTTAAGGGGACACGTGGGGAGGGAAAAGGGACAAAGTGTGAAATGTGAGTGAAGGAGGACTGGTGTGACACATGAAAGGGGGCTCAGGGTGACAAAGGGTTGACAGAGATGAAACATGGACAGATGAATAACAGATGGGCTCCGTGTGCCACCTAGAAAGGGAAAGGGTCCTGTGTGGGCCATGAATGAGGCAGGGACGTCTGGTGACAAGGAGAGGGACCCATAGCCGTGGGGACAGGATATGAGAATCACTCCCAGGAAGAGGGACAGGTCCAACATGACACAGTGTTACCATGAAAACGGAGGGCCTCAGGTGGCATGCAAAGGCACTCAATGTGACAAAAAGGAAAGAAGGGCTACTCTGAACCCTGGAAAAGAGGGGACCTGCTAAATAAAAGAGTGCAAGGGTCTCAGGGGACACCGGTTAAGGAGGACTGCTGGTCACAGGGGAAGACTTCTGTGACACGGGGAAGCTGCATGAGTGCTGTGAGAAACTGCCCCGGTAACAGGAGAGGGAGGGGCTCACAGGGGCAGGAGACGCATGTGATGCATGTGACACACGAGGGGCAGGTTTAGTGTCACACAGGGGGCTCTGTGACACGGGAGCAGGGAGGGTCCCTTGTGATACACGAGGGGACAGGTTTACTGTAACAGGTGACACTGTGACATAGGAGTAGGGAGGGTCCCTGTGACACATGAGGGGACAGGTTTAGTGTAACACAGGTGACTGTGACACAGGAGTAGGGAGGCTCCCTATGATACATTAGGCAGAGGTTTAGTGTAACACAGGTGACTCTTTGTCTCTGTGACACATGAGGGGACAGGTTTAGTGTAACACAGGTGGCTCTGTGACACAGGAGTAGAGGGTTCATGACACATGAGGGGACAGGCTTAGTTTAACATAGGTGAATTTGTGACACAACACTAGAGGGACAAGTATAGTTTAACACAGGTGATTCTGTGACACAGAAGTAGGGAGGATCCCTGTGACACATGAGCGGACAGGTTTAGTGTCACACAGGTGACTCTGTGACACAGGAGTAGAAAGGGTCCCTGTAACACATGTGGGGACAGTTTTAGTGTAACACAGGTGACTGTGACACAGGAAGAAGTAGGGAGGGTCCATGTGACATGAGGGGACAGGTTTATTATAACACAGTGTCTCTGTGACACAGAGTAGGGAGGGTCCCTGTGACACATTAGGGGGGAGGTTTAGTGTCACACAGGTGACTCGGTGACACAGGAGTAGGGAGGGTCCCTGTGACACATGAGGGGATTTAGTATACACAGGTGACACTGTGAACAGAAATAGGGAGGGTCCTTTGTGACACATTTGGGAGAAGTTTAGTGGAACACAGGTGACTTTGTGACACAGGAATAAAGGATCCTCTGTGACACATGTGGGGACAGGTTTATTGTAACACAGGTGACTTTGTGACACAGGAATAAAGGATCCTCTGTGACACATGTGGGGACAGGTTTAT
>NW_025999900.1:64473809-64481064 GCF_001458135.2 Marmota marmota marmota | reverse complement strand
TTTTCAAAATTTTTTTTTTTTTTTTTTTTTTTTTAATATATCAGAGATTGAACCCAGGGGTGCTTAACCATCTATAGCTCTTTTTAGTTTTAATTTAGAGACAGGGTCTTGATAAGTTGCTCAGGGCCTCACCAGGTTGTTGAGGCTGGCTTTAAACTTTCAATCCTCCTGCCTCAGCCTCCCAAGCTGCTGGGATTACAGGCGTGCGCCACCACGTCCAGCTTTGGCCAAGATTTTATTTTGTTTGCAGATCCCAGAGTGGAAATTCAGAGGGCCACGTAACTCCCCCTCACCCTAGCCCATTTCCAAATTGGCATCCAAACTTGCGTGAATTTAAAGAGGTGCAGTGATGATGTGCGACTGATTCTCAAGACCTCAGAAGCTCACTGACTGGTCCTCTCTAACCCTCACTGGCAAGGCCATCTGGCAAAAACAGACTTTTTTTCAGAAACACTCTCAGGTCGATCTTGACACTTTTCATTTCAGATCAGTGCTCACATGCATCAAGAAGACAGACGTCTCACCCTGGACTTGGTGTCTCAGGCCCTGGCTGGCAACACCTGTGAGGTCAGGGGGCGGGCGGGGTGCAGGAACTCACCTGGAGGCCAAGCAGACAGTGCAGCGCGCTGGCAGACTGCGTGGGGACACGGGTGCCATCCATGCCCCAGGCTCTGTTGAGGGCGTGATGTAGCAGCCAAGGTCTGGGAGGTCACTCCGGTCCTCAGGTTCCTGGTGCCGGCACCACACAGGAGCAGACACCCCAGGCAGCACCTGGGAGGCGGGCACAGGACCCAGCCTGCACCTTGCTCAACCCATTTTTGTCCTGAGAGCTTCCCCAGAAACTGGAGATTACGGGCTGGGAGCTGGTCAGAACCCCAGGCCAGGGGGTAGGTGCTAAGTGGTGGGCAGGGGGGTGGGGGAGGCCGCTCAGTTCTCAGGAAGGAGAAGCTGGCTGGGCAGAGCTGGCGGGGTGCCAAGGCTTGTGGGGGTGGCAGCAGTGCAGGTCTGTCTGTCTCCCACTGCCTTCCCAAGCAGCGTGAAGGTAGGGGCTGGAGGGCCAAGACCGCCACTCTTCTATCCCCTGTAGAGGAGCTGGACAGAGGGGCTGGTGGACAAAGACACAGGGGGCTTGTGGCAGGGGAGACTGTGGGGAGCTGGGCTGTGGACAAGGGTGGATGCATTCTCGGGGCATCTGGGGCTGGGGAGAACCTCTCCCCTCTCACTCACAGCACTCTCCATGGTCTGCCTCCCACACGCACACACCAACACATGAGGGCAGACCACACTCACGTGCACACGCACCAACACACACACACACACAGGCACGCTTCCACCACCATCCACACAGGCCAGGACCCTTCTGCACTGAGCCCTCCCTGGGCAGGAGCCCAGAACACCCCCTGAGCTAACAGGAGCTGGAGGGCACAGGAGCCCATTCATGGACACCACTCTGTGCTGGGGCTCGGGAGTTTGGGTAAAGGGGTGGGACTAACCCCAACACGGGTCACAGGTCACAGAAACCTTCCAGAGTAGCACTTCTGCAGGTGATGCGCACCAGGCTGCAAGGGCTTTAAGGCCCAGCCCTTCAGAAGGTCACACCCTGCTCTAAGTACAGGGAGACAAGTCCCAGCCTGGCTAATTACTCCAGGTCCAGGTCAGGTCTGGGATGCACCAGGGGTTTTCCTCTCAGTAGTCTCAGAAAATGGCCTTCCTGGTCTCTGAAACAGGGCTCCCATTTCCCCTCGGGACACCCGGGACCCCCTGCTTGGCCTATGACCCTTCCAGGCCTGGGACCTCTTTCTCTGACACAGGGCACCAGCAAGCACCAACCACACACAAGCATCTCCATTCACTCCACCAACACAAGCAAACAGATAAAGTGCTTTGTAAAGTGCAGGTATATAGGTAATGTTCCGGAACACCCGGATAGCTCCCTCCCCCTCCCACAGTCCTCTTCCAAGAGCCTGGGCCCGGGGCACCCCCTGGGGTACTGCCTGCACCCTACCTTGTATGCACCTTGCTGCCCATCTACCCCTCAACAGTGTGGCCACAGTATGCCACACACAAGTGGTGCTCAATAAATGCCTGCTGAGCTGAACTAGATGACCGGGAGAAGCTCCCTCCCCCAGGGCAATTCACAGGGGCTATGCTGAGAGAGGGCCCTGGGTCCATAGGCTGAGTGGGCTCCCCTTCCTTTGCTGATTAAGTGAGTAATATTGGGTTTGGGCCTGATTCTCCTGGTCAGCTCGCCACTGGCCTGCCCTCGACTACCCCGCCCACCATCCTCCTAGCCCACCTCCACCCACCCAGACATCCATGGGCCCGGCCTTGGCAAGGAACAGCTGCTGCCATTCAGACTGGATTCTCTGAAGACTAGGCCAGATTTCCACTTCAGACTCAAACGTATGAAGGCCGGGCGTGCAGCCTGAGGTGCCCTCTGAGAAGTGGGGGGCACAATTAGAAGCAGTAGCTCCTGGGGCGGTAGCACATGAAAACAGTCCCCATTGGAGGGGAGAGGAGAAAGTGCTTCACATACCCTGCCAGCCCCTGCCTCTCTCTAGCTCCAGCTATGACATGGCGGCCACCAGTGGGAATAAGTGTGGAAAATTATAGTCCTTGGAAGAAATTGCGGCCCCAAGCATCTCCATTCCCTGGTTCCTTCAGGAACTGAGCTGGGTATGTTGGGGAAACTTGGGGACCTGGCTCAGCCCCTTCTAGAAGGAAAGCCGTGGTTTTCTCTTCCCCCTGTAGTCACTACCTCCTCACCTCTAGTCCACTTTACTGAGTGACGACCCTAATGAAGCTCACCTCACCTGGAGTCAATCACCTGGAGCCCACCACCTGGCCCCAAATCCCATGGCTCATGGAGTCCAGGTGAGCAACACACACAGGTGACTCCACACCTGTGAGAGAACCTTTCCCCCAACAGGTTGGAGAAGAAAAGAGTAAACAGTGAGGAAACTGAGGCTCTGGGGGAGAGTCAGAGGCCAACTGGGCTTGGGCCTGGCCCCCAGACTCTCAGACAGGGAGAGGCTGCATCCTACTCGGGGGCCACTCTACCTTAAGTTAAGGGCTCTGCCTGGTCTAGAAGTCTGCCTTCTTCCTAGAGCTACCACACCTCTCCTTTTGAGCCTTGCTCCCTGCGGCTGATGACTTCATAGAGTGTACTTCACGTGTTCTTCACAAGCTTCACAAGCGGAGCTCACCCATTTTGCATCTGGCTTCAGAATCTGTTGCGGGGACTTCTAGGAAATCAGCGACGAGTGATTCTAATAATTGGTGTTTCTTGGAAATCTACCAAAATAACTTGGCCAAACAAAGAGTAGGAGTGGGCTGAGGCAGTTCTTGAAGATGACGTTTCTCCTTCGTTCCATCCCAGGTCTCATGTTGCCATTAAAAAAAAAAAAAAAAGTTCTTGTGCATGGAGTTCCAGATTCTAATGAATTTCCAGGAAATATCACCAAAATGATGTTGGCATCATTAGGAGTGTTTTTTAAGAATTCTTGGTAGCGGCTCCCTTTCCTCCAGACACAAGCTGAATAAAATAAGTCTTTTTTTCTGGGACATGTTATTGAAGCATGTAGGAATAGCATAACTGACAAGCTCAGATTCTCACGAAGCCCCCAGTCCACAGCTTGCAAAGTTCACACATCCAGAATAATATTCAAGACACCATCCTCCTATTATCTACATTTTTCATTACTTTGACTCATCCATGACCTCTCATGGTTTCGGAACAACGCAATAGTTTTGGCCTTATTCTTTAATTGTCATCTCTCAAGCCCAGCAAACGGTCTTGTGTCAACCAAGTTTTTGGAGGATAAAGAAAGAGTGCATGGAGCAGGCCACCAACCCGCAGTGGCGGCTCTACCTGGGACGATAGTGTCCAAGTCCCCACGTATCGGGAGAGGTCTCCTTTGCTGCTTATGTAGTCTTCACACACATCATGATGGTCTGGCACTGTCCCCAGTTCCAATCTTGGTGAACTTCTGTTGGTAGAAGGAGGCGACTAGATCTGACCACCAGCTCCGAGGTTACAGCTTCACACCAAGCTGGCGAGTGGGCGTTTAGCACCTTCCTCTGGGAGAAGAGTTAAGCCGCAAAAACTAGCTTGGGTTACATTCCAGGGTCTGGCCAACTTGGCAGTCCTGTGGGTCCAGACTGGAGTGTGGCCAGCCATGAGTCCAGTACAACTAAAAGCCATAAAACAGATCTTCGCTGCAGCATCACTTGATCTTGGGTAGACACTGTCCAAAGCACCATATCTATAATTCATGACTGATGCTCCATACTCTTCCTGTTCTCAGTCCACAACTCTCCCGCTAGAAAAGAACATCAAAGGCCACAATGTGGAGCATAGTGTCCTCTGCCCCATCCAGTCTCAAGTCAAACTTTGGCCACATCTAATGCTTCCCAGGAAAGCCCACAGCCTTCAGATTTTCTCACCAATTTTGAACATCTGAGCTTTTGTCAGAAACTGGAGATGGTATCTCAGCTCTAGAACATCAAGAAGTTTTCTTTCTGGACATCTGAACTTCATCAGAGGATTGAGATGGACTTTTAGCTCTAAAGCATTAAAGAGTTCCCTCTTTCTGGACATCAGAGCTTCAAAGGCTGGATGTGGGTCTCAGCTCTAGAACATCAAGGAGGTTCCTCTTTCTGGACAACTGAACTTCACCAGAGGTTCCAGCTGCAGCCTGTGTTTTGGGACCTCTGACCTTCACTAGAGGCTTGAAATGCAAACCTGGATCTGGAACTTTGAGGAGGTTACTGTCCCTGGACATTTGAATTTCACTGGAAGCTGACACTGGGGTCTCAGTTCTAGAACACCAAGAAGGTCTGTGTTTTGGGACCTCTGACCTTCACTAGAGGCTTGAAATGCAATCCTGGATCTGGAACATTGAAGAGGTTGCTCTTTCTGGACATTTGAGTTTCACTGAAGGCTGAAGTTGGAGTCCCAGCTCTATAACTTCAAGGAGGTCCCTCTTTCTGAACATCTGAGCTTCATCCAAGGCTGAAACTGGAGTCACAGTTCTAGAATAGCAAGAATGTTTATCATTTTGGACCTCTGGGCTTTGCTGAAGGCTTAAAATAAAATTTTTGATCTGGAACATCAATGCAGTTGCTCTTTCTGGACATACGAGTTTCATCAGAGGCTCAAATTGGAGTCCTACCTCTAGAACATCAAGGAGGATTCCCTTTCTGGACATCTGAGTGTCATAAGGGGATGAAGTTGGAGTCCCCGCTCTAGAACATCAAGGAGGCCTCTCTTTCTGGACATCTGAGTTCATCAGAGGTTGGAAATAGAGTCCCAGCTCTAGAAATATAAGCAGGTAACTCTTTCTGGATGTCTGAGCCTCATCAAAGGCTGAAGCTGAAGTCTCAGCTCTAGAACTGCAAGGAGGTTAACTTTTCTGGATATCTGAGCTTTACCAGAGGTTAGAGATGAAGGCCCAGTTCTAGGAACGCAAGGAGGTAAGTCTTTTTGGATGTCTGAGCTTCATCAAAGGCTAAAGCTAAAGTCTCATCTCTAGGACTGCAAGGAGTTTCATCTTTCTGGATATCTGAGCTTTACCAGAGGTTGGAGATGGAGTCCCAGCTCTAGAAATGCAGGGAGGCAACTCTTTCTGGATATCTGACCTTCAGAGGCTGAAGCTGGAGTCTCAGTTCTAGAACTGCAAGGAGGTTCATGCTTCTGAATATCTGAGCTTCACCAGAGGTTGGAGATGGAGTTCCAGCTCTAGAAATGCAAGGAGGAACTCTTTCTGGATGTCTGGACTTCACCAAGGCTGAAGCTGGCATCTCAGCTCTAGAACTGCAAGGAGGCTCACCTATTTGGATATCTGAGCTTCACCAGAGGTTGGAGGTAGAGTCCCAGCTCTAGAAACACAAGAAGATAACTCTTTCTGGTCGTCTGAACTTCAAAGGCTGAAGCTGGAGTCTTAGCTCTAGAACTGCAAGGAGGTTCATCTTTCTGAATATCTGAGCTTCACCAGAGGTTGGAGATAGAGTCCTAGCTCGAGAACACAGAACATCAAGTTGGTCTCTCTTTCTGGATGACTGAGCTTCCAAGGCTAAATCTGGAGTCTCAGCTCTAGACCATCAAGGAAGTCCATATTTCTGGATATCTCATCTTCATCAAAGGTTGGAGATTGACCCAGCTTTTAAATAGCAAGGAGGTCACTCTTTCTGGACATCTTAGTTTCATGAAAGGCTGAAGATGCAGTCTCAGCTCTATAACATCAAAGAGGTCTCTCTTTTTGGATATCTGAGCTCCATCAAAGGCTGGAAGTGGAATCCCAGCTCCAAGACATTAAGGATGTCCTTCTTTCTGTATTTCTGAGCTTCACTGGAGGATGGGGATGCAGTTCCGGATCTAGAACATCAAGGAAGTTCCTCTTTCTGGACATCCGAGCTTCATTAAAGGCTGAAGATGCTGGAGTTTTAACATAAAGGACATTCCTCTTTCTGGACCTCTAAGCATCACTGAAGGCTAGAGATACAGTCCTGGCAATCAAATACAAAGGACATTCTTCTTTCTGTATAGTAGAGCTTTATCAGAAGCTAAAGCTGGGGTCTCAGTTCTGCAACATCAAAAGAGAGACAAATTCTGGATGTCCAGGGTTTATCAGAGGCTAGAGCTCAAGTCCTGGATCTGGACATCAAGTGGGCTCCTCATTCTGGATATGAAACTTCATCAGAGTCTGGAGCTCAGGTCCCAGTATTGGTGGGTCCTGCATTTGGATTCTTGAGCTTCGTCAAGGCTGAAGATGAAGTTTCTGATTAGAATGTCAAGGAGGTCCCTCTTCTGGACATCTGAGCTTCATCAGAGGCTAAAGTTGGGGTCTTCAGCTCTGAGACTTCAGTGGGGGACTTGTTCTGGAAGCCTGAGCTTTCTTGGAGATTCTGTTCACCAAAAGCAGGAGTCTCTCCTAGATTCTTGGCACCTTTTTTGGCTCGCCATAGGCTTGTTTAGGTGAGGTAAATTCCGGAGGCCACCTTCTCCTCTTATCACTGTCATCTGGACTGTCTCTCAGCTCTATCCATGTCACAGCCTTCATCAGGGACTCAGGTTGGGTCTCTTAGGTTGGGCCATTGCTGTGGTCCCAAGGTTATTCTTGCTGGACTTGCCTGCAGTTCTCTTGAGGTACCTCTCTGTGAGGAGGAGGAGGGGAGGAGGGAAGAGGAGGAGGAGGAGGAGGGAAAGGAGGGAAGAGGAGGAGGAGGGGAGGAGGGAAGAGGAGGAGGAGGAGGG
>NW_025999900.1:64439668-64472144 GCF_001458135.2 Marmota marmota marmota | reverse complement strand
GTATAAGAGACAGAGGAAGAGGAGAGAGAAAGAAGACAAATAAAAGACGGGGAAGGAAGCAAAAGAGAACTGAGGGAGATGGCAGAAGAAAGAGAAGAGGGAGGAGGGAAGAGGAGGAGGAATGAGGAAAAGGAAGAAGAGGAAGAGGAAGAGGCTGAAGGAAGAGGAGGAGGGGAACGGGGTGGGAGATGATGGTGGCAACAGTGGTAGCAGCAGTGTGGTGGCGGTGGTGGTGGCGGTGGTGGTAGCGGTATCGGTGCTGGTGACAGCGGTGGCCGTGGTGGCAGCGGTGGCCGTGGTGGCAGCGGTGTTGTTGGTGGCAACAGTGGGCAGCCTCTCCCTCCTGACTGGGCAGGTGTCCGTGTCGTCTGCTCCAGCAAAGCCAGGCTCTACCTGGTCAGGGCCAGTGCCCCCTCCCCCTGCTCCCTCTGCTCCCACTCAGCCCCAGCTACATGGGACTCAGGTGGTGGTGACAGTCTCACCTCCCCAAGCTCAGCCAACATGCCTGCTGGCTTGTCAGGGGCGAATGAGAGGCTCTTCCTCTGTGACCCACACAGAGCCCTGTGCAGGAGCCATTTTGTAGAATGAATATTGGCCCAGGATCCCATCAGGTTGGCCCTGGGGAACACAGAAGGAGGAAGAGGAGTCATCGCAATGGAGAAGAATCTTCTCTGGGGATCCAGGGACCTGAACAATGAGCCCTCTGGGCTCCAAAGTCAGACTCCTCCACCTCCGGCTATGCAGTCCATTCTAGAAACCTGGCTTGCTAAGAGCATGAGAAGAAGGGGGTCCTGACAAGGGTGAATCCTCTGAAAGCCCCAAGCTCGAGACCTCCGTGAGGCCAGCTTTGCTTCAGTGCCTCCTGTCGCCCTTGGGCAGGACACAAGCCTGTTCTGGAATTGGAGCCGGCTCCCTGCCCTCCCCCACCAGGCTGCAAAGAAAGCCCAGACAGACTGCCTGACGGTCACCCCTGCTCATATCAGCAGAACATCCACCACCGCCTTTGTGAAGACAAGAGGCATTTATTGAGCGCCCGGGGGCGTGGCAAGCCCTGTGCTTCTGAACCACATCATGCAGAGCCTCACAACAGCCCTGTGAGGTAGGTGTCCCAGCCCACTTCACACGTGGACACTGGAAGCTCAGCAGTTCCCCCAAGTCTCAGGGTTCGTGGGGAGTGACTGGGGGTCAAGCCCATGTGCGTGACCCCCAGGTCAGTGCAGTCCATCAGTCACAGAGTGGGTCTCTACTCAAGGGGAGGCCCCGGTCCAGAGTCGTGGTCCGGCCTGTCCCGTGGGAAGGTGTGCAGGGCGTCCCCGTGGCTGTGGAGGCTGAGAGAGACAGGTGCAGATGAAGTCTACCTGTTCCCAGTCCCACCGGCTGACAGTTCTCATGCAGACAGGCAGGCTCGGGGAGGCAGGAGAGGACGCCTGGCCACCTGGGGAGAAGGCCCCGCTTCTGGGCAGCCATGGGGGTGGGGCAGCACCCAGCCACCAGCTGCTGTGCTCGCTAGCCCAGAATCAGGACCTCTCAGCTTTCCTCAAAGCTGTGCCCGGTGGCTCTGCCACCCAATATGTTACCTGCTCAGCCTCCCACAGTCCTCAGCCCTCCTGTGGGGCCTTCTAAGACTTCTCCATGATCCTCCCACTTCTGCCTCCACCTCTCCCTCCTAACCTGTTGCATCCCGCTGTTTAAAGAAAAACTCTTTCCTCCATCTCTGTCTCCCCAGAGCTGGCCAGGTGCTGCTCCCCAGCCCCCCATTATTGCACCATGTGGACCAGCAGAGTTTCCGGGTATACAGCAAGCTTTTCCACACACCCACAGATGGCAGGGTGCTGTGGCCAGGTCCTCAGAGCCAGGCGCCCCAGGACGACAAGGCTAAAGGCACCTATGTGCCAGGTAACACAGCATTATTTCACAATTTCATTGAAGCCTACAATAACAGTGCCACATAGGTGTGACAATTTCCATGTTACAGATGAGCAAACACACTCAAAACCACATAGCTAGGGGGGCCTCAAACCTAGACCCTGGTTCTCCCAAGCCCAAGGGTGGTGTACAACATGGCGCAGACCTGGTGCTCTTGGAGCTCACCGTCTTCCCCCGAGCAGGAATGGCCCTCCAGTGCCACTTCCACAGGTGGGCAAAAATAAGGCTCAGGACAGTCCAAGGAACCTGCCCAAGAGCACTCAGCTGGCAAATGAAACCCAAGGACCAGAGCCCAATGGACAAGACCCCAGGAGCCCCACCCAGGCACGTGCCCCTGCACAGAGAAAAGAAATCAAGGTCTGGGGTCCAATCACTTCTACCCTCCCCATCTGGGATGGCTGGCTACCCAAACTTGGCATAGGTCTCACAAGACAAAGCTGATTGTCACCAGTGGTGGGGACAAAGACTTTTCAGGTGGAAGAGCTTCCCTTTACCAGGGCAAAGGTTTCCGATGGGTCAGAGAGGATACAGGCATGGCCAAGTGGGCCCTACAACCTGGCGCTCGGCAAGTGTCACGTCAGAATCACTCAGGCCACGACACCCACCAGGACATTTCAGCTCAGATGAGATTTTATTCTAGATACGAATATTTCCAAAATCATATTTCCAACAGGAGAGACCTCAAGGTGCTACCAGCTCCCCCAGGCTGAGGCCTCAAGCAGAGACCCTGAGGGCTTCTGCTGAGTCTCTGCCCAGAAAACAGACCTCTTCCTCTTAAACAAAGTCATGTGCCTCAGCCATTCGGTCCGTGCCACTCCACACACATTCAGACCTGCCCTCCTGTCAGTGAGCAACCATTAAGCACCTCTCAGCGCAGAAAGCAGGGCTGCAGGGTTGGAGATTTGGCCTCGGCGGGGTGGGGTCGGGTCACACACTTACCTCTGACCTCTCTGAGCCCCTGATCTCCCACCTGCTCATCTCAAGGGGACAGGAGGTACCTGACAGTGTCCCACCCTGGGTCGCACACAGGCCTGGCCTGCAGGGAGCCCAAGCCTGTTGGAACAGACACCTATACACAGACAAAGCTCCTGGGAAGAGGGACCTGACTACCTGTTCCTACTGGGGGACTCTTGGGAGCACAGAGGCAAGGCCTCTGTCACCGAGGACAGGGGAGGACAGGGGGCAGACTCCCAAGGCTGCACCACAAGGGCACACTCAGCCCCCCCGGTGGGGGCACGGCGGGCACAGAGGGGCAACAGGGCGGAAGACAGACGGGCACAGAGGGGCAACAGGGCGGAAGACAGACGTAACCACAGGAGCCCAGGCTTCTGCCAGAGGAGGCCAGGCTGACAAGACCAAGGGCCACGAAGGAGGCCAGGCTGACCACCAAGGCCAAGAAAGCCAGAGGCGAAAGGAGGGAGAGGGAGGGTCCTGTGAAGGGGGCCGGGGCGGGAATTCAACAGGGAGGCCGAGAGGCCCCTGGGGGCAGTGGCCCCCTCTCCATGTCTAACCAGGCTTCCTGGAGGGCCATGGCCTCCGTACCCCTCCCACGTCACTGTGCCAGGGACAGGCACACCACGGGGACAGGGATGCGGACACACTTGCTGGGGGTGGGCAGAGTGAGACAGAGGAACCGGGAGGCCACGTTCAGAGACATCAAAAGAGCTCTTCACACGAGGCTGTTGGGCCCTAGCTCAGACACCCAGCTGTCCCTGGCTCTCAGTTTGCTCACCAATAAAATGGGCCCACACCCCAGGGGCAGGAGGGAGAAGTGTGTGGAAGTCCTGAGCTTGGTGGCAGGCTATGTAGGGTGCTAGAGACTGAATCCTTTACAGGAAAGGACTGTAGAAGGTTAGAAACACAGGCCTTTCCACTAAAGGACAAGATCTTTGGCCCCCCAGAGATGCCACCAAAGCTCCTCGTCCTCTCTAAAGTGCCCCCACTATCCCTCCCTAACCAGCTAAGCCAGGGGGCACACACAGGTGTTTGCAGAGGGGGCACCCAGCAGACAGTCCTCTCGCGGCAGCCGAAGCAGAGTGGCCAACCAGCCTGCACCTACGGCAGCAGCCCAGGAGGGAGAGCAGGAGAGGGAAGAGCCATCACTCAATCAAACATTTACTCCGGCCCATGTGGCTAAAACACTGGTCGCCCGCACGGCCGTCAACTGTTGGAAATACAGCCTAAGGCCCCAAGGCCGATGCTGACTTTTTATTCACCTACAACTAATGAAGGCATCGCTGGGCCTCTCGAGGCCACCCTCAGCATGTGACCCTTCCTGATGAAAACCAGCCTGCGCACAGCACGGTTTCAGAGCACCAGGCCCGTGGCCCTCACAACAACCCTGTGAGGTAGGCTTTCTCCTGACACACGCCTTGGAGAAAAGGAGACCCAGGGTCAGAGGGGCAAAGCTGACAGAATCAATGCTACACAGGGACTTCAGTGGCCCTGAGACCTGCCAGCTTCCAACATCTGGGCTCTTTCTAACATAAAACACAGACTCCTTTCAGACAGCTAACAGCTCAAGTTTCATTGCATGATAGCTGAAACAAGAATCCTGGTTTTCAAACAACACGCGGCGGACAAAAGTCGGCAAGATACAATGTAACAACTGTAAACAGGTTAATTAAGAGCAAAATACAGTAGAGGTTATAAACATCCGCCACCTGGGATTGGTTACAGCTTCGTTAGCTGTCCATCCACTCAACGAGGGAAGGGGAGCCCTGCCACTGGCCAGGCTCTGCGTCAGGCACCCCGACGGCTGGCCTTTGAGCCCAAATGTTGCCAGAGGGGAAAGGCACAGAGTGAAGGGCAAGAGGCTGCCCAGTGCCTAGGGCACCTGGGGAGGGGCTTTTGGAGAAGGACATAAGGAGGTGCTGACCACAGGCCAGACGCAGAGGCACAGCTCAAGCAACCAGAAAGCACAGCCAGACCCTTCCCACCCTTCACAGAGGTGGGCGTGAATGCACACCCCCGGGGAGCCAGAGGTACCACCCAGAGCCCCCAGCCCCTGGCCTGAAAGTTCCCATCAAAATCACTCCTATTTCACCTTAAAATGTCATACAAATGTAGCACTGTACCCCCAATAGGCCCTGCATGGTTAAAATGATAATTGCCTACTAAGCTGCCAGAATGAGACGCCCCCTCCCCCCTCCTCTGGCATATCCCCGGGGGCATGCAGACCACCCTTCCAGAATCACAATCACAACTGCAGTTACACAGGTCCTCACAACAGCCCTGCGAGGTGGGTACCATGGTCCCCCACAAGACTCAGACTGTCACAGAAAGTTTAAGCCACACAATTTGTCCAGCTCCGGGGTCCTGGCTTCCCACGCTTCCGCTCGTCCCCAATGCAAGGAGTCATGCTCAGTCTTAGGTGTGGCCCCAAGCCTTGCGCTCCCCCCAGCTGGTGGGAGCAGAGGGCTCACTGACCGAGAAGTGCCCGACACTGAGGGCTAAGTTCAGGATGTGATAAGGGCCTGTGCCTCGTGTGCCCAGGGCTGCCAACAGACTGCTCTGTGTGGACCCCTGCCTGCAGCACGATCCCAGCCTCCTACAGGAACAATACTCCTGTCATTTTTTCCAAATGGAGGTGAGCATTAGCTAATCTCAGAACGGGCAGGAATAGCTCTCAGAGGCCGATGCCAAAGATCAGAGCTTCTTAGTGCCTTAAATGCCTGCACCAGTGCCCACAGCAGGGCCTCAGCTCTCCCTCTGGCCTCTTAGGAAACAGACTCGGGGAACAGTTTGCTGATTACTAATCAGCCTAGTTTTGTAAGGAACAAGCTGTAGAGAACAATCGACCTCCAGACAGAGCTCAGATCCAGAAGTCTGAGACGAATCAAGAGGTTGCCTGGTTTCGGACACACAGATATGGCACCTTCTCTCTCGAGACCTCGGGAGCCGACTCTAGTATAGCACTAGCTGGTTTTTTAAGATGTTCACTGAGTGTGAGTGCTGGATGGAGGGATGAAGTAATGACGGATGAGTGACAACCACTGCCATCTGGTGTAATAAGCCACAGGCTGGAGGCAAAGCTCATGGCAGGGACCATGCGCCAGGCAAGGAGAGGCCCGGGGTGGAGGGGACCATCTCCATTTGGGTCGGGAGGGCTCAGCCCCTGCGCCACTCGAGACCCTGACCCTGGACCGCAGTCGCAGTGTGTGATGCATGGAAAGCACCATGGGAGTGACCGTGGAGGGTGAGCCCCAGCCGGGACGTGCTCAGAGCAGTGACCCCAAGGGGGAAGGTACGAAGAAGGCTGTTGGCGTCGTGACCACAGCCCATGGCACGGCATGGCCCGCCCCACAGGGAAAGGCTCTGCTCTCAGGAGGGGGAAGGCCAAAGCACCAGCCGAGACACACAGGCCGAAGGCATGGAGGGGCAGTGGGTGGAGGTCATGGTGAGAGTCGCCCTGGCCTCCCAAGCCTGGATGCCAAGGTACACATGGGTGAAGGTTCAGACGCAGGCAGACGGCGCTGAGTGCTATAGTAGAGGGCCGGGTGGTAGTGGCTCTCTGCTGGGGACAGGGGGTTGGAGGAAAGCCCTCCTCAGGTCCTGTGCCCTCCCCAGGTGGCCATGACCCTGGCTAACTTTGAGGTAGGAGGCCAGGGGACATCCAGGGGAGTGTAAGGTCCATGGCACTCCTCAGATTAGGGGATGGAATCGTACCTGGGGGGAATCGAAGAAGATTCTCTACCAGTTCTGACCTAGAACTTAGAACCCCGAGGCCACCAGGGATGCCAGCTGTGCAGGCCAGGACTCGGGGATGTTGGCTGGCACGTCACAGGACATGGGAACCCAACAGAGGCCCCGCTGGAGGAACAACAGGGGAGGTTACTGGGCAGGTACAGAAGCCCACCCTGACTGTACGAGGTGCTGGGCACGTCACCTAGACCCCAGGGGGGTCAGAAAGGCACTACTGCCCACCCACAGAGCTCCAGAGGGTGAGACCAGAGTTGACAAGCCACGATGGGCACAGCACATTCAGGGAATGCAATTTTGTATGTCCCCACCCACCAGAGAAAGGTGTCCGTGTCCCCACCACCCATTTTTCAGGGGAAAGTAATTCCTAAAGTCAAACTGACCTGAGAGGCCACCTTGGCCACCCCACATCATGATGGGAACTCCCTAAAACTACCCTGCGCCTTGCCTGGAAACTCCTTGGACACCTCCAGTGACAGAGAGGCTCCCTACACCCACAGGACACCCTTGACCTGTCTCTTCAGAAAGCCATGACCCCAATGGACTTGGACAAACAGTTCACAGAAGAGAAGATACAGGTTGTTAATAAGCATAGGTAGAAAACCGTCATTAGTATTCAGAGCAAGTTAAAACGATGCCAAAGCACTTCTTAACAGAGAAAACCCAGCAGATACCTTTAGAAAATGCTAATACATTGCTAAACATTGTAACACGCCGGAAGCCTTCTAAAAGTAATCAATATTCACACAAAAATCCCTAGGCTCTCATTCAAATAGCTCCACCATAGAAAACTCATCCGTTCATTCACTGATCCACCCAAGCGCACATCCTCCATCCTCTCCTACCTGCCAATCACCCACTCGCTCACCCGAATTTCCACCACATTTCCACCCGCTCATCCAACGTCTATTTAGAGTCTACCTGTCGGGCACTGGAGACACAAAGATCAATTCAACAAGCTCCTTGCCCTTAAGGGGCTCACAGTCTAGCAGGAGACGCTGACAGTTAATGAAGCAATGATAATTTCTGGGGGTGAGAAGGTGCTTCACAAGGATGAACAAAAAAAGTGGGTGTGCTCAGCTGTTAGTTGTGACATAATTTGCAAGATTAAAAAAAAAAGAGATGATTTATGCATGACAAAAGTAGGGTGGATTTACAAATGACACCACAGCCACTCAAAGGGGTCCAATGCAGGGAGGTCATGAAGCCATTGAACAAAGAAAAGTGTGGATGGCAGAATAGGGAGGGGTACAGACAGGACGCAGTGGGGGAGAGTGTGTGGTGAACAGTGGCAATCAGGTTGGTTTAAAGGACGCATGCTCATAAAAAAAAATGTTCATTAAAAAAAAAGTGTGGCCATCAGACATGAATCTGAAGAGCAAAAAGAAAGCATGGCATGAGAGGGGACAGAGGGGTTGAGCCGTGGTTCCCTCCCTCTGAGTCACATGCCATCCACAGCTGCACACTAGGAACATCAGTAACTCGGCGCACCTGTCCCAAGGAGGGACTGGGAGTCACAGGGGGAGACCAAGGAGAGTAGCAGCCCCTGACGTCACCAGGGAAAGTCATGGGTGGGGTGCACGCAAATGTCAATCAGGACAAATTTTTCCCTGCTTTATAAAGTTGAAACCAGCCCTGATCATGCAAGAGGCCCAGGATCCTGGCCCAGAGAGCACGTGCAGATCACTCCACCCTGGTCTGCCAACTTTGAAATCCAGGATTTAAAACTAGGGAGTCAAAGGCCCTATGGGCTCCCACCCACCCCTAGGGGTTAAGTATGTCCATGGTGTCCACTCAGAATGGCCCCTCAGGGCCCCTTGGACAGCCCAGATACAGTGGCCACACTTGTAATCCCAGTGACTCCAGGGGCTGAGGCAGAAGGATCACAAGTTCAAAGCCAGCCTTAGCATCTTTGTGAGGCCCTAAGCAACTTAAAATATAAAACAGGGCAGGGGGTGTGGCTCAATCCCTGGTACCAAAAAAAAAAAAAAAAAAAGAGTCCCTTTTTTAACAGTGTGAACAGCCAGCTCTCCTAGAGACCTGCCCCTGCCCTAGCCCCTGTCCTTCCCATCTCCTCCTGGTGCACAGCTGTGGCCCCCCTCCTGCTTCCCTTCTGCACCCCAAACTTGCAGTCTTCTGAGCCTCCGCCGGCTTCTAAATACATAAACGAGGGTTCACACCAAAGACCCCCTGGTTTCTTCCTGTCCTGAGCCCCTCCCACCTGTTCCCCATCCCACAGTGACACCTGGGCTCGTCTGGAGATCTTCAGAAACCCATTCAGCAGGTGTCCTGGAATGATAGGTGCACCTCCAGGTTCCAGCCAGTCGAGGTAGAAACCAGAGCCCCCAGATTCTGAAAGAGGAGGCCAGCAGACCCCTGCGGCCCTAGCCCCACGTCAGGGCCACGCGAGCTGCTCACGTGGCCCAGACACGTGGTGCTGGGGGCACAGAAGGTGGCTTCTGACACGTGAATTCCATGTCCTCCATGTTCTAAAGACCGTTGTCATCCATCAGGGCCTGTGCTAGGAGCTGAGAAGTCCCTCATCTTCCTCACCCCTCTTCTGAACATCTTCACCCATCTACCTGCCTCAAGCTTTGCCCATGCCCCACTCCACCCCCTCGCTCAGACCTCCCGCCACTGGACTATGCCAGGCCCTTTCCCACCGCTCTACAAACCCTCTGGAGCCCACCTGCCACCAGCCATGTGGCTCCTCCCCGCTCCCCTGGTGTACACGTGCTCCCTGGGTCCAGCTAAGGTGATCTCTGCTTGCTCTGGGCACTTGGTAAGAAAGTTTCTAATGACCCAAATGTGAATTGGCAAGTCAAGGGAATTTTGGTCCTTCTTTCTGCAGACAAATCCAGGCACATCACATGAGTGCACAGATCTTGTCCACTACAGAGAAAGGGGACTCCCTGGGCGGGGGGGAACGTCAGGACAGACGATTCTCCAGGTGTCCCCCGCAGCCCCGGGGAAGAGCCTGAGAAGGCAGTTTCAACAGGAGTGCAAAGACACTTTCCACCAGAGTACAGAGTACAGGATAAATCGCCGAAAAGAAAGGCCTTGAAACAGGCTCCGGGAATGCCACGTCTGGGCCCAGGACCCAGGACCGTGTCTGCACACGTGGGCTGAGGGTTGAGAAGGGAGGTGCCCTGCTGGCACACTGCAGAGTCGCAAGAACAAAGTCTTGGTGCTTCTCCCAGGGCTCCTGGTTCCCTGGGCTACTGGGCCACCCTCCTCAGATGTGCCTGGACACTCCCTGGGCTTCTCCTGTGTGAGCCCCTGGTGGTGGCCAGCAGTCACAGCCAGGACAGCCCATGCTGGGCAGGGCCCAAGCTCCACCCAGGGCCTCCCACTCCCTACCTCTGCTGCCCCCTGGTGGGCAAAGCCTCCCCCACAGGGAGCTCACAGGTGACCCCTGCCCAGGGAGGGGCCAAGATGCCTCCTGGGCTTAACACCCCTTGTTCGTGCAACTTTCTGCAGGGCCCAGGGCCTGAGAAACCCTTCCTGCCTACCCAGGATTGCAAATGGAACAGTGGGCAGAGACAAGCATGTGCCCCCTGTCCCCAGCCCATGTGGGGGGAGCTGAGGCCATTGCCAGACCACTCAAGGAAACCCAGGACAAGATGAGGAAGCGAAATGGCCCACACAACCGACACATGGCACCGCACTCAAGGCCAGGCCCTCCTGAGCCAAGTCCTCCAGCCAGGGAAACCACAGGTGATCAACCCAGGACACCACAACAGCCATCCCTCGTGCAGCCACCCATTCACCTGGCCAGGCAACAGAACTGGTGGGCACAAGAACTGGGGGGTCTCCGCTGCCCTCTCTCCTTCTGCACACCTGTCTTCCTCCACCCCTACCACTCTTCCCCCATCATTCACTCTGCCTCTGCTCGGAGCCGAGTTCTTTGTTTATGGCCCTCCACAGGGGCAGCTTTAAACTCAGCAGAACCCCCGGGTCATGGAGGCCTCTCTTCACAAGCCCCATTTGTTTATTCATATTTTATTTTTATTCCTCACTTTTAATTCATCTTTCTCCCTTTCTTTCTCTCTTCCTTAGAGTCTCTCATTTTTCATAAACTCAGTGTACAGAATCGGACCAATCAAGACCCACCTAGGACGCCCTCATCCTTGATCCACGAAGCTCCATTTCTCAATTTTCGTGCATTCCCTCGCTTTCTATTTATGCATCCATTTGTCCTTCCTGACTCTTGTTGGGAAACGCTTTTACCTATTAGTCTCCTGTGAACATTAACTGCATCAGCCACGACCTGATGTGCGGAAGCAGCATCTCTCCGGCCCTGGTATTTACTTGCATTTGCGATCTTTCTCCCCTGAATTCAGTCACCTTTTCCATTTAAGTATTTATCCTTTCACTGATGGGCCTCAACTGCACACATTTTATTACCGTGGTGGAAGGTGCAGCCCTCTTTAAGACCAGCCTGGTCCTTTATTTTTCGTGTGTTCTGTGAAGGTGTAATGTATTTATCTATTTAAGGAGTATGCGTGTGAACTCATAATCCCCTTTCACGCACTCTCTCTTAATTACCCATTTATCACTTTGGTTTATTACCTTTTTTTTTTTTTTTTTTTNTTATCTATTTAATTCTAGGTCAAACTAATAATACATGGTCACTGTTATTGTTTAAGGAGTAAATTTAATATAAGCAAGGAAATGTGATAAAACATCAGTCACATGTTACAGAATCTCCAGGACATGAAGTGTTGTCACATACAGTGGTGCAATCAGAGTCTCATCCTCCTTGAGCTCATCATCTGGCAGGGAACATGAACACAATAAGTATCATGCAAATCACGGCATGCTGACATTTACCACCACCAATAGTTGAATAATAAACCACAGGCCTGGTTGTACATGTAGGCTCCTGGTACAGACAGCAGATTCTTGAAAATATACGAATTTCTGGAGGTTCTCAATGCTTCACTAAGTAATGAAAAATAATGTGGAGAGTTTAAACATAATTATTCAGTAAAATGCTCTGAGAGAATTCTAATTTTAAAAAAGTACATATTTTTATACTTCATAAATATACTCCTGGGAATGTTTTCCAAAATAGAAGGATGTAAATAAAGATTCAGCCACAAGGATTTTTTTTAATACTTTACCAACATGCCAAGCATGTTCCCTCTTCTGTCTTTTATATTACTGTGTCTGGAAGGCTTATTGCCCAGATAGCCACATGGCATGTGTCATAACCCCATTCAGATCCCTGTTTAAAGGTCATCTTAGTGCAGAGATCATCTATCACTTCCTGCTTCTCTGTGTCTTCTTATCCTGCTTTATTATGATTATTACAGTTTTATTGTGGGGCTAACCCATCAGCTGCCGTATTTATGTGTATGCATTCTTGTCTGTCTCTACTGTTTGGTCCCTGGAATATAAACTCCACAGAGAAGAGGCTTTGTACTTCTAGTTTGGGTAAAGGTAGATATTATGCAATGTGCAAATATTTCATAAATATTTGTTGAATGAAAAACCCAAACAAAATAAATTAAATATCCATCATTGGTTTCTTTTCCAAATTACTAGGTAACTGTATGATGAATTTCTATACTGCCTTTAAAGTGCCATTTTTAGAAATAAATATACGTAGTTTTCTAACTACATATATGTTCATAGTAAAAAAAATATAATTTGCAAGGCAGGCTTTCCATTGGTAAATATTTTTGTCTCCCTCTTGCTCTTCATGCTTCTCTATACTTTTTACAAGCATTTTTTTTTTTTTTTTTTTGGCTTCTTTTTTTTTTTTCTTCTTCTTCTTCTCTCTTTCTCCCTCCCCCTGGGAACCCGGGTCTGGGTCTGAATTATCTCATCCATCTTAAGGATTAACGACAACCTCATTACTAACCCTAACAGATCTCCCTCTTCCAGATACACCCACGTACTGGTGGCCTATTTTATTGGTCCCTTTACCTCCCTTTCCCTTCATCTGGCTCCACCTCGCCCTTCCTTCTCTCTTTGACACTCTCTCTCTTGCCTCTGTCATGCCTAGGGACCTCAGGTGCGCAAAGGAGATGAGCCAGCTCCCCTGGGTCGCTCCTTCCGGGCTATTCCCAACATTTCCATTTCTAATTCCGTCATTCATGTGTCCATTCATTCTTTCTGTCACTCTTTTATTTCAATATTTATTCTTTTATTTATGGACCTCAGGTGCACAGAATTGGATTAGCCACGTCCGAGGTTCCCAGGGCCTTCTCAACACCGGGCCACGTGGGGCTTTCTTTTGTTCGTAAATTCCTTGTACTGGTGATTTGGTCTAGGATTTATTTACCTATCTCAGGGGCCCAGTGGGGAAATGTGTCATAATTCTTGCTGCCTTCTCATTTCTTGTGCTTGCGAGGCTCCCTCTCATGTATTCATGTGCATTTGTTTATGCGATCGGTGGATTCATTGCCTGCATCCATCTTGTCACAATTTTCCACATCCCTCCTCTTTCTCCCTTTTGCATTCTTGTATCTGTGAGAGGCTCGTGTGCAGAGGGGATTAATCACGAGCATGGCCCAGCCACTCCTCACTACGTTCTTTCTGATATTTGCTCTTTTACTGAGGAACCTCCGCTGTTACTCTTTCTCTACGTTTAATAACATTTACTCATAATATTTAAGTTCTTATCCAGCAAGGGCCTTCTCTTCTGTGTGTCTATTTTAATTTTTTTCCTACATCTTCTCCCTTTTTCTGGCTCTTTTTCTTGTGATCTGGTGCTAACACCTGCATCGATTCCTTCTCGCAGCCTCCGGCTTGGACCATTTGGACCACAATTTGTTCGTATGTGTGTGCGTCAGTTTTGCGATGCTGGGGAGGGGACCCAGCAGACCAGCTATCCTACCACTGAGCTACCCACCAGCCCAGGGCCACAATTTGTGATTAATGCTGATGACTCGCACTAAACAGACCCTCCTCTCAGAGACTTAATTGTTCCACTTATTATCTTTTCTACTCCTTTTTCCCCCCATTTCCCCTCATCTGATTGTTTCTATCATTCTTTCCCCTTTTATTCTTTGGGACACCCGCACCCAGGATCGGATGACCCTAAGCTGCTCTACAAGAGCAGCCCATTGGTGAACGCAGATCTTTTTTGCTCATTCATTCATTCATGCATTCGTGCATCTATTCAGTCTCTCTCTCTCTCTCTCTGTTTAAATACTTATTCTGCACTTCTTGATGACAGGTGCACGTAATTGGATACATAATATCTGCGGTTAATGGGCCCACCTCCCTAGCCCCACTGAAGTCCTCCCCGACATATTTTCGCTTTGAACTGTCTCTTGGTCGGTGGGTCCTTGTCCGTCTCAGAAGCACTGATGTCAATTAACCAGTGTGCTCGGTCCCCGCAGCCTTTCATCCTGGCCTGGCTTTCTCTCCTGCCTCTGTGCGTCTATTTACTTGTTAATACGTTCTCTTTCTTCTTTTGCAGCTAATTTGTACGTAATTTGTACATGTCCTTCCATTTTTCTTTGTGCCTCTCCCCCCTCTTTCTTGCATTCTCTCATTCTTTGACATGAATCAGAGTAGGCAAGGAAGATGCAGGGCAGAGCGCTGCGTGGACGGCGGGGTCAGGAGGACACCTGCACACACACCCCGCGGCCCATGCAGCGCCGTCTCCTCTCCTTTCCTTCCTTCTCTTTAGGCTGCATGTAATCTTCTACTAGTGGAATTAGGCGCTCAGAGTTGGACTCCTAGCCCAAGCCCCTCTCATGGACCCACCCGTTTCTCCATTTCATAGCTATAACCTTTTGGCCCTTCTCTCTGTCCCTTCTCTCACTCCCATGGAGCTGGGGTGCTCGGTGGGGTACAGGAACCAAATACAACAACACCCTCTCCAGGCCCTCATCCTGTTTATTTTTTATTTTGGCACTGGGAACTGAACCCAGGGGTGCCTAACCACTAAGCCACATCCCCAGACCTTTTTATTTTTTATTTGAGACACGGTCTCACTAAGTTACCAAGGCTGGCTTTGAACTCGTGATTCTCCTGCCTCGGCCTTCTGAGCTGCGGGGATTACAGGTGTGTGCCACTACACGAGGCCCTTTCTTTCGACACTCACTGACTGGTTCATTTAGATACTTACTGTTTCACTGCGGCCCTGACACTTATTGTATTGAATCTCCATGACTCCAGCATCACCTCCTTTTATATCTTTGTTGATTTGCCCATCCATGTTTCTATACTTAACATTTGTGACATTTTTTTTCTTAGGGTCGTAGCTTATCTATATTTTCTTTTTCTCCTTCCATCTAGCAGAGCTCATTTCCCAGCACTGGGTGACTCAAACCCCCTCAGACCCGTCTCACCTGTCACCTGGGGGCACCCATTTCTACTGTTCCTGTTCACCTGTCCACATTTCCATCATTTTTTTTCTTTCCTTCTTTTGTTTTGGCATTTGAGTATTTGCACAAATACTAGCTCGTGTTTGACCCTCCCTACTTACGGATCCAATGTTGTATGGATCTATGTGTTGACCTTGGGGCAGCAGGTTGCATGGTCCACGCACACTTCCCGGCCTGCCACTCCACACGTATTGTTGGTCCCCCACTCCTTGCCCCTTCCATTCACTCATCCATCTAATCACTTGTTACACAGTGTGACAACATCCCAACATGAAATCGAAAACACTCACTCCTCTTAGGACTTCCTGCTTCCTCCCACAACTTAGCCACCACAGTCACAAACCCACAGTTCAGAGACACACATGAATGGCAGATGCACAGCAGAGACAGACAAATGCTAGTTTACTGTTAAGATTCTCCCAGGGCTCACATCCTAGACCTACTGGGGGCCGAGCCAAGGTTACAACCCCCATTCCCCAGACCCCCTTGGGAGGGCAGGCGCTTCCCGCTCTGCCCCCCTGGACCCCATGAATGGCCATCCCCATGAGAAACCTGTTTCAAGACCCCAGAGTACATAGACACACACATGGTACATAGTCTCGCGGTGGGAAACGACGGACACAGGGTTCACTTTTAAATAGGTGGCTTTGTCTGTAGCAATATACAAATATTTTGGCCTTTCAAGGCAAATACAAAAGAAACTCCCTATTACCATCGCTGAGTGTCTCAGTCCCAAACAATAAAGAACTTGAAGAGGTTTAGCCGGAAACTTTGAAGACAGAAAACCTGCCCATTATGTGTTCCAGACATTTCGAGGGGGTGAACGCAGGTCATTGGAGCTCGAAGCCCAATTGAGAGGCTGGTCCCTGGGCCTGCATTTTCTCCTTGGCCCTGTGAAGGGCCCCCGGCTCACAAGGGCACTTCCATCCTAGTCTGCCCTGCACCATAAGAGCCAAAGGGAGACTCGGTGATGAAAGGGCCATTCATTTAGAGGAGTGAGAAAGGAGAAATTCTTTGGGGGTCCCACACTTGAAGCTGTCTATAGAATCTTTTTTTTTTTTTTTTTTTTTTTTTTGCTGTAGAAACAACACAAGGGGGCCGGGGGCTCTCGTCTCAAAACCCGAGCCCAGCTCGGCACCCGGCTTCACTCACCGGGCACCCCCTACCCCAGGCGCCGGCCACCAGCTTGCCTGGCAGAGTGCTCTTGGCAGCAGCCCTCCCTCCCCTGAGGGCCACACGGCCACAAATGTGCTCATTATACTCTGACAACTTACGATTCAGGGCTGGAAGGTGCTGGGGTGCTGTGTCCGGGGTGCTGGGGTCCTTTCCCACGCTGGATTTCAGGTGAGGGTCTCAGCTAGAAGGAGAAAGCACCCTGTCATGGACAAGACCCCGTGGAGCAAGAGGTGGCAGGAAGAGCGGCGGGTCAGCGGGGGACAGCGCAGGCCTGAAGTAGGGGCTCCCCAACCTCAAGAAGCTCACTCTCCTGGGAGCCCACTCATCCCCCAGCTGTCTGCAGGGTGGACAGGCAGGTGCAGAGCCCTTCGGTGGGTGCAGCCTAGGGCTCAGGGCTGCTGTGCAGAAACCAAAGGCCACCGTGCAGTTGGGGACGAGCTGACACCCACAGGGCTACCAAGGGTGCAGGATTTTTAACGGGCACATACTTCAAAGGATGAGGTGATTCCAGGGTGCCCGGGCAGACATCCCCACTTGAACCATGGTGGACCCGCTAACAAGCCTCAAGGAACACCCTGACCGGGGGCACCAAGTCTTGACTGCAAGTTTTTGCCTCAAGCTTCAATTCCAAGAGTGAGATCAGCAATGGTGTCATGTGCCATTGTAAAACTGTCAGAATCCACAAATGTCCGATACAGAGAGAGCCCCAAATACACAGCTGTGGCCTCCACTCAAGAATCATATATGGGGGGCTGGGGATGTGGCTCAAGCGGTAGCGCGCTCGCCTGGCATGCGTAGGGCGCTGGGTTCGAGCCTCAGCACCACATACAAATAAAATAAAGATGTTGTGTCCACCAAAAACTAAGAATAAATATTAAAAAATTCTCTCTCTTTAAAAAAGAAAAAAGAAACATATATGGGGGGCTGGGGCTGTAGCTCAGTGGCAGAGTGCTTGCCTGGTATGCATGAAGCACTGGGTATGATCCTCAGCACCACATAAAGATAAATGAATAAAATAAAGGCATGCTGTCCATCTATAACTACAAAATAATAATAATAATAATAATAATACATGGGGAAAAAAAGAACCAAGGGCCGGGGATCGAGTCGACCTTGGTTGGTGGAGCACTTGCCTAACATGCACGAGGCTCTGGGTTCAATCCCCAGGACTGAAAAAGAAAAGATAAAAAAGAAAGAAAGGGGGGGAAAAGACTAGAGTTTGGTAAAGGTAGATTGGTGAATGGCAGAAAGGGGGTCTAGACAATGGAGGGTGGGGGGCTGGGGATTGGAGCAGAAAACACATTGGAAAACATATCTGGGGGATTAAAAAACTGTGGCATTTATACACAATGGAGTATTACGCAGCACTAAAAAATGACAAAATCATGGATTTTGCAGGGAAATGGATGGCATTAGAGCAGATTATGCTAAGTGAAGCTAGCCAATCCTTAAAAAACAAATGCCAAATGTCTTCTTTGATATAAAGAGAGCAACTAAGATCAGAACAGGGAAGAAGAGCATGAGGAAAAGATTAACATTAAACAGAGACGAGTGGGGGGAGAGAAAGGGAGAGAGAAGGGAAACTATGGAAATGGAAGGAGACCCTCATTGTTACACAAAATTACATATAAGAGTTTGTGAGGGGAAAGGGGAAAAAAAAAACAAGGGAGAGAATTAAACAACAGCAGATGGGGTAGAGAGGGAAGATGAGAGGGAAGGGGAGGGGGGATAGTAGGGGATAGGAAAGGTAGCAGAATACAACAGTCATTAATATGGTATTATGTAAAAATGTGGATGTGTAACCGATGTGATTCTGCAACTTGTATTTGGGGTAAAAAATGGGAGTTCATAACCCACTTGAATCAAATGTATGGAAGATGATATGTCATGAGCTTTGTAATGTTTTGAACAACCAATCAAAAAAAAAAAAAAAGAAAACATATCTGGGGACTATTTTCCGGGTGAGACACAGATAAAGGCTGGGGCCCGGTGGGGAGGTACCCAAGGCCACCTGGGAGACAGAAAAGCAATGGGTGGACATGGGCTGCTATGGGGAACCTGAATGGTACCAGTCCATGACATCACGAAACCACAGGTCCCCAAGACCCCTGGTGCAGGCTGCCAGATGCCTGCCTCACTGGCCCTCCAGGTACCCTAAAGAAGGAAGAACTGCTCTCCAGCTACCTGTCTGTATCCTGACCTCCGTCACTGGGAACACCCTGCCACCACGTCCTCCCCACCCCCAGCTGGGACATCCAAAACCCCATCAGCTCTTGCTTCCAAATCTTCCTACAACTCCTTCCCTGGCCTATGCTCCCAAACATGGCTTCCCATAACTGGGGGATCGGATAACCAAGAGAAAGTCTTAAAAATGCGTGTTCGTAAATAAGGCAGCGGCAACCCTGAGGGGCCCAGGCAGGCTCTGCTTATCTGGAAGCTCAGGACCACCTATCATGAGGTAGTCCAGACCTCCCCCTGGGCCTGAGCACGGCCGGGCGGTGGCCCATCACAACCACAGTCCTAAGGTGACAGTGGACTCCAGACCAAGAACGCACCGCAAGACCAAAGGCACTGCCACCTCCCCCGGGAGTAGACCCGGACCCTTGGTTCATTGCTTGTTTGGTTCTGTTTTGTTTTTTATAAAAGAAGGAAAATCAGAAGCAGCTCAAGGCATCTGGGTTTTTTCCCGTGTCTGTTCCAGAGACCCCCATGGACCCTCAGCGCTCCCGACTGTCCTTAATTAACTCTGCATACAGACCCCAGGTTCCTCGGCTAGGACGCAGCCCAGGCAGAGTCGTGCCTTGGATTTAAAACTGCGTGTACCAGCTCCGGTCTGTTTGGCGCATTAATAATGTGGTGCTGGGCTGGGATCTTAACAGTCAGAAAAGCTGCAGAGATGAGTCACTGTCTGGAACCAAAGGAAAAACAAGGCCCCCTCACAGAGTCCAGAGGGACAAACTGTCACGAGCATTCGATCGAAATGTTCGTGAGTGCGTGCACTGAGCTCATGGCCAAAGCACCAGAGGACACTGGGAGCACACCCCCCTGTCCCTGGCTCATCACGACTACAGCCCCCCTCTGCATCTTCAGCTGTAAAGTTACTCCTCTAGAGGCAAACAGGACCTAATTGATCTGGCGTGTCTTTGGTACAAGTATCTTATGGATGTTTTGAGCAGAGAAAGACGTAAAAGGGTTATTTTTATTAAAATGTTGATTTTAAGAAAGAGAGCCTGTGGTTATACAAATAGCCAGCCCTGCTCCCACCGTGGACTTCCTACCTGTTGAGTAAATGCCACCCTTGTCTAACTTCCCCTGACAAATGTAAGCCCTTTGCAGAGCTAATTTCCTGTACCTTTGTGAGACTGGGGCCCTGGACATTATGGGGCCATTTATGAAAAAGGGAGCGGTAATTGGGACATCTTTTGAAATCGTGTCCCCTCTCTGCGCTGGGCCCCCATCAGCCCTCTAATTTTAGTTGGTCGGGTTACAGAGGATGTTTACATATGCCTCTTCCTGGAATTTCACCTCTCTGCTTCAGGAGTGGGCAATTAGAGAGAATTAGGGCCTATTTGGCGCATGTTTACCGTTAATGGAGAGAGGCTGAGGCAGCCTTGGGAAATGCAGTCTGCCGGGCTAATTGAAGCTGGCAATTTTTTGATTCCTCATTTCAGCTCAGGTATTGTAGCAACCAAGGTCACAAAACAAAAGCTCCAGCCCACCGTGGTAATGACCGGCGCAGGCCTGCCTGAAGGCCTGCAAGCAACTTATCACCACAGGCTGAAGCAGCACTGAGAGCCGGAGGCCTCTGCAAAGCTGCCTGAGCCGGGCAGCCCCGGGGGGTGGGGGGGGGGTGCCCATCCCCTTTCCAGAAGTTTCCAGGCTGATGGCTTTCTCAGAAAGTTCTCAGCTGAGTGGGGTTTTGACAAGGGTCTCCTGATCAAAAGGCGCAAGGTGGGCAGTGGGGACAGTGCAGCTAGCTACCACACTCTCCTGGGACCAAAGCCACTCTACAGCCCAAAAAAGGTGTCCAAGGCTGGCCAGCAGCCCGTGTGTTTACAACAGTGCTCCTAACACGGGGGCCCTGCACGTAGGATCTGGGGGGGGGGGGGGGGACCTGGGCCTTGCCTACACCCAGTCTCTGACCTACAGTGAGGTCTGTGTCCTCAAAAGGCTGGCAAAAAACTAGCTGGTGGCCATGAACCATGACCACTGGTCAAGCAGGAGCTGGTGGCCAGCAGAAGGCTCCCCACCCAGGGTCTGCTGCCAGCTCATCATGTGAGGTCTCTGGCCCCCTCACCTCTGAAGTGGGGGGCAGTAAAACCAGAAGCCTCCCAGGTCCCTGTGACCCTAAAGACTCAGTGGTCATGCACACAAACCACATCTAACCACCATGGAGTCCAACAGAACTCCAAGAGCCCTCAGATGACCACAGGCCTGTATTCCCCCCACTTTCTAGATGGGAAAATTGAGGCCCAGAGGGCTGGAGACAGGGCCTAAGGTCACACCCATCATCAGGTCTGAGCACAGGTGGTACCCAGGTCTCTGGAAGGTGCCACTGCCTGACCCTGAGTCCCCCCATTTCTAACTCTCTCCTCAGACCACCTGACAAGTCCCAAACAGGGGAATGGGCCTTGCTAGGAGGCTGGTGGGGACCCAAACTGGACACCCAGGACCCTATGCTCCCTCCACTGGTGAAGCAGGGTCTTGACTGTCCAACACCAACATCCTGAGCTGCTTCTGACTTACAGATTGTGGCTGCGGCTCCATTTTACAGATGGGGAAACTGAGACCCAGAAACTAGCAAGTTTCCCAGTCACACTGGCCACAGTGAGACCCAAGCCTTCTTCCTTTTACGGTGGAGATCTTGCTACTGGTTGCGTGGAGTGGCCCAGACCCTCAGAGCTTGTGGGCACGGCTGTTACACACAGCTTCTCCCCAGCCCAGCAACCCCAGGGGCCACCCTGGCTCTGCCTCTGGTCCTCCCTAACCACACACACCTGCACCGTGGGCTTCAGAGCCCCCAGCCCTAATTTCTGAACCTGCTGGGGTGACTGAAGGAAGGACCAGGAGGCGGAAGAGCCGCACAGCTGCGATCCCCGGTGGCCAGCACAGACATGCAGTCAGCCTTTGGCCCCTCTGACTGTCCTCCTTCCCCAACTTTCCATTCCGGAGTTCTCTCTCCTCAGCCCCATTCTGTCTCTGTGGCTGTCTTTTGGGCTTCAGGCCCAGTTTGATCAAACTCTTGTTTACAGTTATAGCCATTGCAACTTTTCTTCCCCAAAAAAACTCGCACAAATCAAACCCTAAAACCAGAAAGTGAGAACAGGCTGGCTGATGAAGCAGGTCACCGTGCAGCGTGGGTCTCTGTCTGGTCCTTTGGACCAGACACACACAGGGACAAGGGCCCCCACACAGACACACACTAAATCTCGGGGAAGGGAACTGAGGTCTTCTTTTCATCTGAAGAAAGGGCACCTTCCGTGGCCAGCGTGCATTCACAGGACCTGGGAAAACTCTGTGGCACCCGCCTGATTATCCCCAGGTGGCTCCTCTCCACTGGGCGCCCCCGTTCCTTTCTGCCTGCGCCTTTGTTTCCATCCGAGCAGCCCTGGGAGCTCCCAGGCTAAGAGTCTCCTCCTTAAGCCCCTGCCAAAGACCCTATTCACTGTGTAAAGAGAAGCCAAGCAAAAGGTGGAAGGAGCCCCCTCCCCGCCCGGCTGCCGAGTTAAGAACTCCCAGACCATCTGCATTTTTTTCTTAAGCCCAAAGAAATTGGAGAGCAATTAAGAAAGTCATGACTATCCCTCAGCCAGCGTCCTCTCCTTAATTAACTCCTCTCCCACACACAGCCCGCTCGGCCTCAGTCATCAGGCACCTGCCCTCCGCACCAGCCCGCCACAGTCACCAGGACCTGGGAGCTACAAAGACAAAGGCAGACATGTCTGGAGACCTTGTTTTGAGAAGCCTGGGTAAAGGGAGGACCCAGAGGCACTAGAAATTCCAGGACCCATGACCACCTCAGAGATGGGCCTCCTGGGTGCTGGGCCCCAGGGTGCCCCAGGAGATGCCAGCAGGGCAGGCCCCTCAGTGGGTCCCTCACTTGACCTTCCCTGCCTCTGATGTACCCCACACTGAGGGGAAGTGCCACCTCTGTGAACCCCAGACCCCGGGAGCCCTGCTTCCCCAAGGCCCTGCCAACAACAGGCTTGGAACCGCCTCTCTGAACCATCTGGGCATCACAATGAATGCCCTTCCTACTGGAAGGTCCCTGGCTCTCTAGCTGGGAGCCCCACACTTGAGATGGCCTCATCCAGAAAAGTTCAACCCTTCCAGAATTTTCTATCTGCTCAAGCCAGGGATCGGGACCAGATTCAACTTCCTTGTTCCTCCTTCGGGAGAGGGGACAGGGTTCAAAGCAGCAAGGGGAGGGGGAACTAGTTCCTGGGTCTCATTGACAACCATTTAAATTCCAGTCTCCTAAAGAGAACGTGTTCCCAGTGCCCCCAAGTTTCCCAGTGCAGCCTCTACACTGTCCGACATTGTCTGCTGCCCTTTAACCCTTTACAACCTCCATTTGTCTCCCTCCACACCCCCTTCTGTGCAAGTCTCTGCTCCTCTTTTCAAGGAAAAATTCATTAGCAAGCTCATTAAAGGATGGGTAGATCTTTTTATTTCCCCCTTTATTCTTTCTGGAAGTCAGATTGCTCATAAAAAACACATTTAAGTTACTTCATGTAAATGAATGAATAAGAAACACATGCATCCTGCTGCCCTTGAGTCTTGCCAGGTTTTGACATTATTTGGAGAAAAGTACTTGGAAATAGGTTTGGAGGTTGACTCACGCCCCAGGAGGCCTGAGGTTGGGGCCCTGAAACTCAACAAGCAACTCGCAGGTGGGAGGGTGAGGGGCTGAGTGGGGCCACCGTGTCCCTTAGCTAAACCCTGGCTTTCCTTTCCCATCCACCCACAGAGGGCAGGTGGGAGAGGAGGGCCAGCTTCCAGACAAGACCCCCATCTATTCCCAGGTATCTGTGCCCACCAGGAAGAGCCTGCTAGAGGTGGACCCTGGGGGACTCTTTAGCACAATGACAAATGACCAGAGACACCATCACCCTCCGACCAGGGTGACAGGGTCCTCTGTGCCTCGCTGCCTAGATGGTCAGGTCCTCATTTCTACCCCCTTATTATGAGTGCTGGGCTCAGGGATTGGCCAATCCATCAAAAAAAGAATCAAAAATGTTCATTTCCCTCAACCCTTAGCCTCCTGCAAGAGCAGGATGAGTCTCTGCCAGGCTGACGGTTCACATTAGTTTCAACTTCTTTGAGAACTTGGTATATTCTTAATTTATTGTTCACCTAATGACACACAAACCCCCCCCCCCCAAAATACATGTTTGCCTGGGACTTGACCTTCACCAGGACCTGGAATATAACTCAGCCCAAGGACTGAGACTATTCCAAACTCCTGGGAGGCAGGGGGCTGTCAGGGTGAGCCTGCAGAGGGGACTTTGGCCTTGCCTTCACTTTGCCTTCACCTTTTTTGCTCAGTCCACCTTGCGAGAGTCCTGAGCCCTCTCTGAGGAAAGAGGCTCGAAGCCACGGGCATTTGGCTCGGCCCAGCCACGAGGACGCTTCTTCTAAGCTCTGGATATGATAACCCCCCCAGGAGCCCCACATCCTGCCCTGTGCGAAGCTCTTCTCCCGGGCCTCCTCTCCACGTCACTGTGTTTGCAGGTGGCTCAGCAAATGCCAGCTGTGAAGTAAATGTCACAGGGCAGAGCCTTCCTGATGCCCTAGGCACACAGCTCCCGCCTCCCTGCAGCCTGCGGGCTCTCCAGAGACCAAAAACAAGCAGACCACACATGGCCCCCGCTTCTGGTACCTGTGCCCCTCTGCCTGTGCGAACGGGTTTGGTTTAAAAATAATATCCCCTTCCCATTTCAATTCCAGGGGAGAAGGGCAGGGTGCAGAGCAGACGTCTCTGAATCCTCTGTTTGATGAAAGAACATTATGGAAGCTGCGTGCACCAGCAGAGCCTCCCTGGGAGGGGCAGGGCGCACGCAGGCTGTCGCATCTGGGGGAGCTGGAGTCAGTCAGGGGCCTGGCTTGGAATTCTGTTCACAGAGGCTCTGGCTGGGACATCAAGGGGGTGTCAGCTGGGACAAGGACAGTGCTGGGCCCACTTGAGGCTCAGGATGTGCCTTCACCCCCCATGGCAGCCCGAGCCCAAGCAGGGGGAGACCTCCCAGGTCACCCACCAGACTCCCATGCCCCCCAGGACAGCCCGATCCCGAGCTCTCGGCGGCACTGGTGCATCTTGAATAAGTGAACCACACACACAAAGGACACACCCTGAGTGGTTGCCACCTCTAATCCTTGCTTGCTCCTCCTCCACCATCACTGATTTTTTTTAAAACAAAAACATTCCGTCTCATTGCAATTTCAGGGGTGAGGAAAGGGGGCCAAAGGAAGGACTCACTCAAAACCACCATTTGATTAAAGGACATTATCAAAGCCCCGTGTGTGACACCACAGTGTTCTCACAGGCAGCGACGTTGCCATGGCTGGCGGCGAGAAATGTCTTCGAGCAGGAGCAGAAGGGCCCCTTCCATGTCCCTGAGTAGGCCCACAGGCTCCACAGGGCTGGGCCAGGGTAGAGGCTCCGTGTCGCCTTGCACTAATGTGCACGAATGTGTCAGCTAAGCTTTATTGAGCTTCTACTGTGTACCTGGCCAGTGTTGGATGCTCCCCACTTACCGTCCCTGGCTGGCAGTCGCTGGCGGTCACCATGAAAGGAGTGGGCCCACACTCGCTGGCTTGGCGTGGCAAGGTCTCTGTTCCAGGCAGCTTCAGGCCCCAGCCACCCCCCAGCTCAATGTGTAAGGTTGGCATGTTACCTGCCCTGGCTAGGTGTTTATGTCCCTGAACTGAGGCTGTGTGAGCTGACCCTAACAAGATCGTGTGTTGACACGGCGAGAAACAACTCACCCCAATCCTGGAAGGAGGCCAGAGGCACGTAGAGAAGAAGGGTCCGGTCCGGTGGTGAGTCCCGGGGTGGGGTGGGGGTCCTCCGCACGTCCATCCACAATCTTCAGCCAACTCGGCCATGGTCCCACGCAGTCCACAGTGGACGAGTCCGGCTTGGGGGAGGGGGAGATCAGAGTTATTCGAGAGAAGCGTCCCAGGAAAACCAGACACGCCAAGACGCCGGGAGGCCGTCTCGCCTGCAACGCGCTTCTCAGTGGAGTGCGGCAGCTACTGTGGATGAGCCGTGAAGGAAAAGGTGCAGGGGGGATGCCAAAGGCCCAGGTGGCCACCCCAAAACCAACACCACATGGTCAGCTAGGGGCCTGGCAGGGCCGAACTCAGGACTCCTGGGAACCTGACAGCAATATGGGCAGGCTGGGGACACACCCACCAGGCAGGAAACGGGGGTCTCTGGGGCCAGCAGGAAGGGATGTGTAAGTTCGGCTACAGCCCGGGGTCACTCAGACTAGGCTAGGCTCACAGGAGGTAGCCTCTGAGGGTGGTGGCATGAGATGGAGACTCCAGCAGGCTCGTCCCACGGGAACCAGGAACCTGTTGGAAACTGAGAGAGCTCTGAGTGGGCTGGAGAGTGGCATCTGGCCTTGGTGGCAGGGCTGAGGGCAGCAGGCAGGCCAGGTGGCCACAGATGTGAAGTTAAGGAACACCAGCATGTCGGGCAGAGGCTAGACTGAAGCAGGGAGGGTAACAGTGCAGGCTGGGCATCGTGGCAACAGGCTACAGCAAGCAGAGTGCCAGGTGGGTAACCAACCTGGACCCTGGGAAACCAGCAGAGGAGCCACCAGGTAAGAAGAGCCTGCACACGCTCCTGGAGGTCCCCAGCCCTATGTCCTCTAGGAGGACACAGGCCCCAGCCAGCAGCGAGGGGCCTAAAAAGCTGGACTGAGCCCCAGGGGAGGAAGGAATCTAGAGGACGGAGAGGTCCGACTCACAGACCCCAATCCAAGAGGGAGACCTGTGTGGCCAGAGGCTAGGGACACATGCTGCAGCCATCCCTATGCAGCCACCTGGGCTGAGAGCTTCAGGACCACAGTCCACAACAGCCATCCACACTTTTGTGGGATGGGGGAGGCAGGGGGGCAGGCCCTTGGGGGCCTGAAAAGCCACAGACACAAGCTGCGCCCTCCAGCTGCCCTCTACAGGGCTGGAGCCTACTGCTCCAACTCCTAGAGAACCCCCCGGCCCGCCCTCCCAGGGGAAGTGGAGGCCATCAAGGGACTTGCTAGGTGACAGGTGCCAAGTTCAGGGCCGGGGCCATGGGCACGCTCAGTTAGGATCAACTGTTGAATGACGGCATGAACGCGTGAGTGGATGCAGGCTCGGCCAGCAAGGCCCCTTCAATGAGGGCTGGGGCAGGAAGCTACCCACTCCCCTAACACAAAACCGCCCTCCACCCTTTAACCTAGGGTCCCGCAGGGCTCCCTGTGCTGCTCGGGTGGGGGGTCCAGCCCTTTCATTCACTCACCTGTCCAAACAGACATCCCACATACTCTTACTGAGCCCCACTAATGCCAGGCTGGTGCTTGGGCACCCAAAGGAGGGGGGGCAGGCCTAGGGCACTCTAGAGGGCCAGAGTTGGAACTGGTGAGGGAGGGGTCGGAAGGGAGAGAGAGAGCAAGAGGGAACAAAGGAGGGGGGAGGCAGTGAAAGCAGAAAAACAGCAACTCTCAGACTCGGGGGGTGGGGGGGGGCTCTGCCCAGCCCCTCTAGGCCTCATTGTCTCCTGAGCACTCGGAATGGACTAGATGGACACACACAAAGTCAGCAGTGGACTCAGGTGTGTGGACCAACTCTGAAGCCAGCCTGGACCCCTGGATTAGGAAAGGGGGAGCCGTGTCAACTCAGGGCTGCAAAGAACCCTCAGGAAACAAAGAGACAGATTAAAAAGGGCTCCTCCCCCACCACACTCAGGGGGACAGTTGGTTCAGATCCTTCTGTGTGGTCACAGAAAAGCTTAAGAGGACAGCCTGGGTACCAGAGACCTAAATAGCTTCCAAGTGGGGCGTGACTAGGGCCCAGTATCCCCATGTTCAGGCTGTTGAGGTTTCAGGGGTCTCAAAACCCCAAGGACCTTGGATGATGAATGTCCTCCACCCCACCCCCCAGTCTGAAGTATCTACAGGGGCTAAATATTCCTGGTGGCTTTAGGGCTATCGCTTAATGATCACTCTAGATCTGCAGGTGAGGAGGAGCCCCAGGGAGCAGAGTTAAAACCCCTCTCTCCGGCAACATGGCCAGCTGCGGCTTCTGCTCTCCAGTGGGGGCTGAAAGGGAGTGGGTATGTGATGCCATTCTCAGAGGCCTCAGCCCTTGTCCCTGTCCTGTCTCAGCACCTCTCTGGGGAGGGTGGACGACTGCATCCCACCTCCACAGGAGGGGAAGGAGCGCCTCTGGCTTTGGTCTCCGGGGACCACTGCCGTTCCTCCATATTGCTCTCCTGGGGTGCGGGTCAGAGCTGGTTCTGCGACTTGGAAAGAGAGTCAGTTCTGACCCACAATGCCCCAGAACCTTCAGCCTGTGAAGGTCCATGAGGAGGCCCCTTGAGGTTTTAACTGATGACCTTCTCCTGCTCTAACCCTCCTGCTTCTCTAGTTGTTCCTCCAGTTCCCTGACGGTGTGGCTTGAGCCTAAAGTTTAATTGGAGTGATCTGATCTTGACTGATCTGCCTTGCGGTGAGAAATGAGCCCAACTTGGGACAAATAGCGTGAATTTCCTGCTGAGGATGTACCTGTTCTAGAGATATCGATGAGCTCTGGGGTTCGGAATGGGGTGGGACACTAAGTGCAAGGGGACCGACTACCCTGAGATGCAGGACCTGGGGATGGAACCACGGGTCCGCCACTGGGCTCCAGCACCAGCCTCAGGTCAAGCTGTAACCTTCCCCTAGCACTTGGCAGATAGAATCTAAGAGGCACCAGCTCTCTGAACCCCAGTCTCACCAGTGTGACACACTGCACCCTCTCTTGGGGCCCGTGTCCCTCTGCCTCTCAGCCTAGAGGGGGCAGGCTTGGGTGCTTGACACCTCTGACTCGGAACTCTACTGCCACCTGCTCATCAGGTAAATTCTCAGTGGGGCCTAACACAAGTGAGGTGTGTGCCAGGGTTGGACACTGACTCCTGGTGTTGCCCCAGGCCCCTGCTGTTGAGGAGGACAAGTGGCCTGGCCTGTTAGGTGTGTGTGCTGGATGGGGTGCAGCCCCTGAACCTCACAGCCTGTGTGCAGCCCTGTTCCCTAGCTACCTTCAACTCCCCCCCCCCATGGACCTTGCACTATGACAGAGGCAAAGACTTAAATGAGGAGCAAAAGGAACATCACTCGTGGCACCAAAATTAGAAGTGTGGCTTAAGAACTTGCGTGGCCCCTGCCCTGCGGACGCCGGTTCACCTCATTATGGAAATCAGTGTGTTTCCTTCGCAGACAAAGAAGGCTCCTCGTGAGGCCCACACTGGAATCCAGCAGCTACCTCATTAGCGTCTGCGGGCTCTTCCTTCGACAAGGCCTAAGATTAGCCCTGTGTTCATTAAGGGAAAGGGCGGAAGGTGGAATAACACTGGAAACCCAGCTGAGGGGTGGGGAGGCTCTTTTCTGCTGGCCCCTCGCTCATGGCCCCATGGCCGTACCCTGTACCTAGGGATTTAATCACCAGTCGGGGGCGGCGGGGAGGGGACAGGAGGCAAAGAGGTTAAACTCGATGAAGGAGTTAAAAACCCAAAATGGGGCTATTTGATTTGAAAGCTTCCTGGAATTTGTCATTGGGATAATCGATTTAAAAGCTTCCTCCTGTTTCCTTTCTTCCAGCCCAACCTGACCTCAGAGGAAAGCTTCTCCTGGATGAGTTTTTGGGGGGGTTAATATTTCCTAAGTCTCCACTTCCTACCTTTTTGTCTTTAATGCCTTTTCTAAATTGTTGGTTTCTTCTTTCTCTCCGGCCCCCTCCCTCTCCCTTTCTTTCCTGTCTTTGGTTCTCCCCGTGGGAACTTAACTTTTAAGAAAACCTAGCAGGGACTCTAATTGCATTTTCTCCCAAAGGCTCTGCTGACTTTGCTTCAAGTCCCTCCCTCGGCTAGTAGTGTCTGGCACTTACCTGCAGCCTAGTCCACCTCACCTGGAAAGGTAAAGGTGTCAACCCTGTTTTGCAACTGAGATAAGGAGTCTCGGGAGAGCGGACTTAGCCCACGGTCCCAGCCCTCGTTGGCTGAACTGGGACTCGAACCCAGGGCCAAGGCAGCAAGGCAAGAGGCAGGTTTCTGAAGTCAGGAGGCCTGGGCTCCCGGAGATAGGAGCAAGGGAGGCCAGAGCAAGTGTCCCCGTGAAGCCACAGGGAGAGTGTGTAAACAGTGGGCCGGAGGCACAGAGCCATCCATGTGAGGAGAGGAGAAGTGTCTGTGTGTCCATGAGCCGGAAAGGTGTCAAGAGTTAAGCCACAGAAGTCTTTACCTGAGGGAGAGGCGCTGGATGGAGCAGAGCGGGTCAGGAAGCAGTGGGCTGAAGAGGAAATGGAGGTGAGGAAGGAAAGCAGCGAGTGTAGACAGGTCTTTGGAGAAGCTGGGCTGCGAAGGAAAGACAGACACTGGAGTGGCCAGAAGGAAGGCCAGGAGGGGCCTGGGGCTCCAGGCTGCAGAGAGCCAAGTCAGAAAACCAGAGGGGCCACCGAGGTGGTGGAGGACAGGCCTGAGACAGGTGCACATCTACTGCTGGACCCTCAGAGGCAATGGGGCACCGACGGGTGCAGGGGAGACCCAATGGGAGGAGCCACTTGACAGCCTCTGCTTCCCTGGGAGGTGACAGGCCAGTCCTGGGTCAGGACAGGGTGTTGTGAGGATCAAATGAATGGATGGTTGCAAAACAGGGGACATGAACGTCCACTATTGTCACTCACTGACAGCAGGACCCTGGATTTTACAGCTCACTTGAATCATCTATCTCGCCAGGGCCTGGATTTTCGCTGACCATAAATTATTCTTCTTAAACATTAAGGATGTAAAAACCAGTGGTAAAAGCTCCTGCCAGTCTCTGGAAGACAAAAGGTTCCCTCCTAATAGCCTGAATTAACTCAAAGCGGGTCTCCGCCCACCTCATTTGTCACCTTCCAAGTCATCCTTCCACCTCCATTTGCCACATAATCCAATCAGCCCCTTTCAGATGCCTGGGGGCTATTGTCCAGCCAAGCTGGGCTTCTCTAAAGCAACCCAGAATGGTTTTTGTCTTGTCCGGACCAAACTGGTTGGCTTAAAAGGGGACCAAAGAAAGTGGTGGTCAAATGAGGACCCCAATTAGCTTCCAAGAGACTGTTTTCATATCTTTGTACCCCACGCCTAGCCTGGTGCGCTGGGCATATTGTCAGTGTTTCAGAAAATGTTTGTTGAACTAATTCTGTTTTTAGTTATTCTGTACTTTATTGACTAAGCGTGAACACACCCAGCACCTACTGGGTGCTCCCTGACGACTGGGGGGCAGAGGGCTGGGCAGCAGTGAGCCCCAAGGGCCGCCTGTGTGACAGTGTCCTGCCGGTTTACAAAGCACTTTCACAGGCCTTACGTCATTTAGTCTTCAAAAGCACCCTGTGGGGTAGGTAGACGAGGGTGGGTTTTTTTTCTTAAATCCCCATTTAGTCCATGAAAGGAATTGAAACTTGGAGAAGTTAAGCGACTTGTTTTAAGGTCACACTATTATTAAGAGGTGAAGCCAGCACATGGTACCAGCATTGGGGCCACCAGGACCTCTAAGACCACCCTGGGCAGCTGGGGTTTCAGACAGACTGTCCCCTGGTGGAATGTTTGATTTGAAATTAAAGAAAGGCTCTTAGAACTCTGGGCTGGGGGCAACAGGGGGACCAGGGGCAGCTACAGTGGCATCCAGGGTCCAACTGTGACCCCTTCTCTTGCTAGCAATGTGGCAATATACTTACCTTCTCCTCTCCCCCATTTCCTTATGTAAACCTATTCTGTGGGACACGGGGCTGGACTCTCAGAGTTCTCCTTCTTACCTAACTTTCTAAAACTATGTCAATACCACATGTGTCCTCCTAGAACCTCAGCGGCTTACTGCACCCACATGTCACCTAGGAGTAACATCACTCTACTTAGAAAGTGCCCTGGAAATGGCCGCATGCACGATTGGTGTTCTTACTCAAGTCCGCCCGATGGCCATGTTAGTGGAGCCCCTGCATGATGCAAGGAGAGCCCCAAGCATGGGGGCTGCCGGGAGTCTGTTGGAGAATAAATAACATAAGTGAGGCAAATGAGTGGCATGGGAAGAGGCTGACCTGCCAAACTCTTTCAACAAACATTTACTGACCACCTCCTCCACACCCGGTCCGGCCCCAGGCTTCTCTGGATCATTTAATTCTCACAACGGCCCTAGGAGGTTGCTCCTATCATCCCATTCCCTAGAAAAGGACAGGAAGACCTCGAAACAGGCGGGGCATGCCTTCGGTGGGTCAGGCGCATGCTCATTCCACAAGCCCACCAGGGGTCCCGAGTTGCCCATGAGGCACGTCAAGCTCTTGGCCCAGGTCCCCCTCCTGAGAAGTTCCCAAAGGGATCCTTCCACACAGGACATCATAAGGACAATGACACAGTCGGCCATAAAAAGACCGACACCCCCTGGGGAGGGAAGCACTCCAGGTGGCTGGCAGGTGAACACAAGCAGAAGGCCCAGGAAAGCACCCACACACGAGCTCAAGCACAGGCAGGGGCTACCCGCCAATGCCCCCTCACTAGGGCATCGGTTTAAGTCTTTAGCCGGAAGGGTCAGCAGAGGGTGGGCTCTGGTCCTCTTCATCCCACGTCGTCCTGGTCTTGGTGTCTCCTGGAGGCTGCTTCGTATGCTGGTGGGATCTAGGAGTCCACACTCATGGTGCTCTCTGCAAATGATCAGAGATATGAGTTGCAATTAAGTTAATTAATAATTAGAGTTAGAACTAATTGGTTAACATTTTAAATTGTGTTTAATGGTAATGGGTCTGGGGGTGGACAAGCAGGGTGGCCTGCCGTGGGCTTCTGTCGGCCATGTTGTGTACAAAACCCCACAGCAGGACTGCGGCACCGCAAGATGGAGGTGAGTGGCAGGCACCTTGGCAGCAGCTTGACATCGGAGAAGGTGGTCCTTGAAGAAGAAGGGGTGAACCGATGATGTCATCCCTGAAGAGAGACCCTGTGGCATGGGAGGGGGCAGATTAGAAACCATCTTGATGACCCCTAACGGCCAGCACTGGAACAGCATAGAGAAGGAGGGGGCAATTGGAGGGAAAGGGAAGGAGCGGGAAAGGGGAGGGGG
>NW_025999900.1:64436440-64439650 GCF_001458135.2 Marmota marmota marmota | reverse complement strand
GAGAAGAAACGGGAGGGGGAGGTGGGGGAGGAGCAACCGAAGAGGGAGGAGGGAAAGAAGTGGGAGGGGGAGGAGAGCAAAGGGAGGGGGTAAGGATTACTTGATTGACAAGGCACAAGTGTTAACTGTGTGCGCCTGCGCAACTCAAAGCCAGGTCTAGCAGGCCGCGAGCCATTTGCACACAGAGACCGCTAGGGGGCGCGCGGCCCGCACTCAGAGCCCAACAGCACAGCCACCTGCGGCGCCCCCGCCCGCGAGCAGCTGCCTCAGAGCCAGGCTGGCGTAGGTGGGCGGGGGACGCCCAACAGGTCTCAGGCCTGGAGGGGCACCACGCACTCAGCCCATCGCATAGGGCCGCCATGTCCCCAGAACGCCTCTCCAAGTCACCGTCAGCCAGAATGCACCTATAGACATCGGGAAGCACACACACGCATGTATCCAGAGGGTCTCAAACGCCCCCTACCACAGGGGTCCCCTCGCACCAGAAAGAGGGAAAGGCATCTAGAAGACCCCGCCATAAGGGGGCTTCTCAGAGCACGATTCCACTTTTGAAAGGTACAGAAATCTCGCCTCCAACCTTCGGTCCAATTAAACAAATTAATTAATTAAAATTTAAAAGGCCCAGTTTTCGATACAACGTTTTCACTCATTTTTGAGGTCTAGAGACACACGACGCAGCCTAAGACGACCACCCTGGCTCTCCCGCCTTCGCTGCCAGCAGCGACAACCCTCCCCCCGCCCCAAAATCTTGCCTTCTTCCTGAGCCACGCAAGAATCAAGACCCCGCATTATGGCGCCTAATTAACTCTTCTACAGTCTCGTCATCTGCTCAACTGCGCCACACCTTCCTAAGACCCCAGAAACCAAGAGCCATAAAAATAAACTAATCTGCGTCCACGCTCTTCCAAGACACCCTAAGTCACACAACCAGTGCCGCAGAGGGCGAGGGCATCTCAGAATCCTGCAGGCGCTCCGCGGGGAACCTGAGGTTCTCAGAACATCTCCCCCCTATGTTCATGAACTCAGAATCTTCTAGCAAATCCTGCACCCGACCCCCTCCAGTAGGAGAACAAAGGCCACCTCCCCTCCCCACCCCGCCCCCCAAAATTCCGCAGTGCCACCAGCGCCCTCTTGCGGCCAACAAGAAAACCTTCCAGAAACCTGCCACGTAGCAGCCCGCTTGCGCCCCCCCACAGCCCGCCAGCCCAGGATGGGGAGGGGGCGACTTGGGGGCTTAACAGGGACAAAGGAAACGGCAAAATACGACTTTACCAAAGTCAAGAACCCACAACATGTAAGAATCTTCCAGCGACCATCACTCCACGCGCAATGCTGACAAGACCCGGGCCCCAATTCCCAGCTCTCAGCACCCAGACCCCCCTCAACACACCCCCTTTTCTGAATTTCTCCCTTCCCTCTTCCTAGATGCAAGCACACAGCTTACTCTCTATTCCAGCTCACCTCCTGTTTCTATTCTACCTGTACCTCAATTTCGTGACCCTCCCCTCAACCCCCCTTCTCTACGCAACTGGTTCTAGGGGACTCCTGGCAGGTTTGCGCTTGGGCACCCTCTCTCTCCACTGTTAAAGTGGCTGTTTAGGGTAGAACCAGATGTGGTTTACAGATTTTTTTTACTCTCTTCTTTACATGGAGTCGGCTCTGCACTAAACCTGGATACTTGGATTCAGAGTCCCTGGCAAATAGGAACCTCTCACCCTCACGCCCATGGTCCACCAATAACCCAGCTAAAGACTGGGGGGGAATGTGCTCCCAAGACCCTTCTCTTCGGCCCTTCCCCTCCTAATTCATAGGGCATGCAGAAGGCATCGCCGCCATATCTCCCACTATTAAGGCGATTCTAAAGGCGGCTTCGAACCCGAATATCAGTGTTTTTGGACCCCCGTGACT
This sequence comes from Marmota marmota marmota, assembly GCF_001458135.2. NCBI lineage: Eukaryota > Metazoa > Chordata > Mammalia > Rodentia > Sciuridae > Marmota > Marmota marmota. The sequence continues at coordinate 64,437,742 of NW_025999900.1, read as the reverse complement.
GCAGCACACTGGTTCCAAAAGGAGATTGATCTGATTTCCCCCGCTCATCTGCGTCAGAGTCCCTGCCACTCAAGCTATCCTCAGCGACTAGACAAGAAACGGACCCTGATGTCCCCCCAGGAAAATGTGCCTCGAGATTCCCTTCCTGACAGGATTTCATATCCAATGCATGCTTGGGGACCAGGCAAAGTGGCCGCCTTCAGGAGAAGGTCCCAGCATCGGTCCTTCGGCATGTCCAGGAGGACAGAGCCCAACCTAGGAAGGGGATGGCCTCTTCCTTTTGCACATCCTTGTAGGCAAGGATGGCCAACCACTTACCAAGTGAGGGATTCTCGCGTGGGCGCCCCGGCTCTTCGGAGGAGCTGCACCTTGGGCTAGCAAGCCAAGGCGCGCTCCATCTCAGCTCTCCGCGGTCTGCGCTAGGGGCTGGCTGGGTGGGGTTTATATGGAGGCGCAGAAGGGGTGGTCTCTGACGTCAGCGCATTCTGCTGCAATGCGCTCATTTCTCTAAAAGTGATTGGCCGGAAAAATGAGCCCCCCAGATTCTATGACAAATTGCTCTAGCCGCACCCAGATTGCAGCAAAGACGGAGGAAAAAATTCTGCCGCAGTGCCCCTGGCCGCCATGACCAACACCCTATGGTCGCTGGGGCTTCTCCCCTACATGAGCCCTAATCGGGCAAAAGAGGATGATTTGTATTCACAATTTATGGGGAAATCACCCGAAGGGATGGTGGTCCTTAGAGAAGCTGAGGCTAGAGGTAGGGTCCCGGGGCCAGCAGATCACACACCTGGCTATTTCGGAACATCGATCAGAGGATGCGGGCTTAGGGAAAGAAAATGATGCTTTTTGCTTATTGTTCTGGAAAATAAAAAGCCTGAGGGTAAGATAACTGGTTCCCAAATGTAAACCTGCAGCCGTCACCCCCTTCTAGCTCACCCTATTTCTGATGCGTTATCTTTGACATAGGAGACTCAGCATAGCATCTTGAAGTCAGGAAAACCTGGTTTTTCCGTCCCGGGTTCTGCCGCTTAAAACGGATATACCCAGAACCCTGCAACATCCCTTCCCCTTTCAAGGGTTTATTTCTTCCACTTAGTAAGGGGGTGCCTTCTCCTTCCCCCCCCCACCCTGCGGACCAGGGTTGTAATGAGAATGTAGATTTGAGCCGTGTCCCACTAAGAAAACTACTTTTTGGCAAGGAAGAGTCCTATGTGGCGATGTCTGTGGTGCCCCCCAAAATTGGGGTGATTTCACAACACATACACTTTGAAAGAGCCCCCCACCCCACCCCCCGGCCGC
>NW_025999900.1:64380343-64436421 GCF_001458135.2 Marmota marmota marmota | reverse complement strand
CGGCCCCCCACCCACCCCCGGCCGCAGCCGGCAGCGGGGCTGGGGGGGGGGGGTGGCTCAGGAAAACAGGCAGTGACACATGTTGCTGAGGAGCATAACTGCATAGCCTTGTGCTCCGGGACTTGGCACATGAGAGTTAATCCTTAACAGGTGGCCCCTTCAGCCCCTCTGCCCGGCCCGAGTGGCAAAGTGGGCAGTGCCGTCAATCAAAATGTCCTCTTGCAAAGGTCAAAATGCTGTTGAAAGGAACTAAGGATCTATCTTAGGGTGACAGGTGGGTGGCAGCCGGGAGGACAAGGAAGGCGCGTGATGACAGAAAGGGGTGAGAATGAGTGATGGACCCCAAAGGGGAAAGCAGAGGAGGCCGTACGGAGAGTATCAAGTTTAAAAAGCTCTCCGGCACTTCGTTGGGGGTTTCATGATACTTCAGGGTGAGCCTCTCATGCCCAGCAATCCTAGGAGTGGGCTGTGAGGGAGTAAGGCTACTGTCCCGGGAGGAGAAAACTGACCATCAGGTCTCCAGAGACTCAGAATCCTTAGGCGAGGGGGCTCATTTACATGTGATTCCGCGAACTATTGGGAAAATAAGGATTTGGGACTTTGTGGGGCATCGTGAAGAGCTACCAGAGTGTGTCAGACAATGGGGGAGGAAGAAAATACCCCATTTTCAGCTTTCGGGACATGCAAAAAGCCCCAGATACAGGAGCCCCGCAAGCAGCACTGGCGAGACAGAAAGGCCCACACCAGCTGCACACGTCAAGAACATTTCAAAAAATCATGGCTCCAAGCACCCCAGTCAACAGAGAACGTTTATTAGCCACGGTATTAATAGCTAGGAAACAGCCGGAGCTGGCTGAAGCCAATCAGCATCCAGAAGCCCCTGTCGTCAGGCCCCCGTGGCCAATCAGGCGCCAGCAGGCCCGGTTGCTAGCCTCTGGGGGCAGAGGCGAGGGGTGCTCAGCGTCACGGGGGCTCGCGATCGCGCTGTGCGTGGGAGCCCAGGCGGCCACCAGAGAGCCTCAGTAGCCACGCACTTGGGGTCCTTGGAGGCCTCCTTGGAGGCCGTCTTAGACGCATTGCCCCTGCCATCATCCCTGCAACCCCCAAAGAACACGAGGTGACGTTTTAGAGGGAGCCCCAGTCTCAGTTGGGGTGCCCCTGTGGGGGCCCTAGAAGGAGAAACCTTCTGACACTCAGTATCCAGTTTCTCTCCTCAAGGCCTGGTACCCATGAGAAAAGTTGTTAGGCCTGCGGATGTGAAGTTGGCCTCTTTGCTTTTTTACTGGGTCCCCAGGCCCCTAAGTTTGCTCCTTAGAGTCTGATGGCAAACCCCACCCCTCTGCTCCAAGGCCTTATCTACAGGCCACAAAGACCCTGGAAATTATGTTCCTGAGAAAAGAACCACGGGTTTGGATCTCAGCTCTGCTCCTCCTAGCAGGGAGGCTGAGGTCCAGGCCCTTCCCCTCTCTGGGCCCCTATTTCCTCATCTGGAAAAAGGAAAGAGTTGGACAAGAGGGTCCCCAAGGAGCCTTCCAGTCCTGCTTTGCTTGATTTGAATGTATACATCAGGCGAGTCAAATGTCTTCCAGAACATTCTGCATGACAGTAATTAGTATCAGGTGTATCCTGCAGTCCATGTGGTTACTTCATCATGCTCTTTTCTTTCCATTGTATTTTATTTTAAACAGAACTCCATGGCAACATGTTTATCCTTCTGGCTTCCTAAAAGAAAGAAAGAAAGAAGATAGAAAAAAAAAAAAAAAGCAAAGAGAAAGAAAAGACTGTTGTAAACTAATCTCCACCGAGCGTGGTTTAACCACAATTTAAAAAAAAAAAAAAATCCATATGTTTAAAATATTTTTGTTGGCTTTTCTGGAGCTCAAAATCTAACTTTTTAAATATTTATTGGTCCAAAGAAATGGAAGAAATTCTTGAAGAAGCCAGACCTATGGTAATATTTGGATCTGAACTGTTTCTCGATCTGGGCAACACTGTACATGCTTGCCCTGCTCAAAAAGGACATTTGAGGGCTCAGATTCATATCTTAGGAGAAAACAGACAAGGAAATCCAGGTTTGAGAAATTGAGCACTTTCTCTCTGTACATGCTGAAACCCAGCTCTCCCGCAGTCCTGGAGGAGAGCCAGTGTCCCAGACACAGGGCTTAGTTTGCTTCTGGTCCTCCTACTTCTTCCTCTTCTTCCTCCCCACCCCAACATAGATCTAATTCAGAGCACACATTTTTCTTCTTTTTTTAATTCATACTTGGGAACCCTCAAAAGCAGTGTGAGCAATCTATCCACATGTACGCACTTGTGGGCAAGTGTACAAATGTCCTAAGACTCAGCCAGGAAATGAATACAAGGTCCTCTTTTTCATCTCCCAGGCATGGGTAAATGCACTCTCTTCTCAAAAACCGTACTGAGGGCTATTGCAAAACAGCACACTTGAGTGCCTGCCTCTCTAAGCAGTCTCCCTGTCTTCCAAGTCCCTTAAAACATTAGTGTTCCCCAAAGATCTCTTAGCGCACTCTTCTGCCCTGGGTGGCTGCAGCCACAGCTGAAGCTGCTTTAGTACCAGGCCTGCTGCTACAATCCTACACTTGAGTTCCCTCGCCAGCCTCTGGCAATTCAAACCTCCAGGACCCCACATCCTTGAACTGTCCCCCCCACCCCCATTCCACTATAGAAAAACCTAAACCAAAGTTAGAGAAGCTGCAGAGTGCACAGGGGGTCTTTCCCTGATTCCCATGAGGCTATTAGGTAGTTTTGTTTGTTTGGGGGCAGTTGGGGGACAGAGTCTGGCACTGCCAAATAGATCCACTGTGCTTCCCACAACGTGCAAGACTGAGCACCAAACAGTGCAAGATTTAAAGGAAAAGATCACACGACAATCTCCTCTTCTGGGGTCCTGGAGCTGGCTGTTGTAGAAAGCACACCGACCCCAGCTCCCTAGAGTCAGAAGCGCTCTACTCCCTGAGTTGGGTGCAGTCGCTACTCGGCACAGAGAAGTTTGCAAATGGCAGAACCTAAAAAAAAAAAAAAAATTAATAAAGTTCAGCGCCTCCTGCAGAAGGCCAAGGACGAAGCTGACTTCCCAGGAGGCGGCTGCACATATGTTTGAGTAAATGTTCAACAATAAGCAGTTGCCCTTTTCCGCCTGACTCGGCCGTGTGCATGCTGTGGGGAGAGGGTGGCCAGTTCTTCAGGGATGCTTTTCCTAATGAGGGCCGGTGGAAAGAGCTGGAAGGCAGCACTTCCAAAATGGCCCCCCTAGTTGTTCTGGGGAGTGGATTCGGGTGGTTTTTCTTTGTCCTTCTACTTTTATGAATTTCCATAGTGGCATGTGTCATTTCCACGATATCCTTTTTTTTTTTTTTTCCTCTCTCTTTTAATGCAGCAGTTCAAGAAGACGGGTCATTTCACATTTCAGCTCTTCCTTAAAGACTTTGATTATAAAATATTTTTTCTCATAAGTAAATAAAAATCAAGGGACTCAGGCTTCATGTTCTACACAGCACAAGGCACCTACTGAACACAGGAGTTCACCGGTGGGTGGTGGGCAGTGGTATGGGGGTGTAGCCACGCTACTGTGCCCCACTTTCAGAAAGGAGCTCTTAAACCCGCCCTAAGTGATTTCTAGCCCACAAGAGCAAGAAAAGTGAATGTTACAGGAGGGAACTAGAGGAACACAAGGCATGGGGCCTAGGGGGGACAGGCCGTGGCACTGGGTTAGATTTTAGAAGTGACATCTTGACTCTAGGGAAAGGTGGCCACGCTGCCCTATTCTCCCTTAGCACCCCAGCCCCCCTGGCCTTGGGCAGGGGCCAGCCCCGGATTCAAGCTAGGGGTTTTCTTGGCCCCACTCCATGGAAATATTTCCTTCGGTGGAGCAAAGAACTGCTTCATTCAACTGCCTGCGGCTAGGGAGGGGGGTGGCTTTCACTGTGTTGACAGAGAGCAGCCCAGGTCTGAGGAGGGGCCCCTGGGGGAGAAAATGTATTCCAGGTAGAACAGGACTGGAAAGTTTGCTCTGCCTTTTTTTTTTTTTTTTTTTTTTTTTTTTTTTTTAAAAAAAAAACTAAAAGATTGCTGACGGTTGAAAAACTGCCACCCCACCCAAGAGGCTCCCGGAGAAGATGTTTGTGTTTCTAATACATTTCACCAAAGACTAGAAATGTCTTACTGTCAAAATGAAGGGGGCCGGGGCCGGGCACCCTTTCCGTTTAAACATTCAGGATCCAGATCCCTCCAGAGCCCACAGGCAGCCTCTCTGAGCCACGCCCGGTGACAGCCACGTCTCAAAGCTAAACAGAAGACACCTGTGAGAGTCCAGGATGCTGGGAGATGGCCTTTAGAGACCCTGGGCACAGAGAGGCCTATCCTGGCACTGAAAGGGACTAAGAAACACACCAAGGGCAGCATGAGCACAGCAGCGGGGGCTACACTATAGCAGGGCCCGCTGCTGGAATTGGTGACAACAAGCCACATACCTGATTCGAGGAAGCTCAAGGTGGCCAATGTCCATCACTGATTTTCTTCCCAGTATGCAGGTAGACCAGCAGTCCTGCCTAGCAGCTCAGGGTTCGGACCTGAGATCATGAGGTCAGATCCAGGCGTAAATTCACTGGCTACCTGTGTAACTGTTGGGGTGGTTGCTGAACTTCTCTGAACCTCCATCCATACAATGGGGTTAACTGCCTCCCTCATCAGAGACTAAATGGGGGAAAGAATGTGTGTCCACTGAACCCACTCAGTTAGCTACACACACCCCGTATCCACAGCTGAATGCCGGGAGGCTGAGCGAAGAGACCTTGCCGTTTCCCACGTTGTTAGCAATGACTTTCTAAGAAGCATAAGTGTATTTCGTGTATGCATATTTTATATATATATTATATACAGTTTTCATATATAAAAAAGTATATATACCCATACTTTTTTTTTCTCTGAGATGAGGTTACTCTATGTTGCCCAGTCTTCAAATTCCTGGGCCGTAGCCATCTTCCTGCCTCAGCCTCATGAGTAGCAGGGACTAATGGTGCACAGCACCGCACCCAGCGCTGTTATAATTTTTTAAAAAGTTAATCCTACATACCAGCTAGGTCAATGAGCAAACAGTATCATCCGTGCCCTGCCCCTGACAGTTCCCTTCCCTTCAAACATCGGTGGGATGACTTCCAAGGTCTTTCTCTCCAAATTGCCTGTGCAAAACTGCTCCAGCCTGCAGTCTGGGGATGGGCCCTGCCAGCCTCCACCGTCCTGGAGAGAAAGGAGAAGCAGCCTCCCCACCCAGGCTCTTCAGCTCGGCCTGGTGGACTCTCAGTGGCCACCTACCATAGCCACCCACCAGAAGTGTGTGGCTAGACTCTCTTCCTAGTTAGGACCTCCTCTTGTCCCAGAGCCTGGGGTCTGCAAGAAAGTCTGTAAGCTCAGTGGGAAAACATCTTCCAGATGGGAACAGAAGTCCCAGGTCTGGGGCGTGCTCAGCGGTGGAGTGCCATGTTGCTCAGACGGCTTGAGGCCCTGGTTTTGAGCAGCAATTCCCAAAACTGAAAACAAAACAAAAGACGGGTGGGTGAGAACTCAGGCTCTGAGATCAGGCAAGCTGGTGGGCATTCTGATGACCTCAGTGAGTAGCAGCTCGACTTTGGCTGAGTTCCTTGCCAGCTCTGTGGACCTGGGCTTCCCCATCTGTACAATGGGCATGATCAGTGCTGTCCTCCAGAGCTGTTGAGGTATGTGTGTGAAGCCCTCAGAGCAGTGCTTGGGTACCCAGTACCCCACTGACCCAAGTGCCACCTTTCTAGCTCAGGCAGATAGCCCAAGATGCTGCCTCCAGGGAGGGCAATCCAGAGGTGCCCCCTTTCCCTCCAAGGATGCAGAGCATGGAATCTTTACCAAGCCCTCCTGGATGGAATGACACATCTGGGCCTGGCAGTCAAGAACAAGAACTGTGCGCCTCTGGGCCTTCCACCACCAGCCCTGCCTGGAATCCCAGGGTCAGGACAGTGGCCAAGAGTCCAAAGCTAGCCCTCTCTCCTTCCATGCTGACCTCGGACACACATGTGTTTATTGCTATCCTGCAGACACATCTTGCAGCCCACCCAAAGCTGCATGTCCTCCCAGGTGGCGTGACTTGACCACCCTGGGCCACTAGGCCTGACTGAGGGGTGCTGAGGGTCATTCCAGAATGCCACAGGTCACTTGGGGTCTCTGTGCTTTGCCCCTGTCTGCTAAGATGCCCAGGTTTATGCTTTGCAAACGCCGCGCCCTCTGAGACACGACTTCAATGTTCAACATACCCTTTAGGTGTTTGCGGAAAGGATGAGTTTAAAGGCGCCTGCCTTTGGGTAAACGGAGCTGCCCTCGCATCTGACGATAGCACTGAGCAAACACAGGCCGCCTCCGGAAGGCTGCCCCGCTCCCACCAGCTCCCAACCCTGCCCCAGGGCAGGTAGGTCAATAAGGTCGGACCTACTCTCTGAGGATGCTGCTTCATTTGGCTGAGCCTGGGTGTCCCTTCTGCAAAAAGATGAAAATTAATATTCATGCCACCAGTTTGCTCTGAACACAGAATAAAATAGACTTAAAACACAAAAACAAACAAACAAAAAACTCCTGCATTATCCATGTGAAAATGGACTCCGATGGTCAGCGTCCCTGGCAGCTGGAGAAGTAGAGGCTCTCTCTGAGCCAATCACTGAGCCAGGACTGGCACCCTCAGAACAGGCTGCCCCTAAATCCACCAGCTGAGCTTTTTCACAGTTCACTTTTGCATAGTCAGTCAACTTTAAAGGAGAATACAGTGCCTTCCTCATTCAGCTCAAGGAACTCACTGAGGGTGGAGGCCCCCTACTCTAGGTGTCTGGGATAAGATAACAGAAAATGGGACAGCACCCCCACCCCCCCAAAAAAAATGCTCAGGGCCAACAGAAAGATGTCCGTGCTCCTACTGTGCGCAGGGCTCTGCTCTGAGTGCCTCTGCTAGATCTCAGGTGGGCAGCTGGCTCCGTCCAGCCTCTGTAAGTGAGCGCAACCCACCTCCCCAGGAGGTGAATCAACAAGTGGGAAATTGTCATTTAACCAGGAGGGCGAGCCCAGTAGGGGGCTGGGATGCCCATGAAAGGCTGGCATCTTGGCCGGGGTGGGAGTATCAGGAACCTGGGCCCACGTCCTTTCCCGAAAGCCTAGCTTTATGTACATTTCCCAGAAATTCTCTCTGTTTATACTGAGGGGCCTCCCCAGAGCAGAAGTCATTCGAATCCTGTTTTCCGCTGTAAGTCACTTTCTGGCTGGCTCAGGGCACAGGCATCTCAGAACATTGGACGTATGGCCACGTGGCCGCCTCGGAGATCCAAGCAAAACTGTCCGCTGCCCAGCAGAGCTATCCTTGAAAGGCTTCAGTGTATGTCCCAGCCCCAGCTCTGGGGCTCCCTGCAGGGCCCACACACACCCTGCCCAGCTGGCCTTTTCCCTGCCCAAGTCAGGACCCTGGTGTGGAGAACTCTGAGGAGGCCCACGGGGGAAGTCGGGAAATGGCCGGGGCCCTTGTGCAGGCTTCTCTCTCCCACCAGGCTGGAAAGAAAGCCCGGCTGAGAGTGGGCACAGGCAGTGGGGAGAGGAGGATGGCAGAGGACCAAAGGACTGAGGTGATCGAGCGCTTGCTGTAGGAACACACAGACCCCTCTTGGTGCTGTTCTTCTGCAAGGGTCCCCACTCAGGCTGCCCTTGGCTGTGTGGTTCGGGGCCATGGGGTGCCTGGCAGAAGTCAGCACCATGCTTCCAGATGGCGGAGGTAAGGCTGTGCCCGCCGCTCCAACACTGGGGGAGGTGGTGAGAGGCAGAAACAAGATTGAATGATTCCAACATCTGCTGCAGAGGCCCGGGACTCAGGCAGGATGGCCTCTTCCCACAGCCGCATTCCTGGCAGGCTGGGCGGGGCCTCTGAACCAGGATCTCAGCTCAGGCCGCCCAGCAACCCCCCAAGTGCAAGTCTATGCTGAACAGAACACGGAGGCCAAGCCATATTCCCTGAGATCAAGATCTTCACACGGGAACGCAAGTTCCCTTTAAATAAAGCAAAAGCTCCCATCCATCCCACCAAAATTCTCACTCTGCCACCAGGCTTTGCTTTAGACCCAGGCTCAGCCAGGTTCAGCTTGGTGAATAGCCATCTCTCAACCCCAACCTCCAGGCAGGAGGCTGGGGCCCAGGGGCAGCCTCACTCTGTAGGACATTGACAGAGAGCAAAGAGGGTACTGGCTTCATGTGAACCATGTTGAATGTCTGCAGCCTTTTGTCTTATTTTTTAAGATCTGGACACTTTTGCTCAACTATTCAGAGATATACCATTAAAACCCCACCCCACCCCATGCAGCAGCTCTCATTGACTTTATATTATGTCTGCAGTCTAAACGGGCTTGACTTCTCAGGAGGGCCATCTGGCAACATAGACCAAATGTTTAAATGCACACGAGTCTCAGTTCAGCCATTTCCTCTCTAGAAATGATCCCTGCAGAAGGGGGAGCACGGTGTGTGAAGATGCGAAGCACCACGGTTTCTGGCCTGGCCTGGTCTGTCGGCAAACTGAAAAGAGCACCTAGCGTAGACCTAGCAAAGTCCCAGGAGTGTACACTCAGCCGTGGCCCATTTCATTGTCACCCAAGGAATAAGCATTTGCTTCACAGATGAGGAGACTGAGGCATGGAGATGGCTAGCAAGACACACATCTCCCTGTCGAGTTGGGGTCACCAGTTTCCCATGGTCTTTGCCCATGGGGAGGGCACCACAGAGGTTCAGCCCACTGAACTCGGTTCTTGGCCACCCTGATAACAGAACCACAAAGAAAGCTGGTGTTTCACTAACACACTTTCCAACCCCGGAATGCCACTCTAGATGAAATGAGACCTACCCACCCTCCTAGCTCAGGAAAGGGGCGTTGTGAAGCCCCCCAGGCCATCGTCCCCTGGTTTACTTAGCTTGTGGGTGATGGAGAAATCACCGCTCAAGTTGACCCTGGAATAAAGGCCCAATCTCCAGCACACACCCAGGAGGAGCACAACGTCCTGAAGCCCTGGTGGAGCACACCACGTCATCACTGTCCCAGACACAAGGCCATGGTCCTGTGGTGTGGTCGTGTGGTGGCCCCAGGTGCAGGAGGGCACCTGGCCCACAGTGCTGAGGGCACACTGTGTGTCATTGTGCACACCAAAACACCATCACCTGTGCCGCCATCAATCTCAGGGCCACGTGGCCCTGTGGCCCTGTGGCAGCCATGAAGGTCTTGCCACGCCACAGCGTGGCAAACTGGCAAGCCACTTAGCCCCAGCCACATTACTGCACCACTCAAGGCTCAGAGATGGTTTGCAATCACTCATTCGCAGTTGGCCCTATTTTCAAAGACACCGTCACACACGTGTGCACCCCAAAGCCCTCTATACACCAGCTCAGAGTAGCAAGGTCCGCCACTAAGAAGTGCCCCTTGGGGAAGACTATGCCAGTACTGAGCCTCCTCTGAAACTCAGAGACCTCAAGTCCCTTCCTGAGTCCTCAAGGCTGTGCAGGGCAGGGGCTGGGCAGGCTTTTGGCCTCACCCATCCCCCACCACAGACACAATCATTTGCAAACTTGCAAGACCTGATGGGGGCCTGAAAATTCAAGTGCAGGAGAATTCTTCCCCTTCTTAAAGGAACAGAACCTCCCCAGCAGGGAGCAGCCACCAGGACCCAAGACCACCCTCTCCCCGGAGTGGGGGACTTGTTGCATTCACTTTGAGGGCTCAATAGACACCACCCTGGAGGCAGTTTCCACGTGAAGGAGCCTACTTCCCATCAGGACCAGAGGAGGGATTTTTCTGGGGTCCTAGAAAACCATACAGAGCTGCTTTTTACTATTTATTACGATTTGGGGGAACTGTAATTTGGTATTGGGGTCTTCCTTTTGTCTCCAAATCCTGCCCAACAAAGTTTCCATTTCCCACTGTTACAGATGCCCACCCCCAGGTTCGAAGAGGTCCAGAGACTTGGCCACGTTCGTCGTCACTCAGGCCTTTCTCCTTGCTGTTCTCAGGAAAGTCACTGGCTTGAGTAGAAGGGACAAGGGGCCCCCAGTGCTGGGGCCTGGGGATCCCGTGGGGGCTGGGCCCTATCATGCAGAGTCCTGCACAGTCTCTGGCATCACTGGCAAAGGTCAAAGGCTAAAGATCAAAAGGCAGAGGCAATTAGACTAGGGTCTAATCACTCAGACACTTCCTTTCCTTGTTTCAATCATGGGACAAAATCTGCTGTCATTTTTGTCACAAGACAGGGCTTGAGCCTAAGCACCCGTGGAGCCAGGAAATAATCAAGGTCCGTCTCCTGGGGATAGAGTTGCCCCAAACAGAAGCATATGTGTGCACATATCTGCGTCCACGTGTGCGTCCACACGTGGCGCGACCCTGTGTGCTGATTGAAGCAGCTGTACCTGCAGACAGCGGACGCCAAGCCGGCCTCACACACAATGCTAGGACCACACTTGGGCCCCTCCAGGCAGACAGCTCTGGAGAGCCGTTTCCTGAGGGGGGACGTGCGCAGCCGCCCGCCCCGGCTGGAACTGCACCACCCCCACCCGCCTCCAGCAGGGATTTCCTGGGCTGAGGTTCTGGCTTCTCTGCTGGGAACTGAGAGCCGGGGAGGAGGATGGGCTAGTCGACAGGCTGAGATTTCTCTTGAAATGCAGATTTTCAGGTGGGGGAGGTGAAGGGCACAGGCCTTTCAGTAGCTGTTTTGTGTGTCTTCCACTAAATAAAGACATGCGTGAAGTTGCCGGAGGACCAGAGATAACCTGTTGTCTGAGGCTCACAGACCCGTGAAATCACAAACCTTGACTAATCGGGGTGATCACAGGAATCTACATTGCAGAGAACTGCATCTGGCCAAAGTGCGGCTGGGAAGCCAAAGGGGGCAGATAGGCTGTGGTCAGTTACAGCGCCACGGAATTATGGTACAGGAGAGAGACCACGGGCCACTGGCAGACCGTGGGCCACTGGCGGGCCGTGGGCAATTGGTGGACCCTGGCAGCTGGCAGGCCGTGGGCCGCTGGCGGACCACGGGTAATTGGCGGGCCAGGCAACTGGCCGTCTGCCGCGAACGTGGACCATAGGTAATTGGCGGACCGCAGTTAAATGGCGGACCGCGGGCAACTGGCATGACTCAGACTAACAAGAGAAGTCACTTCTCACAGACCCCAACAGCAATTACTAATTAGAACCTGAAGCATAAACATTGCCTGCTTCTCAAGCTACCCAGCAGCACACCCTGCATCTTGGACCAAGCAATCTTGGGGTGAAGTACAGACACCAAACCTCCCCCAGGGCCCCCAAAATTTAATATTTAGCCCCCAGACCTGAAAGTCTCTTTTAGAGAAGGTTACAGCAGGTTTTATTTTTATTCCCGCCAGCCCAGCCTCCAGGTGCGGGGGGCCTCTGCCGGGGAGAGTCGTTGCAGAGCTAGGGCTGCTGCCACGTGGGGGGCGGCACGGTTCCTAGAGCCTCCAGGCAGATTGATCTTTCACCTCCGGAGTATTTTTCTCTTCTTAAAGAAACAGAACAGTCCTGCATAGGCTGTAAGGAACAGCTCTAAGGGGTGGGCTGCTCTTTGTATCCCCCTCGCCCACGTGGAAGCAACCCAAGCAAAGCCACGCTGGTTTCTGTGTCCTCCCAGACCTGACAAAAAGTCAGCGTGGGCTAGGGCTCACACCTTAAGCAACTTACTAAGACCGTGGGGACGTGGCTCGGTGGTAAAGCACCTCTGGGTTAAAAAAAAAAAAGCCAACGTGGCCATCCACGTGGAATTTCGTGGTTTCTGAGAAAAATTGGTAGCAAAACGCTCAGTATTTTCAGGAACAAGGCCATAAAATGTATTTTATTTATTCCCTTCAACAATGCTAGGACATGCGACTTGAGTTCTCTGGTTTTGTGGAACACCACCTGGCATCTCCCACTCATTGACTGGGCCTTGTCCACAAACGTCATCCAAGCAAAGAATGGGGGTCACAGGCACACTCTTAGCAAAAGTGGGTTTTCAGTCCTGTAACGATTTACCTAAGTTAGGCTGAAGGTCTGGAGCAATTTCTACTGCACAATTTCAGCAAATACTCGAGGGGGTGCACAGAGTTTGCCACAAAATTAACCTTGGCATCATTTCATAAAGATACCAGGCAGGAACCACATCTGAGGATCCCCAGACCCATTTAGTTAGTTGCCATCAATGGGATGAATGGTCGTGAATCACCTGCCTCTCAGCAAGGACCAGCCAGGAGGCCAAAGAGGTCCGTGGCAAATTAGAGCATGCACACACACCGACCGTGGACCGCCACGGGAATCGTGGACATCTGTGCGTGGCATCTGGCAAATCCCAGCTCGGTAGTAGGATTCGATTCTCTTGGTCCAACCAGTAGCTTAGCGTGAAGCCACAGGTGCCAAATCTCCTTAAATACCCCAAAACTTAATTCCTTGAACCCCAGGACTGAAAAGAGAGGGATACGCACAGCAAGGGGAGAAGGTGCTCCACCAGCCCAGCTGCTCAGGCCTCAGACAGAGAGAGCCATTTGCAAAATAATAAGAGCAAGGAAGCTCCTCCCAAATCCGGAAAGCCTCTGGGTCTTTCTTTTCTTAAAGAAACAGGGTGTAAAGAGCTGTTGTAAGGATATAATTTACCAAGGTCACCCTGGGGAGGGGTAGTCCTTGCTATTATTCTAATGCCTCCATTCCCTGGTGAGAGAGGCACAGAGCAGATATGGACATTCAGTGTCGGCAAGGAAAGTCATTTTGGCAAAATCACCTCAATGTGGGGAACACCCGCACACCACTCCGGGGAGTAGCGATGTGAATGAACCCCAGTGAGTGCTGGTGAGCACGTGGTGTGCCGTGCACTGAAAGCACACTCAGGCCAAGCTGCAGCAGGGAGGAAACCCAGCAAGCTTCGCTGGTGGATGCACAGGACGGCGGTGCCGCAAACCGCGGGCCGAGGGCAAACCACAGGCCACTGGTGAACCACGGCTGAGGAAATGCCTCACACAGTTTTGCAAACTTTGCCGTTCCCTCCCCTATTTGAGGTCTGGGTCATAAAAGTCCTCTTTACTTCTGAGCCACCTCACCACCCAATCTGGGCTCAGAGCTGTTGGAGATCTTGGGGGATCCTGAAACTGCCAAATTTAACCAGACACCTCGAGCCACGTGTGGGTACCAGAGCACAGCCCATAATGGGAAGCCAGGACACCGCAACACCGTGAATAATGATAGGACAGCCTGCACCACGCCGTGAGCTGAAAAGTTCTGCTGGTGACCCACGGCACGGCTCCACGGGACACCGCGGCACAGCTCCACAGGGCAGCGCGGCATGGTAGGGCGGCACGGTAGTGCGGCACGGCCCCACTGCCACAGCACAGGTCCACGGTGTACCGTGGCACGTCCCCACAGTACACTGCAGCACAGGTCCACGGTGTACTGAGGCAGTGGCACATCGCGGCACGGCTCCACGGTGCACCTGCACCGCGGCACAGAGCAGGAACCGGGTGCACCGCGGCACAGGTGCGTGGCGCATCTCAACAAGGGTCCACGGTGATCCCCGGCACCACCAGGTTGTTACTGTTCACAATCACCCTCACATTTGGACATTACTGTGGGTCCTGGGACCTCCATGTTTCTCCTTTCCAGTCTCCCCAGGCCACCAAACCACACTTTTGGTCACTGAAGCCCTTCTAGTTGTTCAAAGAGTGAGTGTGGGGAGTGAGCCCTAAGTGGCAAGGGGCGGTCTGCAGGGCCACTGCAGGTCTAAGACCCCTAAGACCCTAAAGCCAGATTCCCCATCTCTCAGGGCTGTACCTGAGGAAGCGGGCGCCAGACTCCTAGCACCCCACAGCGTCCCCGCTCCCCAGGTCAAGCCCACCGTTCCAGACACTTTCACACTAGCCCAGCGGGTAGCAGGGAGGGAAACGTGAATTCTGATTGCGGCTTCAGATAGTGCGATGAGCTTTTCCCTTCTCAAAGAAAAAGCCCGGAGCATCCCTTCGGCTACAGACCACCCTGCCTGGAGGCGGTGCCTGGCACTCTCCCCAGTGACACGCCAGCACACGCTGCGGAGGGAGCTCACACGTCTCCCCAGCTCTGGGCCCAGCATCTTCCACACAGTCTCTGGGACTTGGTCGAGGGGTTCCTTCCCACACCGCTATGAGGGTCTCTCCAGAGACCCCTGGTGTCTAGTTGCTGCTGCTCTTGGGTCTCGGTAAACTCCGGAGTCTGACGTGGCATTTACGTCATCGAACAGCTTTGTGGTGCTGCTGGGATGAACCCCAGGGCCTCGCACTTGCCTAGCTACACCCCAGCCCTGCCTCGTCGAACTTAAAAGTAACTTTGATTCCTCAATATCCTGGGTGCCTAAACCAGGGAAGTTGGGGCGTCTCGAGGACCTCTATGGCCAGCACCCAGGTTGGATTCCACTCTTGTGGCCATCCCAGGCCTCCGAGTGCTGCCAAGTTTGCAAAGTCGGGGTACCCAAAGCCCCTAGCACAGAACCTGGGACGTGGCTGAGAAGGGCAGCAAAGAAGAGGGGCGGTGGGCTGGCCTGGGGTCCAATCCTCGCCGGGCCGTGAGCCTGGGGGTCCAGACGGCTTGAACATTCTGATAAGAATTGAGCCCCCAAAGGACTCCTGTGTTCCGTCAAAATGTAAACAGGGCCTCCCTGGAGGACGGGTGAGGCTCTGGTGTGTGGAGAATGCCAGTAGCCAGGATTTGACAAGTGACGAGCCTAGGGGCCCAACAGTTCCCCGGGGGTCCACCGAGGCAGAGGAGCCCGTGGCAGAAGGGCCGCCGTCTCCTCGCACAATCAGAAAACTCTCAACGCCTCACTGCCGCTCCCCGGAGCCCCCGCTCACTGAATTCTCCCAACAGCCCAATCAGGGAGCTGTCAGAATATTTTAACCTTTAAGACAATTACAGGAATAATTCTTGCCTCTTGTTTAAAAAAAAAAGAAGAACAAAACAGAAAACAAAAATCAACAGACGCAATGGTGTGTGACCACGGAAGTGGGCTCCTTACCCCTCTTCTTCTCCAGGCCTCCCCGACCCGGTGCGGCTGGTGGGTTCTGGTATCCTGGACGAGGCAGGGACGAAAGGCCTTCCTGGAGGGAAGGCCTCCTCCAGAGGGTCGGGGACGTGCTCAGGATGGCAATTTTCCACGTGATCCGAGGGCAGGACCAGGGGGCAGATGGCAGACTCACCTTTGTGCCTCGGGAGACACCCTTCCCAGGCCAGCTCTGCGGAGCAAATGGGTCTGGGGCTGGGGGCCCTCATTGGCTCAGGGTGGGGGATGCACCTCCCTCTAGGCAGCTCACCTTGCCCACCCTCCCTGCTAACCTGCTCTCTTGAAATGCAAAGAGACGGGAAGGATTCTTGATGGGCCCCTCCTGGGTCTGGAACTCGCTGGAATGGCTCTCAGGGGCGTCGACTTGGGCCTCACAGTGTCTGGGGAGTGCTTTCCCTTTCAACCAAGGAGGAAACAAAAGTCCTTAGTCTTAGGAGGAGACCGTGGTGCTGAGCACACCCAAGTCCTGGGGCTCTGACCCCAGTTCTTCCCATCGGCGTGGCTGTCAGGAGCTAGGACAAGCCTGGGGAGGCCTGGGACAACTCCTTCCTCTCAGGGCCTGCTTCTCACCCCGACCCTCCCTTTCTCCTCCACCCCATCCCAGATCCCCCTCCACAGCCCCAGACCCACATCCTCGCCTCCTCCCTAGGTCTCTGACTTTATGGGGACAGGTGCCCTTCCGAGGAGGAGCAGGAGGCCACGTGCCCAGGCCAGGCCGTGGCTCTGCCTACAGCTTTCCTGGGTTCTCTGGGGCAGGTTTGACAGCCACGACTGATTCAGCCCCCAGGGCCCAAGGTGAGCATTGGGCAGCCAGTAAGGGGCACATCATGCAGGCCCGTGGCCTGTGGACGACCCTGGCCCAACATCCTTCAACCCTGGACAGAGAAGACTTTGGGAAGAAGAGTTGTTGGGGGCTTTCTTAGAGGACAGTAGGACCAGGCCCTGAGGGAGGAGTCCTGAGGAAGATCCTCAGCAGCAGGGGCACCCAAGGGCAGCCCAGACACTGCCAGGAAGACCCCTTTGGCCCAGGCCCCATACAGGGTGACAGAGAGCCATCTGGCATCCTGGGCCACTGTCTGAGCCTCACGGGACACAGGTCCTTTCCTCATCTCCTGCCTGGCCCAGGGGCCTCCCCAGTCCTATGTGAACACAGCCAAGGCACAGGGCCGAAACCACCTGTGCCAACAGCCTCCAAACAGCCTGGCACAAGCCAGGTAGGAGCCATAGCTCACTTGGGCCTTTTGACAGCCCCACAGGAGTAGTTAAGTTTACTGACATCATTCATCCTTTGGAGAGCAAGGCCTGGTGGTGCATACCCATGACCCCAGTGACTCAGAAGGCTGAGGCAGGAGGATTGCAAGTTTGAGGCCAGCCTCAGCCATTTAGAGAAACCCTAAGTAATTTAGTGAGAAACTGTCTCAAAAAAAAAAAAAGAAAAAAAAGGCCGGGGATATAGCTCAGTTGGTAGAGTGCATGCCTCGCATGTACAAGGCCCTGGGTTCAATCCCAGCACCACAAAAAAATAAAATTAAAAATTAAAAAGAGCTGGGGATGTGGCTCAGTGGTTAAATGCCCCTGAGGGATTTTTCAAATCCCCGGTACCAAAAAAATAAATAAAAAAGAAAAAGAAAACAAGGCAGAAGAGAACACTGAGAAAATAGCTGCCCCCCACAAGCAAAAGCCCCAACCTGCCATAACTACCTATGAAGCCAATGTTTATGGGCCCACTTGGAAGAGAAAGAATGGGGTTCTGAAACCCCAAAACTCCTCTCCCAAGTGTCCCTCCCACTCTCCTTGCTGTTTGGTTGTCTGGTTGCGGACCTAGGGGTGGACCCAGAGCCCAGGGCCTTCCAGGCTCATGTTCTACCCCAAGCTAAAACCCCAGGCTTTCAAGTAGCTTTTGTGGGTCTTTTTGTTTGTTGGTACCAGGATTGAACCCGGGGGCGCTTAACCACAGAGCCACATCCCCAGCCCTTTTCACTTTTTATTTTGAGACAGGGTCTTACTGAGATGCTTAGGGCCTTGCTAAGTTGCTGAGGCTGGCTCTGATCTTGTGATCCTCCTGCCTCAGCCTCCAGAGCCATTGGGATTTCAGGCATGTGCGACTGCACCCAGTTTCAAAAAGTTTTGTGGTTTGTTTTTTTTTCCACTAAAAAACCAGAGATCTGATTGCCTCCATCCCAAGGAACACAGAGGATGAGGTTTTGTTGCTCTACTGTTTCTGACCTGAGGGCCACTGGAACTGCACATGTTTAAATTGTCCCAGGCAATCTGCGTGGTAGCTCACATAACTGGCACTTCCCACGATGAAGATGGGGTGGTAGCCAAGGCCCCTCAGTGTGCTCATTCCCCTCCATCTTTCCTGCCTGCAACACCCCCTTCCCTAGGCCACCACTGATTTGCTCTCTCTCTATGGACTCCTTGGAATCTTCTAGAGTTTTCAGAAAACGGAGTTATGTACTCTTTTCAGCCTGGCTTTTCCCACCGGGCACCGTTAGGTGGGGGCTCACCTACATAGCCGCCGCCGTTCATTGCTTCATATTGCTGGGTGGAATTCCGCCGCAGGGAGAGACCACATGACCCCGCCCTCTTCTGTGCACCTGTTGGTGGACATGGGAGCTGTTTACAGTCGGAGGCTGTTACAATGAGGCTGCTGTGAGAGGATTCCCGCCCGAGCTTTGTGTGGATCTGTGCTTCTGCCTCATGCATAATCCACGAGAGCAGAATGGTGGTGATGGGTCCCCTCACTTTTTAAAAAACTGCCAGGTTGTCTTCCAGCGGCGTCTGCCACCCAGCTATCTTCCCTGGTGAAGTGGATGAGCCAATCTTTGGCCCATTTTAAAAAACCGAGGTGTTTGTTTCTTAGGATGAAGCTTTAAAAGACTGCATGTGTTTAGGGAGCGAGTTATTTTCCAAGCACATGCATTGCAAATATTTTCTGCAGTCTAGGGCTCACCTTTTCATTCTCGGAAAAGCATTCTTGGAAGAGAACATTTTAATTTTAATAAAGTCCGATTTATCAACTTGATGTTTTATGGTGTGATGATTAGGAAACGTTAAACCAGTTCACATTTCTCCTGTGGATGCATTTTGGGGCTGTATGATAGGACTTCAGCCCTTTGCTTTTTTTTTTTTTTTTTCTTTTGCATATGGATATCGAATTGCACCAACAGCATTTTTTGAAATGACTGTCTTTTCTTTATTGAATAGCCCTGGCACTCTGTACAGAATCAGGACTGTATACATGTGGGTCTGTTTCTGGATTGTCTGTCCTGCTCCATTGATCTGTTTTTGATCTGTTTTGTCTCTTTTTAACCAAATGCACACTGTTTTCCTGGGGTTGTGTTTTTTTTGTTTTGTTTTGTTTTTTGTTTTGGTTCTAGGGATCAAACCCAAGACCTCGGCCATGGCAGGCAAACACTCTACCACTGAGCCACGTCCCCAGATCTGTTTTATTGTAACTGTATAAAGGGTTTTGAAATTAAGCAGTGTCGGATTCATTCTTCTTTTTCAAAGTGACTTTGGTTCTTTGAAGTTTTTCACATTTCCATATGAGATTTTTAGAATCAACTTACAATAAGTTTATCAATTTCTATTTTGAAAATCCTTCTAGGATTTTAATTGGAATTGTGCTGACCTATAGACTCATTGGCAGAGAAATGACATCTTAATAGCACTGAGCCTGTCCCCCACACACCAGAGACATCTCTCTCTCTCTGAGTTGACACCTTTACCTTCCCTCACAACATTCTGTGGTTACCACCTTTCTCGGATCTGTGCCTCTGTGCTTAATACATTCTGATGCTATCGTAAATTGTATTTTTATTTCAATTCTGACTGTGTACTGCTGGTATGTAGAACTACCATTGATTCCTCTGGATTGATCTCGTATCCTGCAGTCTTGTTAGACTCACTCATCAATTCCAGTGGCTTTGCTCTGCTCAATTCCATGAGATTTCCGACATAGAATTTATAAGCATAGTGCTGTTCCTAATAGTCCCTAATTACCCTCTTAATATCTGGAGATATGTAGTGAAGTTACCTCTCATTCCTGATATTGTTAATTTGCATTTTTCTCTCTCGATTTCCTAATCATCCTGGCTAGAGATGTATCCATTTTATGGATCTTCCAAAATATCAGCTTTTGTTTTCATTGATTTTCTCTATCATTTTGGTTTTGTAGTTCACTGATTCCTGTTTTAATCTTAATTGTTTCCTCTCTTTTGCTGACTTTGAGCTTAATTTGCTGTTCTTTTCCTGGATTATTAATTTGGAGGGGGATCTCATTGACTTAAGATCGTTCTTTTCTAATCTAGGCATTGGTTGCTGTAAATTTCTGCCTTCCTACAGCTTAGGAAACAATTCTGATAAGTTGTGTTTTAATTTGCATTCGATGCAAAATACCTTCTGCTTTCCTTTTTATATGCCTCTGAGTCATGAGTTATTTGAAAGTGGGCTATTTTATTTTCAAGTATTTGGGAATTTCCCAAATATCTTTCTACGATTGGTAACTAGTTCCACTGTGGTCAGAGGATAAACTTCGAATGGTTTGTATCCTGAGACTTGTTTCATGGAGCAGAATATAACCTGTCCTTACAAAGGTCCCTGCACACTCTGAAGCCCTGTGCATTCTGCTTGGGGCGGGCAGGTGCTCTCTAAAGTGTCAGTGCCAGCCCCGTGTTGGCCTTCCATACCCAAGCTCATTTCTACCTACTTGTTCCACGAAGTACTGAGGCCAGATACGGAATATCTGTCTGTGATTCCAGATTTGGCTATTTTCTCCATGCAGTTCTTCATGTATTTATTTATTTATTTTATTTATTATTTTCTGGTACTGGGGATTGAACCCAACGGCACTCAGCCACTGAGCCACATCCCCAGCCCTTGTTTATATTTTATTTAGAGACAGGGTCTCACTGAGTTGCTTAGGGCTCACTAAGTTGCTGAGGCTGGCTTTGAACTCGCAATCCTCCTGCCTCAGCCTCCAGAGCCACTTGGATTATAGGTGTGCGTCACCACACCTGGCCAGTTCTTCAAATATTCTGAGGCTCTCTGTTAGAGACACAAACATTTGGGATTATTGTGTCCAGTTGGTTAGTGACCCCTTATCATTATGATATGAACAATTTTATCACTGATGATATTCTTTGTTCAGACTACTGACCTGGTATTAGTATAGTCTTTTGTCTTTTCCCTGCCTAGCGTAAGGGATGGAACCCAGGACCTTGGGCTTGCTAGGCAAGCACTCTACCACTGAGCTCCGGCCCCCGCTCAGCTTCCTCCCTGATGAGGGTCAGCTCCGTGTGTCTCCTTCCACCGGCTACCTTCGACCTGCTTGCGTCTTTACCTGGGCTGTGTGCTTCTCAGCATCAGGACTTGCCTGTGTTTCGATGGGGTGTTTATCGACTGCGCGTGGTCATGGATTTTAGTTAAGTGTGACCTATCATCTTTCCCTTGGTTTCCCATTCTCCCCACTGGCTCTTTTTTTCTCCGTTCCCGCTCCCATTCTTGGGACTAATTGCTGTATTTTATTATACCAGTTTGTCTCCTCTGTGGGCTTATGAGCTATAACTCTCGGTTTTGTTCACTTTTTGGTCTGCTGAACACCATTAATGGGCCCCAGGCTGCCCTCTGAAATGTACCAGGGCACCTCCCACACAAGAGCCCCACGTGGCGGCTTCCCGTTCTCCTCCAATCTCTGTGCTATTGTTACACATTTCACTTTTACATACGTCACAAACTTTACAGTGAGTTGCCAATGTTTTTGTTTTACTCATCAATTATGCTTGAAGGAAATTTAAAGACCCACAAACCATCTTGAGCATTTGCCCACATAGCTGCCGTTTGGGGTGCTTTTCCTTTTTTTGTTAAAAGTCCCTATTTCTGCCTAAAACCATCCTCTTTATGCCTGATGGATTTCCTTGACATTTCTTGAGGTGTGGATCTGTTGGTGGTGAACTCTTTTAGCTCTGGTATGTCCGTAAAAGGCTTCATTTCACCTTTGTTCTTGCAACATATTTTCAGTGGGGATGGAATCCTGGATTGACAGTTCTTTTCTCTCGGTACTTCAAAGATTGCCGCTCCTCTGTCTTCTTGTTTGTGTTGTTTCTAACAAGAAATCAGCATTAATCCATATCTTTGTTCCTCTATAACTACTGTGTTCCTTTAAGATTTGACCATTACCAGTTTTGAGCAATTCAATTATAAGGTAATGTGCATTGGTATAAATTTTTTTTTCTTGTGCTTGGAGTTCGTTGAGTTCCTTGACTCTGAGAGCTTATAGTTTTCATCAAATTCAGAAAAACTTTAGCCCTTATTTCTTCACATACATGTTCTGCCCACCACCTCCCATCTACTCTCTTTCGGGTTTTCAATTAACTGCATGTTAGACTATTGAAATTGCTTCACAACTCATTGATAGTATTTTGGTTATTTGGATTTTTTTTTTCTCTGTATGTTTCATTTTGAATGGTTTGCAAAATCTGCAATTTCACTAATCTCGACTCTTTTTCCCCCTGTGCTGGGGACGGAGCCCAGGGCCCCACACAGGCTGTGCTAGCACTCTGCCCCTGAGCTGCACCCCTGCCCTCCCCTAATCTTTCCTTCTGCCATGTTTAATCTTCCGGTGACCTCACCCATTATGATGTTCACCTCACACAATGTAGTTTTCATCTCCAAAAGTCCAATTTGTGTTTTTTTAAATATCTTCCATGTCTTTGCTTAACTTTTTGAACATATGGGATACAGCTATAATAACTGTTTCAATGTTCTTTTCTGCTCACTTTAACATCTGGGTAAGTTCTGGGTTGCTTTCCATTGATTAGTCTCCTCATTGTGGGTTGTGTATTCTTGCGTCTTTGATTGCCTGGTAAACTTTAATTGGCTGCCAGACATTGCAGATTTCACATCGTTTATGTACTGGATAGCTTTGTATTCCATAAACATGCTCCAGCTTTGTTCTGGGATAGTTAAGTTACCTGGAAAAAAAAATATGATCCTTTCCGGTCTGGTTTTTCTCATTCAGAGGAAAGTCAGAGGAAGCAGCCCTCAGTCTAGGGTCCAGTATTTCCCACAGCTAAGGCACCCCTGCCTGAGAGTTCCACCCGCC
This sequence comes from Marmota marmota marmota, assembly GCF_001458135.2. Classification (NCBI taxonomy): domain Eukaryota; kingdom Metazoa; phylum Chordata; class Mammalia; order Rodentia; family Sciuridae; genus Marmota; species Marmota marmota. The sequence continues at coordinate 64,414,197 of NW_025999900.1, read as the reverse complement.
CCTGTGAATGTGAGCTCTTCCAGGCTACTTGGCGGAAATACACACTCCCAGACCCACAGAAACCCTGGGCACTGTTACCACTAATCTTTCTAGATGTTTAAATTTTTGTTGTACAAGTGTTTTGCTGTTGTTGTTGTGTTGTGTTGTGTTGGTTTTGGTTTGGTTTTGCCTGCTTGTTTTCTTTCAAATCCATGGGACAGAACCCAGGGCCTTTTGCCCGCTGGCTGAGCAAGTGCTCCACCCCTGAGACACAGCCCTCAGCACCCAACAGGTTTTTATCACTGGATCTGAACAGCCTTGGGTAGTTTTCTCCCTGTGGGCATTGCCGGTCCTCTGCCAGTCAACTGACCGGGCTTCCTGCTGTTCCCCAGGGTTTTCTTTCTTCCTTAATATTTTTATTGAGAAGGAACACGATACCTTTATTTATTTATTTTTATTTATTTTTCTGTGGTGCTGAGGATCGAACCCAGGGCCTCACACCTGCTCGGCAAACGCCCTGCCACTTAGCCACAACCCCAGCCCCAGCGTTTTCCTCCTGCGTGGCCTTCTCCCCATCCTGAGAGTTCCGAGTGCCTGTGTCCCCCACCATACTGCACTGTCACCTGAGCCCAGCAACCCTCCAGGTGCCACTCTCCCTGAGGCCTGGAATCGCACCCCAGGAAGTGAGCTCGGGGCAATCACAGGACTGACATTTGTTTTCCATCTTTCCGCAGCATCTAGGGTCTTGAAGATCACCATTTCCTTGATTCATCTAGTGTTCTAGGTGGTTCCCGTGGGAGGGCAAATCCACTCCCAGTCACTCCGTCTTGACCAGAAATGGAAGTTCAGTAGCCACATTCCTGAGATGACTCCCCGCCTCCCCAAGGGCCACCCTGGCCAGCATGCCCACAGCTTCAGTGATACATGTACTTAAATATACATCTACAGCCCACTCAGGCTGACCAGGAGGGCGGGACCTGCCGCTGGAGCCCCCCTCCGCTGGGCCATGCGGACGGCCCCCTTACGTGCTCTGGAAAACCAAGAGGCTACCCAGGTCATGGGATCCGAGGTTGTCAAGGGAGAGACAGTCACAAGCACACAAACTGGAGCTCAGCCAAACTGCCAGGAGGGCACTGGTGACAAGGTGGACAGGAGTAGGGGGACATGGTGGCATGGGGACGATGACAAATGTGCACAGTGCAGAGCAGATACAGTCCCCAAAAGGAGATTTTTACACCCAAAAGGCAGTTGCCCTGGGGTAGAGACTGCGGGGAGAGTGACAGGGACGGTCTTGCAGAGTCAAGGTTGACTCCGACTGCTCTTTGGCTCCAGCCAGGGTGGGGGCTCGGCTCTGGATGGGCAGCGGGGGCCAGGGCCTCCCGCAACACTCCTTCCTGAAGGACTGTCTTTCTGCTGAGCTGCCTGGAGGCCTGAAGCCCCCCCCCACTCCCCCATGGGACCAGGTCAGGACAACAGAGCCAGCCCAGGGCTGAAGCAGGGCAGGCTGGGGCCTCACACAGCCAGTCCTGCCCAGGCCGGGGAGCTGCCAGGGTATCAGTTAATCCCTACAAGAGGCCGCAAGGGTGGGTTCTTGGCCCCATTTTACACAGAGCAGAGCTCCCGAGATGCTCAGCGGGCAGATGGAGGTCAGGAAGGGCCGCCCTGGAGCCTTTCTGTGCTCCAGCCAGAAGCTGCCCCTTCACTTTCCTGGGTCCCAGAACCCCCATTCCTGAAATTTCTTGCCTGAGGGGCATCTAGACCCCAGACCCTAACTCTGGCCCGTTGCCTATAAGAATGGTGACGTGGAAGAACTTTCCACCCTCCTCCATGCCTTATAAGTCCAACAAAGCTGCTCTGCCCCTAGTCAGCTGTGGCGGTTAATGATGGATTGAGAGGGTGCTGGCTTGGGCATAGGGCGAGGGTCTGTCCTAAATAGGACATGTTGAGCGCCTGGCACAACAGCCCTGTGTCCTGGTCAAGCATACGTGTGGGTCTAAAATTGGAAGGAGCAGAGATGGCCTTGACTTTTTCCAATCTTGGATACCTATCCCTGCCTTCAGCCGGGAAGGATCCGACAGGTGGTCCTAGCCCCTGGGCCCTGTGCTGGATTCCTGTGCTCTCAGCAGAGTCCCTAAAATAGCCCAGGACATGATGCATAGCTTCCACAGTGCCCTACCTCTGCTGAGGAGCCTCAGGGTTTTGGGGGAGCCTCAAGGGCTAATCCGTCCTGTTCCCAAGCCTATGGCGGATCAGGGGAGCTTAGGTGCCAGGCAGGCCTGGCCCTGCATTTCTGCTCAGCTACTTGTTACCTGTGAGTTTGGGGCAAGGCCCCTAAGCCCTCTGAGCCTTATGTTTCTGTCTGTTCATGTTCTCTGCCCTTCCCTCTGTGGGGCCTGGAGACCCGCCTTCCTTCCGAGCGTCCCAACTCGCCATCTTTCTCATTCCCAAAGGCCCACAGACAAGGCTTATTTTTTCAATCCACCCAGGACACCCAGAATCCCACTGTGTACAGGTTCACCCCAGGTTCTGAAGCCTGCGATTCACTTCTGCCTAAAGCCGCTGTCCTCCTTTGGTTTTAAGTGTCCCCAGCTGACGTACCCCGGGCAGAGCTGCCGCCGCCTGTGTTTCCGAGCAAAATGCATGATTCATCCTTCTCAGACTTGGGGATCAGGGGGCCAGGCAGGGCCTCAGTCTGGCAGGAGACAGGGCCTGGCCTTTATTGATGGCTCACTGGGCACAACCTTATGCCTGAGTCTTAGGAGATGTACAAGATATTTAGGAAACTGAGACCTAAGGCTGGCAATGCTGGGCTCCAATCGACACTACCAGCAGTGATCAGATCAGATCTGACCATTTCCTCAGTTCTGTCTCCATCTGGACAGCGCATTTGTCCCCTCCAGGGCCATAGAAACGGCTAATAATGGTTCCTTATTCTCAGCCCGAAGCCACCAGCTGCCGAGATGTTGAACAAGAGCTTCCTGGCGCCATGTCCCCTGTGCTAGGCTATTTTAGGAGTCAGGAATTCGTGCACATTTAGAATGTGGCCAGGACCCCGGAGAGGCCCTCCGGCCTGCTGGCACTACTCAGCCCACCTCAAGACCCATGTCTGGTGCCTGGTGGGCGAGTGACACGGGGAACAATGTCCTCACCTGATAACCTGTCTTTGAGGAGCTCTGTGGTGTGGTGACTGGCACCGTGATCATTCCCTGACCTTCTGCCCATGGATCATAACCTCTGGACAGCTCTGGAAGGCCTTTCTAAAGTGGTGGCCTCCTCAAGGCCAGGAGAGCCAGCCAAGTAGCTGATCCTCTCTCTGGAAAATCTGATGGCTTTAACTTAGCTCTAATGTGACTCTTTGGACAAGCACCCCAACCTGCAGTCCCCCCACAGGACCTCATTTGTCCTCCGTCTCAGGCTGGGGCGGCAGGAGCTGAAGGGTGGGGGGCCTTGGCCTGTGGGGATGAGCTGGTGACTATGTGCTACCGTCTTGACACATGTCATTCCCGGGGCTTTGTAAAATCCCGCAAGGAAGGTCTCCTCCCCCTTCTGTGGAAGGGAGTGCCAAGGCCCCAGGGGCTGACCTGGGCCCAGAGTCTTGGAATTCAGGTCTTTCTCTGTCTCAAACCCATAGCTGATCTTTCTGGGGGTTTAGCAATGTCCACCTTTCAAACTCCACACCAAAGCTGCCCCGCTAGCAGCCGGTCAAGAGCAGCGCCAACGTGATGTACCATGTCCCAAGCTATTTCAGGCCCTGCTTTGGTTACCAGCATCTGAGCTTTTCCAACAGGTGGCGGGACCACCCAATGTCCCCCAGTCACAAGTGGAACAGGCGCCACTGAGAGCAGGGCAGAGCCGGGCGCAGACTGGAATGTGTACATGCCTGGAGTCTGCTTTCAGCCCAGCCTTCCCCAGTGGAACCTGAATTGTGACTTGTTTTATTAATCACCCGCCAGAACCAAGCTCAACAAAAAATCTAATGGTTGCAGACTTCTCTCCATTTTCCGACCAAAAAATGTTGGGGTGCAAGATCTCTAGGAGAAATCTCCTATTTGGGGTCTCTGGAAGTTCTGTTTTTATGTAGAAGATCTTAGAAACCCCCACAATTGTCCTGGAGAGCCGCAGGCCTGAGCGCGGGAGCATTTCAGAAATTTGAGGCCAAGTTTTGAAGGGAAGGCTGTCTGGTCCCTCCTTTCCATCCATTTGGGGGTAGGGTATGAGGGCCTTTCCTGGGTGCAGCCTGTTCAGGACCCTGACCCACCTCCCCACAGAGGTCCTCAGTGGCCATGATTCCCTGGGCCCAGGATTGGCCTTCCTGGGGGCCAGCTACACACAAACCTTCTCTTATGATTAAAGAGATGGCTGAGTCCTGTTCATGTACCCTAAGCCCTAAGGAGTCACCAACTCTGGTAGCCCTTGGGCTTCGGGGCCACTCCTGGATCCCCGTGACAGCCAGGAAACTAAGGTGATGGACCTAGACAGGAGGGAGCAGAGGCAATAGGGCGCCACACCAGGTCATGTGGGCAGGTGTGAGGCAAAGAACCCACAGGTACAGATGCTTTCCAACCTCCCCCTGCCCTGCGCTGGCTGGAGACAGGCACAAGCCCCTCTCCCAGGGCCCATAGGACTTGCAGAGAAACCTGAACCCCTAGCCCCTTCTCCTGCGGTCACGCTCTCCCGGAGCCAGGCCCAGGCGGGCAGTCTTGCGTGCCCAAAGCCACTGGCACCAAGTCTCAGCCACGGCCTTCTTTTTTCTTTTCTTGTAGTGGGGATGGAACCCAGGGTCTTGGGCCTGCTAGGCAAGCGCTCTGTACTGAGCCACACCCAGCTCTTCCACAGGCTTTAAAGAGAATTTCCATTTTCTTTCCTCTGATAAGGGGAATTCATCAAGGTCTTTTTTTCCCCAGGTCCAGGGAGCCCCAGAGGGGCTGTGCATGGCACTGGAGGGGTCCCACAGGAGATCAGCAGGCGAGAACTTGGGCCACAGGCTGTGCAGGGCCCCACCTCCAGCCGGGCCTGCCAGGGGTTCCTGGCCTGTGGCACTGGAAGGCCACACAAAGATGGCATTCATGGTGAGGCCTTAGATTCTCTCTGGAATGAGCCAGGGTTTAAATAAATACATAAGAAAGTTGGATCCTGGGGCCAGACTGGGCTTGCCCAGGGCGGTGGGGGCTGTTGACATGGAGGAAGAAGAAGTTCTCCTCCCCCTCCAACCACTCATGCTGCCTTAGTGAAATGGCTCCTCTGTGTCCCTGGAGGGGGATGCCCGTGTGCCCCCACTCAGCAGCAGGTGTGGAAGATTTGTGCTTGTAGGTAGCCGGAGCCCAAGACACTGGGGCGTATGTAACAGGAGCCGGGGGGAGTGTGGTCTCTCTGTGGGCTGGAGGTAGCAGGGTCTGAGTTCATTTCTTTGTCCCTTTACAAAGGGTGAGAGCACTGGGAAGTGTTGGGGTGCACACACCCCAAGACAGACTGCCCCCCTTTAGGGTGGGGGACGAACAGCCAGAAAACGAGATGCAGAGAGAGCGCCCAAGGCCGGCCCTGTGCAAGAGAAAATGGCCACTCCGCTTCCCAGGTGGAGAGGCCACGGCAGGGGACCCGGCAACCTGTGTCAAGAAGGGCCCTTCTCCAAGATGGAGAACATTCCTAGGGCCTCTGTGTGCTCTGTGGGGCGGGTGCTTGGCCCTCCATCAGCATGGGCTGCCTCAGACCACCCTGGTCCCACCCAAAGTAGCAAGAAAGGAGCCTGAATGGCCTTTGACCTCTGCACGAGTCATATCTAAGGCCAGGGACCTGTGAGCCTCTGCTTGCAGCTAAGACCCTAGTTTTGAGGCCCCTCTTAGGGCGGCAGGCAGGCGGAGAGGCCAGCCAATGGCCCGGCAGGCAGCCACCATTCCCACATTCCAGTGCACAGCGATGGCTCCCTCTCCCCAGACTGGGCACCGGCAGAAAAGCAGTCCCTGGCTGTCTCTCCTTCTAGAGGTGGCCGCGTTCTCCTTTGAGTGTGTTTCTGCTTTTCTAAATAAATCTGTGTCTCTGAAAAGAAAGACAGGAAGGAAGGAAGGAAGGAAGGAAGGAAGGAAGGAAGGAAGGAAGGAAGGAAGGAAGGAGGGAGGGAGGGAGGGAGGGAGGGAGGAGGGGAGAAGCATCGACTGCATGGTAGTCCCCCCCGAAAAGCCCAATGNTCAGTCCTGTGATTGCCCCGAGCTCACTTCCTGGGGTGCGATTCCAGGCCTCAGGGAGGGGACAGTCGGGGGAAGAAATGAGGGGGAAGCGTTGGGTCTCTTCTCTCAGGGTGAGCAGCAGTTTCCCCCGAAACCCCAGGCCCCTGGTGGTTGCCCCACTTGAAAAGGCCTTTTAGGAAACACATGTACAGAGCACGCAGCAGGGTCGCCTCGCTGGGTGTGTGCGCAGATGAGAGGTCCAATGGCCAGGTGGGGCTCTCTGACCCAGACTGCGGGGGGCCTGCCACCCTGGACCTCTCACCCCAGAGCAGGAGCCGCTTGTGGCCCCCAGGGACCTCGAGGGCAGAGAAGGGGGTGAATTCTGCCTAGGGGGCCATTCCGTAGCTCCGTTTCTATATAATTTTAAAAAATCACCTGGTCTTGGAGCGCACGTTGGTGTGACCTTTTTAGAAGAAACACTTCAAATGCCTTTCCATCTGCTCAGATGGAAGGGGTGGCTGGGGGCTTTCTGGGCTGGGCACTGTTGTATCTGAAAACTCTCAGCGACCTCTCTGTCCAGTGTTGGCCAGATGTCTGGATGCTGGCCGCACCCCCTCAGGAGCACCAGACACTACTCCTTTGATGGACTGAAGGCCGCGGAGTGGGGAGCCCTGCACATGTCGTCAGGAGCAAAGGCAAGTTGAAGACACATAAGCATCACTTGATGCCATCTGTTGACTCCAAGCGCGTGGATGTACATGTTTAGTTAAATGACTATACGCAGAAAAATATTTGGAAGAAGCCACAGCAACCGGTTAGGAGTGATGATTTGGGGGCATGTGTACATGCTTCTGCACTTGAATCTGTTACAACAGGACACTTCTGTCACATAAAAAATACAGATTAACAACAAATTACTCAGGAATAAAGTCACTGTCCCAGGAGCACATGCCCCGTCCACCCTGGCCTGGTGCCCACCGAGGCCACATCCTTGCCTCTAAGTGGAGAGGCCACAGCTCGGTGCGTGGCCGGGCCCACTGGGTGCCTGGAGGGCTCCCTGGCTTCCCCACAAGGCTGGGCATGGATCTGGGGCTCAGCAGGCCCCTATCTGCTGGCTGGGCTGGGCACGAGGGAGGACCTCGACCAGGGATGGCCTCTGCTTAGATTGGCTCAGCGTCTTCCTTCTTTCTGGAAGTGGGTGCACGGCAGGGCCAGATGCCTCAGAAAGTCCCCCCAGAGAGGGATAATGGACCCCATTGTCTGTGGGTAACAGGATGCTCTCCCCGCCCAGCGTCAAATCATGACAAAGACACATAGTTGAAGGAAGGCTCCCTTCTGTGGTCTCCTCTGTCTTAAGAAATCCACATCCAGCTGCCTCTGATTTTTGCCAAAAAAAAAAACCAGGGAAGTTGTCTTGACAGGCCCCAGGGCAGCACCAAGGTGGGGAGAGCCACAGGGGTCCCCAGAGTAGGCAGAGGACACCAGGCCTGGGCGACTGGATAGGGCCAGATCCCTGGTGGCATCTGGTCTGGGCTACAGCAAAGCCCATGCTGCGGGGTAGTTCCCACCCCCAGAGCCTCTGGGCTCCTGGGGCAGGAGAATGTTCCAGAAGTGAGAGGGCTGGAGAGCTGGATGCCAGGGCTTCGCCTCCTCCGAGGGGGCTCCAGCCCATCTCCCTCTGAGGCCACACTGGCCTCCTCATCCTGCCTCCACCACCTTCCCAGCCTCCAGCCAGGCCTGGTGCACCTGGGCCAGCAAAAGCAGACACTCGTTTCTCAGAGGAGCTGGACAGGCCGGAAACAAGACGAGCTGAGGACCTGGCAAGAGCAAAACCCCAGGCCAGGCACATCCCCATGACCCAGCCGCTCGCAAGCTCCAGGCCACCCTCAGAAACAAGAAGACAGGGCTCTCCACATGGACTAGCTGGCGCTGGGGTTTGCGGTGGCTGCCTGGAAGTCCCAACTAGGGTCTGATTCTGGGTGTGGGGCTGAGGAAGTGGAGAGAGAATGAGGCTTCCTGGACTTGTAAAGATCAGGAAGCTGCAAAGAGACAGAGAGAAGGGAATTGCAGAGTAAACAGGGGCCAGGGGCCTTATTATGCAGTTGTGCATCATGGCAAACTTCAAATTAGCACAACTTGCTCAACTACACACTTGCCCAAGGTCACGAAACTACCTGTCCGGATTTGGATGCAGGCATGCAGCAGAACGAGCTGAGTGGTCAGCGGCCCGCATCCTTCCAGCCCTTGGCCAATGCACTTGCACTCACGCCCGTGCTTAGCCTACATACAGTCCTGGTCCTGGCTAGGGCCTGCCCCCAAACCTCCAGCAAGAATAGAGAAATCAAGTCAGCCTTAATTAAGACACACACAGAGACTGGGGTCCTGGGGGCCGCACCACCTGCCCACAGCCCTCATTGTGCACAGTTAATCCCGTCCAGGTGTCCTCTGGCAGCCTCCCATCAATTAGTCCCTGCGAGTGGAGCTGAGTGTAATTAATTATTCAATTTTGAGCTGCTCCAGCTTAGAGCGTCTGAAGTGACTTCATGCAGCCGGGGCGTTCTGCAGGCAGAGGACAAAGGCAGACAGGTCTGAACAAAGCCCCCGGGCACCTGACCTGTTCTGAATCCACACTAATCCCCGACCGCCCAGGGTGCACCCGCTCACCTCGCACAGTCCTGGTCCAAACCCGCTCCTGAGCAGGTGTGCCTCCTGCACACGGGGGCTCCTGGAGACTCAACCTCCGGGTCAGTGGACCCTGGGTAATCAATCAGTCTTCAGTAACCACCGGCTGTCCCTCCTAACCACTCTCTGAGCCCTGCTCTGCTGCCCCTTCCCAGAGGGCCTGGATTCATGGTTGCGGCCTTTCATGGAGGGGCCCCACGGGCCTTCCAGCCATTGCTGCTGCTCTGTTCCGACACCAGGCAGACGGGGAAGGCAGGCCCCTGGGGCTCCTAAGAAGAGAGAGGAGTCCTGGGAGAGGCTGCAGCAGCCTCCTGTCGAGCCTTTTCCCTTCACGGTAAAGGGTCCTGAGTGGGCAGGATCCTGCCTTGTCAAGTCTCTAAAGGGGAGTTGGGGGGCTCGTGGTCCTCTCCTCTGCTGTGGCTGGGCTCTCCACCTCTCGTCTCCCTAAATGGACCCGCACACCAGCATCTGCAAGAATGGCTCCCTCTCTCCTCCATCAAGCAGAAGCCCTCAACCTGACTTGGAGGCTGCAGGAGCTTGGCTTCGCCTTCTGCTCGCACAGGGTCTGCTGCCTCAAGGCTGGTCACTGCCCTTCCCAGGCTTCAGGGCCACCTCTGCCGCGGGGCAGGCCCCTGTCCTGCCCTCTCCCCTTCCCCTGGCCCACGAGCTGCCACAGCCCTCCCTGCTTCTCCCTTGCCTCAGGGCACCCTAGACGTGCTTACAGGCGCCTCCACCTTGGGGCCAGCCACCTCTCTCCCTGTGCCCCGGGTTCTGGGAACCCAACCCAGAGCTCAGCACAGAACGTTCGTTGAATCCGCGGAGGAAGAAATGATTAAATCAGCCAAATGGAACTCATTATCCCCCTCCTCCCGGCCAAAAAGGGAGGCCTAGGGCCCTGCATCCGGGCTAATGGTGTCATTATCAGCCACTCAGCCCGCCCAGCTGCCCACGGCCATTTTCACTTTCTCTTCTCATCACCGTCCACAGCCAATGAGAGACCCAGGCCAGCTCAGAAAAGACCCCTGTCCTGTGTCCCTCCCCTCTCCCTGCCCTACTGCAGGCCTCACTGTCTCTCGCCAAGGCTTGGCCAGGTCCTACCCCCTGGGGTCCTGTGCCTCCAGCGTCTGCCCCTCACACCCACCTCCAAGACAACCTCTAACTGGGCTTTCCAAAGTGCAAACTTGGACGTTCTCTTTGGTGATTTTAAATGCTCGGGTGGGAGAGCGGGATGGCTCCATGGTGGAGCACTTGCCTAGCATGCTGGACACCCTGGGTTCCATGCCCAGCACCAGAAAGAAAACACAGCCATAAAATAAAATGCTCATAATAAATTAAAAAAAAAAGACTTGAATCAAATGTGTGAAAGATGATATGTCAAGAGCTTTGTAATGTTGAACAACCAATAAAAAAAAAATGCTCAGGTGGCATCCACCCAGAAGACAGCAAGGACTCTGACAGATGCTGGTTCACCTGCCGCCTCGCAGCAGCCCCCAAGGTGGAGAAAGCCCTAGCATCCGCGGTGGGCAGGGGCCTGGGCAGAGCGTGGTAGGTAGCTCAGCGGGATGCCACTCAGCCAGGACACAGTGATGCTGAGCAAAGCAAGCCAGACCCAGGAGGACAGAGCCAGCAGTCCCTCTCCCGTGACACTAGGAGTCAGAGAGGGAGAAAGCAGAGCGGGTGGCCAGGGGCTGGGGGCTTTCATGAGCAACAGGGTGGGCTCCACTAGAGGTGGAACGTGGAGATGAACGTGGGTGCAGACGGCGTGGGGGTGCCTAATGCCCTGGGACTGGGAATCAGGTGATGTTGGAATGCTGAGTTCCGGGCCTGACCCACGGAGGGTCCTGTCAGCAGCTGGCCACGAGTGGGAAGGTGCCATAGGATCGACTGCTAGGGAGCTGAAAAGTCCCGCTCCCATGCCTGGGTTTGGAGTTGTTTTTGTTTTTCTTGGGGATGGAACCCAGGGCCTCATAGGATCTACGTCAGGGCTCCACCCCGCCCAGACACCTAGTATTTTTACCATACCTTTCCTGAACTTAGATACTCAGCTATTTGCCATTACATCAGTTTTTAAATTTTTTATTTATTTAGTTTTTGTACTGGAGATTGAACCCAGGGATGGAAAACCACTGAGCCACATCCTCAGCCCTTTATATTTTTTTATTTTATTGTATTTTTTATTTTCACTAAGCCACTTAGGGCCTTGCTCAGTTGCTGAGGCTGGCTTTGAACTTGCAGTCCTCCTGCCTCAGCCTTCCAGATGCAGAGGTGTGTACCACTGTGTCCGGCCCATTGTGTCACGTTTGCCACAGTATTGAGCACGGTGCTGTGCTGTGCAAGTCTAGAGCCAGGAAGCCACCAGCTCCACCACGGAGCCCAGGGATGCATCAGGTCATCCACCAGTATGTTTCCACCAGTATGCTCTCCAATGTTCATGCAACCACAAAGTGCCCCAGGACACAGGCCTCCAAATGTGGCCTCTGTTAAATGATATGTGACTGTATTTTAGCGCAACTTTTAAACATCCTTAAAAAAAAAAAAAGTCAAATGCTGGAGTGGCCCCAAGCATCCCCTGCCCTGACCCCCACCCCGGCCAGGGCTCCACCTGCACCCAGTCCCTCCGCTCCTGCCCACTTGCTCCTGCTTCTGTGACCGTAGCTCTGCAGCTCACAGTCCCACTCCCAGGGTTCCCCCAGGTGGGGCCAGGCTGGAGCAGAGGGAGGTTTGGCCCAGGACCCTTCCAATGGCCCTCCTGAGGCATGGGTGTGTCCACTTGCCAAGCTCCACAGCTGATGGGTTTGCCTTGAGCACTTTTCTGGATGTCTGTTATGTTTAAACCAAAAGCAGAAAGAAGGAGAGGAGAGGGTCTGGGGAGAGGAGGGGGAGGAGACCCTGTCAAGCATACCCAGGAGGGTCTGAGGGAGGCTTAGGCAGGAGAGGGACCCCCAGGAGGGGACTCTGAATTTTTTCTGCCTCATGAGGAAGAGAAAGTGCTGGAAGGAGCCGGGGCCCTTCTGCAGAGCAGGTCCTGGGGAAGTGGGAAATCATGGCCCAGAGCCCTGGACTTCCAAAGGGAGGCCTCAAGGGGCCGTGAGTGGGGTCCCCAGAGCTGGACATCTGCTCTGCTTGGGACACAGTTGGGAGGTGGACTACCATGCTCACTGCAGCCAGAATGGCACCGGTCAGCCCTGGCACTGGCCTTGGGCCTGGTGATGCCAGGGGAAACTCTAGGCCAGCAGAGGCAAAGGTCAGGGAAAAAGGAGACCATGGTGTTAGGAGCAGCCACCCCACAGCGTCCTCTGAGCACTGAGGTGTCCCGTGCCCCACTGAGACTCCAGGAACAGAGGAAAGGACATTTTGGTGTGGCCCAGCCTCACTATCTCCATTTGTGCCATGATGAGGACAGGGCTCCTGGCCTGGGACCCCTGAGTATGGAAGCGGGGGTAGCAGTCTCCCTCCAAGGGTGGATCCCGCTGGTGGGCACCATCCAGGGGCACCTGGTACCCTGGGAGCAGCTTGAGGCAGCCCCTGGGCCGCTGGGCTGGCAGGGCTCCCGACGCGGTCATGTCTAATTGCCGTTGTGGCCTATCTGATTAGCACAGTAGCCACCAGCCTCAGGAGGGAGGTGGACTTCTGAGTGCCAGGAATTAAGCCCAGACTTTGCAAGTTCATGCCTTTGCCTGCCCCAGCTAGCAACATGGGCACCCATGGGCAGCATCCGGCTTCGTCCAGATTTGGCTCAAATGCCCTCATCTGTTGACCAAAGTGGGCTCATTTAAAGGCAAGCAGTGCCCTTGGCTTGACTCCTGCTATGGCCATCCCGGCGGGGATCCCCAGGACCCCCTGTACCCCAGAAGCATCTCGGGAGGGAGAGGCAGTGTCAGGCTGGGCCGGGCGGCGCCTTGCTTCGGGGGGAACACCAAGCCCATGGCTTTCTAAGAAAGGATTTTGGCCAACGCCTGTGGCAACAGCATGACCACATGGCTTGGCCACAACCGAGTCTGTCTGTGTGGATTCTCCAGGAATCGCCGGTCTCAGAGGATGTGGTCAGAGATGGAGGGAAGAGGCAGGAGGTAGGCCTCCTGGTCTTCCCCCCGTGGGGGCTGAGGGTGCGAGCCCAGAGGACTGTGGACATCCACGTGGCTGAAAGACTTGAGGGAGACAGGGCCAACTTTTTTTTTTTTTAAACTGGTGATAGTGAATTTTACTAGTGATAGTGATTCACTCAGGGTAGTGAATCCAGGGCACTCTACCCCTGAGCTGCACCTCCAACACTTTTTATTTTAAGACAGGGTCTCCCTAAATTGACCAGACTGGTCTCAAACTTGCAATGCTCTTGCCTCAGCCTCAGAGTTGCGGGGATTACAGTTGTGCACCACCATGCCCGGCTAGGGTCAATTTCTTTTCCTTTTTCTTTTTAAAAAATATTTATTTTTTTAGTTGTAGTTGGACACAATACCTTTATTTTGTTTATTTGTTTTTATGTGGTGCTGAGGATCCAACCCAGGGCCTCTCGGGTTGCTAGGTAAGCACTCTATGGCTGACCCACAACCCCTAATGACAATTTCTTTTTTTAAAAAAATTTTTAAATGATGAAACTTGTCCACTGTATACAAAGGTGAAGACAAGAATGAGAGGACTCCATGCAGCTTTCGCCAGATCAGTGGCACACTTGGGGGCTGGGGAGTGGCTTGGTGGTAGAACTCTTGCCTAGCATGCTCATGGCTCTGGGTTCAACTCCCAGAGTGGGAAAAAAAAAATAGTGTACACACTTCTAGGGCATATTTTAACCCATAGTGAGGGCAAAGAGAACCCAATCTCCTCAGCCGCCCAGCACATTTGAACAGCAGTGATCTTTACCCTGGTTGATCCTTCTAGAAGCTTTCTCTGCACCCCAGACCCATCAGTGCCCTTGGAAAGCCCTCTGTTCAGATGAGACCCCCGCTCCATGCACCCTGGAAAGTCCCTCCAAGTCTTTTGAGGTAGTCCTAAAACAGAAGGCTTGAAAGAGCCCGAGAGCTACTTTGGGCACCCGGAGATGGCCATCGGCCACCTGGTGCTGTCAGAGCCCCAGCACCCCGTGATGAATGTGCTGAGCTCCGAAACAGGCTTCAGAGCTAGGGCCACATGCGGTTCCAAATCTGGATTCCCGGGGCTATTGGATTTCATGATTTCTCCTGCAGCCTTGGTTACGGGTTAGCATGAATCTTCTCACCCCTTAATTATAGTTCTGGCATTCGGAAAACACACCAACACCTCTCCCTCCCTTGGCGCCATCCCCTCATCCCTCCCCACTCCCAAACGTTCCGCAAGCCAGAGTTAATCCCCTGTGCCGTTTATGACTCTCCCTGTGCCTGTCCTCCATGATCTGACCACAAGCTCCCTGGCCCGTGCCCGCTGCCTGCCTTACAAGGCAATACTGCCCGCTAGAGATGCCACTTTGGGAAGAGTCAAGAGGACAGAGAATGTCAGGATCTTTTTTTACCCACTGAGCCAAGCCATTCCAGGGGCCTGGAGAACAGGCGGTGTCCTGTGAGGAGACACACTTGAACCTGCGCTCCTTTCCAGGGGGCGGAGGTGGAAAAAGTAAGCCCGGGGCTGGCTCGCATGGAGTCAACTTCAGCCTTCAGGAATCTCCCTCTCCCAACTGCAGATCCATTTTAGGTCTGATGTCTGTCAACCAAGTTAAAATAGATGCACCTAGCTCTGTCCCCAGGCAAAGAGGGGCACAGCCCTCATGACAGGGACAGGTGGCCTCGTCCCCTGCTCGTCCCTAATTGACTGCAGTTCTAGGGGGAAAAGAGGCATGGAGCCTAAACCTCCTGCTCTTGCCCCAACCCACCCGGGGAACATGGCAGGAAAGCCAAAGGGAATGTTGGAGTGACCAAAAACGATTCGGAGGCAAAAAAAAGAAAAAACATAAAAATTAAGTGGGGAATTACAGGGAGAAACCCCAGGACCCCAGAGGAGGGCAGGGGCACCTGGAGAGTGTCATCTAAGGAACAGTGCATTCCAGGCAACCCTGGGGCTGTGGGTCTCCCTAGAGCTGCTTCCACTCCAGGCTGCACAGACAGCAAATTGTCCTGGACACGGGAGGGAGAGGACAGAACCGAGGACCCTGCCCTAATTCCTCCCCTCCCAGGCCCACATGGTGGGAAGAGGAAAACACACAAAAAGGCACCCCTTGTTGGGGATCAGGGGACGCCAAGGCCCCACAGGGCCTTGAGGTGACCTGCCCCACAGGGCTGGGTAAAGCACCCACCAGCGACAAGCAGCACAGGGAGGGAGGGTATCCCTGGGGCCAGCAGAAGCCCAGCAGTCCCAGGCCACAAGCACAAGTGTCATTCCCCTGTCACCTTGGAGTCTTCTAGACCCTGCACACTGCTGCTGGCTTTGTCCCTCCATGGGGACATCAGCACCACAAACTGCAGGAGTGCATAATGCCCCCGCTGCCTTCCTCGGTGAGTCCTCAAGAGCACTGAGACCCTGCCAGGGAGAGGAGGGAGGTGAGGGAGGGCCAGGGCCAAAGGAGCCAGGTCTGTCCGAGGTCTGGGACTCGGGGAGGGGCTCTGGTGCACCTCTCCACACAAGCATTCCCTCTATCTCCTCAGAGAGCACAGGGGCCCGTGGGAATCTCCGTGCTTTCTGCTTTCACCCACCAGAAGCAGGCGAGGTGCCCAGGCCCGGCCTCTTCCTGGGATTCCTGTGGAAAAGACTGCACCCCTGTCTCCATGCTCCCACTTCCTCCAAGTCTAAGCCCCCGTGACAGCCGGGGTGCCCTTCTCTGCTGCTGTGGGCCTAGTTTGTCTGGGAGGGGCACACCCAGCTCAGGGGGATTGCTGAACGGCTCCTCAGAGTTGGGCCTGGTGCCCCGTCCATGAACCCCTCTCCCGCCCTCCATGGCTGTTCTGAGCCTACAGCAAGGACACTGCACAGAGGTCATGAGCCTCTGCTACTTCTGTTAGATCACTGGACAGGAATGGAGGCATTTGCTGACCCCTGCACATGGCAGTAACAAGATCAGCAGGAGCCCCTCGCCCTCCTCCCACAGGGCCTGCTGGCACCCTAAAATAGCCTCAATATATGTATGGCATCTTCTGGAACAGAACCTACCCCACATTTAAACATTCCTGGCATCTTATTTGTGCTTAGTAGTTATCAATAAGGCCGACGGTATTCCGAGAGCTCATTCCTGCAAGGGGGCCCCCAGATCAACAGAGCACATGTCTCCCATGGCTGGGGGCTGAGGTCAGTGCCCATGTGGGCCTGAGCTTGGAGGATGGCCTCCGCCAGCTGACATCTGTAATTATAGGTTGGGCACCATGGCTGGCAGGGGCCCAGCTTCAGGGCCTGACCCCATCCACCTCCTTTTATAGAAAGGGAAACTGAGCCCAGAGAGGTCACAGGAGCTACACAGGCCGGAGGGGACCCAGGTACCCCCACAGCATGTTCTGCGCCCAGCCGTGGGTTTCACAGAGGGCAGGCAGGAGAAGGGCGCCCAGAAGCATTGGAGGTAGGAAGGAGTTTCGGTTCAAGATTGATCCCAGAGGAGGCAAAGGGGCACCAGGCACTGGAAAGACCCTTAATACACCCCGTGGACCTACAGGAAACCCTGGACCCCTCTCTGAGCCGCTCACCCTCACGCTGTGGACATCAGTGCCTGCACCATTCTTTGTTCTGGGGCTGCCTGTGTTTTGGGTTGAGCAGCAGCATCCCCGACCCCCAGTGGAAGCACCATGCCCTCCCGGGAGGAAAATACCTAGACATCCAATAATCGACACATTTTAAAATTAGATTTATTACATGACTTCAGTGAAGAATGCCTATGATACATTAAGTGGGAAAAAAAAAAACCAAATATAACATTGCATGTGTGGTGTGTGAGTAAATGTCTATGACAAAATGCTAAGTTATTTTGTAAATGGAGTATAAAACAAAAATAAAACTGTATTTTGGGGGTGTTGTGGTTGTGGCTCAGCGGTAGAGCGCTTGCCTAGCATGTGTGAGGCACTGGGTTCAATCCTCAGCACCACATAAAAATTAATAAATAGACTAGACGTATTGGGTTCATCTACAACCAAAAACAACAACCACAAAACTCTTTGGGGGGCTGGGGCTTGGTGGTAGGGGCTTGCCTAACAGACAGGAGGCCCTGGGTTTGATCCCCAGCACCAAAATGAAATAAAACAAAACAAACCCCGTCAAAACAAACAAATGAAGCCCGTACTTGTAAAGAGATCGTATGGAGGAAACACACTGAACCGTGAGGAGCGGTTATCTGGAACCGTGGAATGACACACGTCATTTTGTCTTTGTACTTGCCTGGGTTTTCCAAAAATTCATATGTAGGGTTCTATAATTATAAAGAATTGCTCAATAAAAAGAATATTACTAAGTTCCAAAAAAAAAAAATGCTTTTAAAATGTCTCCAGGCACTGCCCAATGTCCACCAGGGGCTAACCTGCTCTGCAGGGTTGGGACTGAACCGGAGTCAGGCCAGGGCTCAATCTGTAGGGGTGAAAGGACTGGTAGTTTGAATAGGCAGACCTAATCCCAGGGTCTTTTAAGGAAGATACAAATGCTGGCTGGGTGGGGAAGGGTCTGTGGAATCGCTTACCACTGGCTGGGGACACGGGGCCCACCCTGCCACACTGAGCCCAGGGTGGCCTTGCTGTTCACTTGAACTTACCAAGCCCCACGAGACCCTGATGGGTACCTGGTGAGCACCCTGGTGGCCCGGTGCCTCCCACCAAGACTGAGGCCAATGCGGTGGAAGGTGCTGCTCTGCATTTTGTTCCTTAAGGTGAAATGAAGCTCAGAGCAGAGGAGAGAGAAAATGGGGTGAGAGGAGACGCGGAAAAGCAGAGAAGCAAAGTGGGGAGGGCGTGAGCCATCTGGGGTGCAAGGAAGAGATGCTGAAGCTCGTGGGGGTGAGGGAAGGAGAAGGGAGACGGGAACGGGTCTGGGCAAGACAGCCCCTGCCCGGCCAAGACCCTGGCTGCTCCCGGAGGGCGGGTGAGGGCACCGGTTCCCGTGTCGCCGCCACCCATCTACCAGATGGAGCTTCAGTCTGGGCTCCTTCCCATCAGCTCTGCAGGTGAATCTGTCCCTTGTCCCTGAGCCAGCCGCCATAAACAGCATTCTCCACCATGCCATTCCTCGCAGAGAGACATCTGTGGCATGGGCGGCCCCAGCCAGCACCCTGAGACGCAGGCAGGGGAAGATCAGGCTGCCAGGGGGGTTGGAGAGGATCTGGGTGCCTTGGAGAAGACCCCAGGCTGCTCAAGGCACCACCCCCACTCCTGTCACATGTGCCCTGCTCCTGCCCACCTTGGGGGGGGGGTGCTCTCCCTTGGATGGGCTGCACAGGAAAGACCTGGGGCATGAGAGTTCCCTGTGGGCCCCAGGGAACCAGGTGACAGGAGAGATGTGAAGCTTTCCCAGTGGCTCCCTCCAAAACCGCGGAACAGGGCCAGCGAGTCCAGGGCGGTGCTGGGTCCTGGCCCAGTCGAGCTGCCCAGCAGGCTTCAGTGCAAGCATGCTGCCATCGTGTGGAGGCCCCACCTGGACAGCCCACGGGCTACAGGACACCCCCTGGCCCCCACTGAGAACCAACCTCACCAGCCAGGGTGCCTCTGCCCGCCGGCCACAGGCCTAAGTGGCCCAGATGGCTTTGGCTTCACGGGCTGGCTGGTCTGCGGCACCCTGGGGGGCCCCAGAGTCAGGCCAGGGCTCAGTCTGTAGAGGTGAAAGGACTGGTAGTTTGAATAGGCAGACCTAATCCCAGGGTCTTTTAAGGAAGATTGACAGGCTGGGAAGGGGGCCGCCGGCCTGGAGCCTGGACACCATCCGGGCGCCAGTACTGTCTCTCTCCTGGCCTGTGGGCCTCAGGGAGTCTCCCTGACCTGCGTCCCCACTCGGCCTTGAAGTATGCTCTCCTAGGTGGGTGAGAAATGCTCTCCCCAGTGACTGGGGACACAGAGCCACCCACACTCTGGGCTACCTGCTCCTCTGATTATCGTGGGTCACAGGGACAGCAGAAGTAGCCAAGAGTAGAGCCCTGTTTGGGGAGACATGCCCCCTCCTGTCCCTTCATGTCCTGCCCAGGGCCACCCACACAGCCCTCTATCTAGGCTCCTCAGACACTGCAGTCAGGGGCCCAGGAAGCAGGTGCACACTGGGGGGACATGATAGTACAGAGCCAGCCTCAGGGCGTGAGTCCTGCCCAGGTAGGAAGCCCAGCAGAGGGGACGATTCCCGGCTGGGAGGGCCCCAGGTGTGTTCAGAGGCACCTGGGGGAAGCTGTGGGCCAGACACGGCAACCTGAGGGGAGGGGAGGGAACAGAGGGGTCCACTTCCTGAACCATTTCCCTCCCAGGGACACACAACAGTGGGAAGAGAGGGTGGAGGAGTCCCAGGCAGGGTCCCAGCAGAGAGTCTGAGTTGTCCCCTCCTGGTGCCAGCAAGTCAGTCAAGGGGATGAGTGTCCTGGAGCACCCACAACTCAAGGCTGCGTCTCCCACCGTGAGACTTCTTCCACAAGAAGGAAGCCGCCCACGGAGCTGTGCCCCACAAAGCTCGGTGTATAATGGAGCATGACTGGACAACGACCCCTCCTTGAGCCAGTTGGCTACCTCTTGGCCCTGCCCATTGCCCTGCATCCTGGGAGGTTGGCCCCTGGACACTGGTCGCCCGGGCTCTGCTCTACTCTGTTCTGGTTGAGTTTGGCTCTTGGAGGCACCAGGAGGAGGGCAGGAGCAGAGAGGTCTTGGGTCCCTCCTGCCCCTCTGGACTCTAGGCTCACATCTGTCCCCTGTGCCCTGGACCCTTTGCACGCTTGACTTTGTTGCTCTTCTATGATGAGGTATGATGACATCCTTGCTGGTCAGCTTTGCCACCTCCCTATGTCCCAAATATTAGGGTCAGCCTCATCTCATCAGCAAGGAAGGAGTGAAGAATATGCCACTCTGGCATGCTAGAGTCAAAAGGACCTAAACACACACACACACACACGCACACACACACACACGCACACACACAAGCACACACACACACACACGCACACGCGCGCGCACACACACACACACACACGCGCACCAGTAGGCCCAACATCACCCTGCCCTCCTCCTGTTTCTGAAGAGCCAGACAAGAATTCCCGTGTGAAGGACCAGGAGGAAAGCTCCAGAATTGTCCTGGAGGTGGGAAGTCGAGGCTGAGGGAAGCTCTCGACCCACCCTGTGGTCCCAGCCACTTCCCCACCCTGTCCCTGTGGTGCCCAGCCCCTTGCCGGCCCCTTCCAGAGCCGATGTCCAACACTAGCTGCATCTCTGCTCCTCAGGAAGGTTCCCGTGCCGCAAAACACTCACGTTAAATAAACGTCTGTTTGTGTTTGTGTGTTTTTCTCCTGTTGGTCTGTCTTAGGTAGACGGAACCCTCAGACCCAGCCTCGGACAGGGTGGAGGTCAGATGTGCCCTCCCCCCACTGCCTTTAAACGTGGCACTGTCACAGGGCTCCACTGAACAGTTCCCAACTGTCCACCCCCACCCTGTCCTGCCCGTGGCCCTGCTGCCCATGCTCCGCCCAGCTGTCAGCACACCTTTCTTTGAGATCCCTGGGTTACAGCTTGTCACTCTCCTGCTTAAACCCCAGGAAGAGACAAGACCCTGCAGGATCCGGCCCCGCCAGGGTTTCCGCGTGGTCTCCCTCAAGCTCACCACTCACCGCTTCCCTTCCGAGCTCACAATGGCCCCGTTGTTGAGTCGCCCGGAGCCTCCTCCTGGGCCACTCCCGCTCCAACTCATCGCCTCCCGTCCTTCATGTCTGTGAACATGAAGCCACGTCCCAACCCCACATCCACAGAGGGCCTCCTGCCCCTCCCCCGGCTTCTGGAACCTTCTTCCCTTCCTTTTGCTCTTAGCCCCTCTGGAGCCCTTGCCTATCCCTGTCCCTTCTGGAGCTCAGGGGTCTCGGAAGGATCTGGACCCACCAGCTCCGGGCTTCCTGGGTTTGGCACAACTCCCCGCTTAAGGGGATGGCAATTTCCTCCCCGCTGGAGAATCAGTGGACTTCGGAGGAAGATTCTTATGAGCTCCTAAAGTGGCTGATTGAGAATTCACCAAAAGGCCTGCACTGTCTCCCGGCAAGCCCAGCGCGGCTGATTGAAATAAAACAACCTAATAAACACCCCAGAAGCCTTTGCACACATGTCCTTTCAGGGATGCTTGAGAAAATTAAGGGTTGAGGTGATTTCTTTCCCCAGCAAGAAAGATTGGGCCACTTAATTAAGAGCTATCCTTAATCTTGAACAAACCAGGTCTAATTTCTTCAAATTATTTTACATTTTGCTAATTTCTCTTTTCCCTCTTACTCAAGGGTACCCGGACAGGAGAGCCCAAGTGCTTTGGGAAAAAAAGCCTGGGTGTAAAACCTCGTTTTCTTCTGAGCAGGCAGAGCAGACCTGCTCCCCGCTTGTTATTTTCAAAGGGGAGAAAAACCCAGGTGTGTGGGGCTGGAGCGCGTCCCGGAGGCCTGTCCCCTACACTTGAGCTCACAGCGGGAGCTTCATTAGCAGGATGGCTGGCAGCCTCGTCAACCAGAGGGAAGACGCAGCACCTCTCAGGACTGACGCAGCGGGGCTGACGGGGGGTGACGGTGCCACAGGCAGAAAGCCTTCGCAAGTCCCCAGGAGCAGCCAGGGTGCACTCCATGCTCAGCTTGCTGGGAAATCTCACTTACATTCTGTCCTGTTCTTTTCAAAACCAAAGCAACAACAGCAGCCATCTGGAAGGGAGGAGAATTGGGGACACAGGGGCTGAGCGCCCACCACAGTGCTGGGCACAGAATTTAAAAACTTTCCCTTCTTGGGTCACAGCCCATTTGTCAGTTGGGAAACCTGAGGCTTGGAGCGTTTATGGCCAGGAAATGGCAGAGCTCCACGGGTTATTTGTCCAGTTCTGCCCCATGTCTGCTCCAGAGACATCATCTTCTGCATTTCCGCTGGTGGCCCAGGGGTGCTGGGTAAATGTTTGCCAAATGAACTGGTCGGAGAGGGTGGGGGAGTTCAAGCTACGAGTGGCTGCGTGGACTTGGGCTGGTCTTGCATGCTTAGCCTCCGTCCCCTTTCTTGGCCATCAGGAGACCAACCCTCCCCACTCAGTCCTGGAACTGTGCCTGCCAGAGCCCTATCCCTAGTGCCCGGGGTCCAGCCACCAGAACACAGTCCTCCCCTGGGACAGTCAAGTAGGAGGTTCTGGAACCCTCAACCCAGAACCCATCCAAGCCAACCATCTGCAATGCAAGCCCCTGTGTTATTCACCCCTGGGTTACAGCCTCCAGGGGCTTTGGAAGAGGAAAGACCCGACCAGGGCTGGGCAAGAGAACACACTCGAAAGAACCAGGCAGGTCCAGAGGAGGGGGCCCTGCGTCGGCCACTCCTGCTCTTCTGCTCAAGGGTCAGCCAAGGCCCCCATTGGACTTAGTCATTTGGGCTTGGTCCCCACCATTGTAGTCCTTAGAGGCAAGAGAGCCCCGCCCCTCGGCCGTGAAGAGGACACGGGCACAGACAGTGTATTCGCAGCTAGTTAAGTCAATGAAGTCCTAGAGGAGTGGACCTGAGACTGAGAGGGAAGGAGCCGGGACAGGGAGCCTCAACGAGCAGTTGTCCCTTTGGACAACTGGGACTCCATCACACTGGGGGCCTCAGGAGACACCATGGAGTTGACCCAGGCCTCCCCTGGAGGAGCAAGGAGCGCTACCGAGGCCCTTCACTCCCAGCCCTTCCAGTCTCTCCCACGTTCCCCAACAGCCAGAAAACGTGTCCAGCAGAACCTAGCGCTCTGTCAGTGACCATGGAAGTAGTGAGAGCCACGGGGTCCTGGATAGACTCAGCGCTCTGCGTGACACCCTCTCTCCTCACAGGGGAGGGACAAAGGCCCCAGACAGTGGAGGGTCAGGCTCGCAGCGGAGTGTGATAGCAGCCCTGGAACTGAACCTGGCACCCCACTGCCACCCTCACACGGCTCCCTCCTACCCCCTGCCTCCATCTCTGACTATTTGGTGACCACTGCTAAGCTGTAGCCTCCCAGACCCCCACCCCCTGAGACTGGACATGGTGTCTCCACTCGGTCAGCATGATTTCAACGAGCACCTGGACCCTGAAGAGCGGAAAAGCCCTTTGAAGACACAGATGGCATCTGGAAGGTGCCCAGTTTTGCAGGCAGCAGTGGAGATTCTCACGAGGAGCAGAGAAAAGTCCCCTAAAAACGGAGCTGCTCACCTTACAGCACATTGGGACAGCCATCACATTTTCTAAGTCTCACTTAGCTTAAAGCCCGTGTCCTCATCTGTAAAAGCAGAGACAGGACCTCTAGCACCCGTCCGTCCGTCCGTCCGTCCATCCCACAGAGGGCAGGAACCACCTGCCTGGGAGAGCGTAGTGACCGGAACCTCCGCTGGGCCACAGCTGCAGTTGGGAGCCTTGGGATGGCGAGCAGCAGTAGCACCTCTGGAGCCTCAGAAACAAAGAGAATCCAAGAACTTACAGTTGTGGAGTCCAGGCTCCCGTCCTGCTTGTCTTTCCCCTTTTCTTCCTCCCTCTCCTCTTTCTTTCTCCTTCTCTGCCCTCTCCCGCTCTCTTCCCTTCTTCTCTTGCTTCCCTCCATTTTGTTCCCCTCCTACCATAGAGGCTTCCTCTGAGGGACTCGGTGCTGATGGTACCATGTTGATGACTTGGGTGGGAAGGGTTTGTTTTCTCCCAGCATCTGTATGTCAACACGTGGGCATGGATTGGTGCGTTAACACAGATGTCCAGCCCTTGGATCACTTCTGGGGGTGAGGAGTGTTCCATGATTGGCCGGGTGCAGAGGGAGCAGGGACCCGAGGTTGACAGCCCTACCAAGACCTCTTGGAGTGATCTCCCCAAAGCAAGGATGTTGGCAGGTTGTCAAAGCCCTGTGGGGAGCATATTTCAACTCATAATACAGTGTCTGGTACCTGGTGGGTGTTTACAAGTGTTTGCTAATAAACAAATGAATACAGAGTTTGATAAATGCAATGTGTACAATGTTCTTTAAAAAAAAATCTGCTTCTTTCTTTTCCACCTGAACGTGGGGCTTTGAGACTTATTTTTCCCAGCATCAAAACAAATCACTGCCTTTGCCATTGCAGACTTCAATCTTTCAGAACATGGCATTCAAAGCCCGGTAAGATGAATTACCAAGACAGAGGTCTCATGACTGTTTCTTCTAGGATTTCCAGGAACTTACCCAAATATATTGTAGGTCCACACTGAGCTTTACCCATATCAGAGGCACAGAGAAATTTACACAGACATGGTGGATACTCCAGCACACTGCTCAGAGTCACTCTTGTCCCCAGGACTGAAAGGACTCAGCCCCCACCTGCTAGTGTGCCCTCGGCTTACAGCTCCCAGTAGAATCCTCTCTGGGGGTTGCTTCACCCAAACAGACCAGCTTGGCCCAAAGCCACACTCCGTTACTGGTGGCAGCTCACACATAACAGCAGTAGGTGTGGTGTTAAAGGGCACGATTCCTTTTCCTGGGAGGGGACCACTTGGAGGACACCCCATCTCCAGGGCCCCCACTTTGTTGATGGAGGCCTTGGTGGTGACTGCATTGCATTTCAGCTTCTTCTACCATGTCCCACTGTCCCAGGAGATCGGGCTCAAGGACTCTTCTCTGCCTGTATGCAAATTTTCATCTCAGAGACCAAATGCCAGGGACCCAACCTGCAACAGATGGTACCAGGAGTAGTCCAAGAATCTCTGAAATGGGATTTTGGAGCTGGCTCAGCTACCAGATGGCTGACAATGAGGACTCTATCACTG
Source organism: Marmota marmota marmota (assembly GCF_001458135.2). Lineage (NCBI taxonomy): Eukaryota > Metazoa > Chordata > Mammalia > Rodentia > Sciuridae > Marmota > Marmota marmota. The sequence continues at coordinate 64,389,533 of NW_025999900.1, read as the reverse complement.
GTGATGGAGGTCCATTGATAGTCCCTGGCATGGGGTGGGGTGCCATTAAGACCAGCAGGGAGGAATGCACCCAGAACATTGGACCAGGTATTTGAGCAGAACAAGGGAAATAGTCATGAGGTGGGCTGCGGAGCTGACTGGCTGTTGCTGGGGGCAACTTCAGCCTTGGAGGAAGACAAGCAAAGGCTGAGGGTGGTTAATCACCAATTAAAGGCTAATTAAGATAACCAGAGGGTCTCCTTCACATCATATAAATTGGAGATTCTCATCTTCTGCAGCTGGAGGGCAGAAAACATCGAGGTGCTGACCTAGGACTTAATTATGAGTATTCTAGAGCTCTGAAAGAGGTGGGATTCTCAGCCTGGGCAGATCTGATGCATCAAGGTCAGCACAGGGTCTGGAATCTTCTGGAGGCACACCACTAACATGTCTGGCACCTGGGCTAAGAGGCCCACACGGGAGCAGTGACAGCTGGTGCTCCTTGGGCATCTCTGTGGTCTCTCCAACAGGGACAGTTCAGGGTAGCCTCATTTCCTCCGTGATGGCTCTGGGCCTCAAAGCAAGTATCGCAAGATGGTGAGGCAGGTGGCAGCTAACCAGCCTTTCAGGACTTCACCACGCCCTGTTCATCAATGTCATGACAGAGCGGGGGCTGGTGCACCGTCTCTCCATTGCGCTCAGAATGTGGCTTCTTCGGCAAGGGCTACTGGCTTCCCTAGCTTCTCAGGGGCCTAGAAAAAGGAAAGTAGGGAGGAGTGGGCCTAAGGAAGTGGCAGATGGGCGGGTCTGGGGAGAGGGCATGGTGTGGGGAGAGAGCTGTGCTGCAGGGGAACACCCACCTCAGAGCACCCACAATGGAAGAGGAATACGCTCCTCAGCAGGCAGCTCAGCCGGTTTTCTGCTGCCCCACAGAGGACCACAGAACGGGCAAATGACACACAGAAAGGTCTATTTGGCTTATAGTTCTGGAGGCTGAAAAATTGAGGACAGAGCAGGTGGGCATCTGGTGAGGGCCTTCTTGCTACATGGTAAGGTGGCAGAAGGACAAGCAAGCACTGGCCAGACGGAAAGGGAACCAGACCAAACATCTTGTTTACCAGGAACTCACTCCTGCAATAATGCCATCAACCCATCAGGCAGGCAAAGCGCTCGGTGTAGGCCACTCTTAAACGTCCCACAGCTTAACACAGTCACAAACCACAGCAATGACAAAATGACTTGGCCACCTGACATCAGCCAGCCTCTGCCACTGGCCACCTCAGCTTCGACAGGACACGTGACAAGCAGCATGGTCTCCTGATCACTGACCAGAGCTGAGGTGGCCTCGGGGACTGGCTGTGTGTCCCACCTGCCAGTGGCAAACACCAGCGTTGAGCTCCTGGTGTGGCCTGTCCTTTGAGGAGACCCATAGCCACTTGGTGGCAAGTTGACCCCACTGGAGGCTTCCACCAGAGAAGCAGCAGCTCTTGACCAGGACTGGCCCATTTCTGTGACTTAGAGTTCTCTAGAGAAACAAAACCAACAGGCCTGTGCCTAGAGACAGACACTGAGTGTAAGGAGCCTCCTCAAGTAATTATTGGAGGCTGCCAAGTTCAAACCTGCAGCGTGGGTCAGCAGCCTGGAGACCCAGGACTGTCGACGGCACCAAAGTCCAAAGGCAATTCGCAGGAGAATGCCCTCTTGTGCAGGGAGAGCAGCTCTGTCCCACCCAGGCCTGCCACTGAGAGCAAGAGACCCATCCACAGCATGGAGGGCAACCTGCTTCACCGCGGTCCACCAGCTCATGTGCCAATTTCTTCCAGTTGACACACAAACTTACAATCACCTCAGGAAGAGGTTTGCTCAGCCAAGGCTCTGTCTGTGCCTCCCACCACCCAACTCCCACTGAAGATCACAGAGAGTTCAAGCCACCCCTACAGGATCGCACAGGACATGGTAGCAAGCGGGTGCGGCCGAGTGCACAGGACTGCCCGTCATGCCATTGGGAAGCTGCTGGGCACACAGGGGGTGGCATGGCTTGTTGCAGCACCACTGAGATACCAGCTGGAAGACCACACCCTAGAAAGATGCTGCTGTCCTCCTCGGTGCACACACTCTGATGGCGACCTTCCTGTGGTGTGCTGCCCCAAGAAGTAAAATAGACTGTTCCAGAACCCAGGGGCCGCAGTGGGAGGGGCCCTCCTCAGGATCTCGCCCCCTCCCCACCTGGGGGATTCGTGACTCTGGTTTCTGCAGCTCAGCACCCTGTGATTTCGGACAGCCTCATCCTCCAGGAAGAGCCTGTGCCAGGCAACACAGAGAGAGTCCCTCTAAACTTTAACAGCTTTATTGCTTCATAAAAATTCACTCATTTTAAGTATGCAAGTCAATGATTTTCAATAAATTTCTGAGTTTTATAACCATCAGCATAATCCAGTTTTAGAACATTTCCATCATCTCAATAGGATCCTTCATCTCCATTTACAGTTAATTCCCGTTCCAACCCCCAGCCCCCGACAACTCCTCATCTACTTTCTGTCTCTTTATGTACCTTTTCTAGGCGTTTTGTACAAATCAAATCATAAATCAAGCCATCTTTTGCGCCTGGCTTCCTTCACCTCTTAGGTTTGGGAGGTTCGTCCGTGCCGTAGCTTGCCTGCCTGCGTACAGCATTCCTCTATATTTACTTACTTACTTATTTGAGGGGCTGGGGATGGAACCCAGGACCTTGCACATGCCAGGCAGGTGTTCTACTCCTAAGCTACAGCCCCAGCCTTCTTCCTTTTATTTAAAAACAGGGTCTCACTGAGGTGCTGAGGCTGGCCTGGAAACTTGAGCTCCTCCTGCCTCGGGCTGCCCCATGGCTGGGATAGGTGGTACCCAGTTCTATTCCTTTTTATTGGTGAATACCGTTTCATTGGATAGATCGATCATGTGTTGTTTATCCACTTATCAGTTGATCAAAATTTGAGTTGTTTCTACTTTTTGACTCTTAGAAATTAAGCCGCAGATCCTAGTGTGGTGGCACATGCCTATAATCCCAGCAGCTCAGGAGGCTGAGGCAGGAGGATCACAAGTTCAAAGCCAGTCTCAGCAACTTAGTGAGGCACTAAGCAACTCAGTGAGACCCTGTCTCTAAATAAAAATTTAAAAAAAAAAAGGGGGCTGGGGATGTGGCTCAGTGGTTAAATACCCCTGGGTTCAACCCCAGTAACAAAAAAAAAAAAAAAGAAGAAGAAGTAGAAAATAAGCCACTTTTAACATTCACATAAAAGTTTTGTGTGGACTTATGTTTTAACTTTCTTAGATATCCACAAGGGTAACTGTTGGGTCATTTAGTAAATTTGTGTTTAACTTTATTTATTTATTGGTGCTGGGGATGGAACCCAGGGCCTCAAGCATGCTAAGTGCACTATACCGCTGAGCTACATCAGCAGCTGTTGTTAATTTAAAAAAAAAAAAAAAATGCCCAGCCGCTTTCCAATGTAGCAGCCCCACTTTGCATTTTCACCAGCCATCTATTAGGAAGCCCATTTCTCCAGCTCCTCGCTAACATTTGTTATTGTCTCTTTTTAATTATAGCGATTCCAGGGTGTGTGGAGTGGGATCTCGTTGTGGTTTTAATTTGCATTTCCCTAATGACTAATGATGTGGAGCATCTCTTGGAGTGCTTATTAGTCATTTGTTTATCTTCTTTGGTGAAATGTCTATTCAAATCTCCAGCCCATTTTTTAAATTGGATGTTTGTCCTCTTGTCGAGTTCTCTACATATCTGGTTACAAGTCCTTTATCAGATGTGCCATTTGCAAATATTTTCTCTCCATCTATGGCTTGTCTTTTCATTTCCCTAATGGCATGAGGGTGTTTTTGTTTCTTGATTTGTTTTGTTCAGTTTGTTTGGGTACCAGGGAATGAACCCAGGGGCACTTTAGCACCAACTACATCCCCAGCCTTTTTATTTTTTATTTTGAGACAGGACTCACTAAGTTGCTGCTTAGGGCTTCACTAAGTTGCTGAGGCTAGCCTCAAACTTGCCATCCTCCTGCCTCAGCCTCTGGAGTCACTGGTGTTACAGTCATACAGCAGGGTGCCCAGCCCTAAGGGCATGTTTTGAAGTGCAAAATATTTCAATTTTGGTGGAGCTCAAGTTTTGATTTTTTTATTGTGATGTGTTTTAACATTGACTCTAAGAAACCTTTGTCAAAGCCAAGGTTTTGAAGACATTTTGCGTTTCTAAGGGTCTCATAGCTGAAGCCCCTGGATTCAGGCTGAGGCCCATTCTGTGTTAATTTTTGTGCCTGGTGTGTCATGGAAACCTAAGATTGCCTTTCTGCACGGGAACATTCAGTTGTCCCAGCACCACTGTTGAGAAACTGAGGATCGAACCCGGGCCGAACGCATGCCAGGCGAGCGTGCTACCACTTGAGCCACATCCCCAGCCCGAAACTTACCCTTTCCTCACTGAGCAGCCTTGGTGACTTTATCAGAAGCCAGCTGACCACAAGCAGGAAGGCTTATCACCGACTCGATTCTTTTCCATTGACCGATGGGTCATTTTTATGCTGATACAATGTTGTCTGATACCAAAGCTATAAAGGAAGTTTTGAAATTGGAAAATCAAAGTCCTCCCATTTTGTTCTTTTTCAAAAATTGTTTTTGCTATTCTGGGTCTTTTCATTTCTATATAAATTTTAAGATCAGCTTGTCAATTTCTGTGAAAAACCCTGCTGGGATTCTGATGGAGGTTGGGCTTGCACTGTAGATCAATTTGGGGAGAACTTCGATCTTAACAATATTGATTCTTCTAATCCATGAACATGAAATGTCTCCATTTATTTAGATATTCTTTAATTTCCCTCAGCAGTTTTATAGTTCTCAGTGTACAAGTCGTGCACCTCTTTTATTAAATTTATCCCTATGTATTTTATTCTCTTTGATGCTATTGAATAGAATTGCTTTCTTAATTTCCTTTCAGATTGTTCATTGCTAGTATATACAAATGCTATTGATTTTTGAATATTTAATTGCTTTCTTAATTTCCTTTCAGATTGTTCATTGCAAGTATGCAGAAATGTTATTGATTTGGGGGTGCTGATGTTGTATTCTATATCTTTGATGAATTTGTTTATAAATTATAATTTTTTTTGTGGATTCATAGGATTTTCTACCTACAGGGTAGTCATGTACATAAAGACAATTTTATTTCTCTCTCTCTCTCTCTCTGTATTTGGGAGGGGGTACTGGGGATTGAAACCAGAAGTGGAGTGGTTGACCACTGAGCTATACCCCCATTCCTTTTTATTTATTTATTTTTTAGATTTTAAAAACTGTTTAAGAAAGGAGAAGAGAGAGAGAGGAGAGGAGAAAGGAAAGGTGAGCGAGAACACAACCCAAGGTATAACAGGGTCTTTCTAAGTTGCCCAAGCAGGCCTCCAATTTGCAATCCTCCTGCCTGGGCCTCTGGGTCCCTGGGATTAGAGGGTGGGCCTGGGTTGTTTTTCTCTTTTCCGGTGTGGACGACGCCAGTGGTCAGACCGGATTGCATCATTCAAAACCTCCAATAAAAAGCTTTTGTTCTAGAGAATGCAGGGCCTCAAGAAAACGAGGCAAACTCTCTTATCACTCAGCTACACCCAGCTCTTAAAATGTGGAATATAAGTGGCAAGAATGGAATTCTTTGCCTTGTTCCTGATCCCAAGGAAAAAACATGCCACTTTTCTCTATTAAGCATGCCATTAAGCACAGGATTCTTGCAGCCTCTTCCTACCGGTTTGGTGAAGTTTCCTGTCTGCTCTGCCTTTGTTTGGAGTTCTTAGGAATGCACATAAAATTTTGTCAAATGATTTTTCAATGTCTGTTGAGATGGCCAAGTGGGTTTTGTTCCTTATTGTAATAATCCACTTCATTACATTAATCGATTTTTGGATGTTAATCTGCTCTTATGTTTCTGGGACAGATTTTCCTCAGTCATGATATGTAATTCTTTCTATATATCGCTGAAGCCACTTTGCTCATATTTCGCTGAGAATTTTTTTCATCCTATTTCTGAAGGATATTGATCTGCATTTTTTTTCCTTGTGATATCTTTGTCTTTAGCTTTGATACCAGGTTAATACTGGCCTTAAAGAAGGAGCTGATAAATGTCACTCTGTTTTCTGGGAGACTTATTTTTTTCTTTAAACTTTTGATAGAATTCATCAGTGAAGTTAACTAGACTTGGGATTTTCTTTATAGGAAGACTTTTCTTTTTTCTTTTTCTTTTTTTTTTTTGCTTCTCATAAATGCACTTAGATTTTCTGCTTCCTCCAGATTTAATTTTGATGATTGGGTCCTTCTGGAAACTTGTCCGTTTCCTTAGCTGCCTCATTTGCGGGGACAGAGTTGTTCACTGTATTCCCTTATAATCTTTTAAAATGTTGGGTAGGGCACGGGGCTGTGGCTCAGTGGCAGGGGGCTTGCCTGGCATGCGTGAGGCACTGCGTTTGATCCCCCACACCACATAAAAATAAACAAATAAAATAAAGGTATTGTGTCCATCTACAACTAAAAAAATTTTTTCTATAAAAATAAAAAAATGCTGGTTAGATTTCATGGTCCTCTTTCACCACTGAATTTGATGAGCTCTTCATTCTCTCTTTTTTCCTGATCAAATTAGCTAAAGTTTTTTTTTTTCTATTTCATTGATTTTTAAGAATTTTAATATTTATTTATTGCGTGCCAAGGATTGAACCCAGGGGTGCTTAATCTCTGAGTCACATTCCAAACCCTTTTAATTTTTTATTTAGAGCCAGGGTCTCGCTAAGTTGCTGAGGTTCTTGCTAAATTGCTGAGGCTGCCTTTAAATTTTTAAACCTCCTGCCTCAGCCTCCCCATTCCCTGGACTTACAGTCATGTGCTACTAGTGCCAGGCACCGTTTGGCTAGTTATTTGTTTTCCATATTTCCCATATATGTTTTATTCCTCTTTCCTTGGCTACTGAATTTTTTGTGTGTGTGTGTTAAATAGTGTACCATTCCAATTTTCTTTCTCTCTTTTTTTTTTTTTTTTGGCTACATTTAAAGAATCTGGTCTGCTGATGTAGCTCAGTGCTACAGTGCTTGCCTAGCATACATGAGACTGAAGCCCTGGGTTCAATATTCCAGGGGGAAAAAAAAACAAAACACAAAATGAAAAACCTTTTTCTAGTGTTTATTCTGGGAATTGTAATATCTACCTTAATTTAAAATAATCTGCAAATAATACTAACTTAATTTCAGTAGGATACAGAAAGTTTGCTATAATATATCTTCTTTCCCTCCCCTCCCCTTTTGTTAATAGTGCCATAAATTACATCTTGATGTGTTATAATCCTAACAACATAATTTTATAATTATCACTTTATGAAGTTATATTTCATATCAAATGAGAGAAGAAAAGTGTAAAAACACATTGATGATCTATTTTTATCTTTGTTTACCACACAATAACCTGTACTGGTGCTTTTTAGTTCTCCACGCAGATTCCAGTTACTATCCAGTGTCACGTCTTTGGAGCCTGAAGGATTTTCTTTAGTGTTTTCTGTAAGGCAATTCTGTTAACAACAAATTCTTTCTGTCTTTTGTCTAATTTTATATTTCTGTTGGTTTGTTTCTGCAGTGCTTGGGAACCCAGGCCGCCACTCGACACTGGAGGCAAGGGCTGCTGAACAATGACAGCCAGCCCTTCCATCTCCTTTATCTGGAAATGTCTCTGTTTTGCCTGCAGGTTTGAAGGAGAGTTTGCTGTACCATTTTGCTAGTTTGAAGGGTTTGAACTGCCCTCCATTGTTTTTAGATTTTTGTTTTTCTGTTTTGGTACTGGGATTGAACCCAGGGGCAATTTGCCACAGAGCCTTATCCTCAGCCTTTTTTGTTTTGTTTTATATATATATATATATATATTTTTTTTTTTTTTTTTTTTTTTTTTTTNTATCTGATTGTGGTTCTCTTGCACATGAGTTGTTTTGCTGTTGATACTTTCCATTAAAACTTGGCCTTTGGTGACATGAATGATAGGCATACCCTTTGATGGCAGCATGTCTTTCAGCTCATCCTATACCATGGTCCAAATGTACTATGGTCCAAATGCATATGCTGAAATCCTAACTCCCATGACGATGATCTTAGAGGAGGAGCCTTTGGATCCCAGGGAGACAGGTCGTGAAGGCGGAGCCTTGGGGAGCAGGAATAGCATTCTGACAAAATGCACCAAGGTTCTGGGGCTCCATCTCGGTGGTAGAGCACCTTCCTAACATGTGTAAGGCCCTGGGTTCTCCCCTTAGTACCTCACACAGAAAAACATAGACCACAGCCGCTCCTTTGCCCTTTCTACCATGTGAGGTGCCAATTGCAAACCAGTAACAAGGCACCACCTGCGAACCAGAGTGTCACTCTCCATAGGTTGATCCGGGTTCAGCAGAACCTAGTAGTCAGCCAAGGATTGGTCAAAGGTTGGGCTTAAATAAACGAGTCCGTGAGGGCCACCTTCTGGTGTGAGGAGACACAGTAATCTGCACGTTTGCCCCGGGTTTTACTTCCTGCTTTGTGCAGGGCCTCATGGCCAACACATGAGGGGACAAGTAGATAAGGGGTCCCCTCTGCTTTCTCCTTGTGCATGTGCAGAGCCTTCTAGATCCTCAGGCATAGAGGGCCCTCCTCCTCCTCCTATTTTACCCATTTCCCAGATCTCCCTTGTACATTTTGCCTGGTTCCTGCATGCCCGTATCAGTAGCTTGGACTCAGGGATCCTGGCCTTCCTTAATTGTTTGCTCCCGAGATGGCAATTGTCTTTGACAGTGTCCCTGGACGTGGCATTTTCTGTGGAGCTCCAAATGAGATCAGACCCTCCAGCAACAGCAAGACTCCTGGCCTTGTGGCTACCACCCAGAGCTCATGCAGAGGGGGACGGGGCAGCACTACACGGAGATGGCACAGATCTGGCCGCTGGCAACTAAGGCTCAGCAGTTTTTATTGAATAAATGTCTCTCAATTTGCTGGGTGCCTTGGTGAATTTCCAGAGTTGTGAGATGGTTGTTTTGACACTTTTGTCCAATTTTACCATTACTGTCCCAGGGATAGGACCTCCTGAGGCCCTCCTGTGGCCTTGCTGCCCAGTACTTTTTTTTTTTTTCTGGTACCAGGTGTTTATTCTTCGGGGCTGCTAATTCACGAGCCACATCCCAAACCCTGCTTTT
>NW_025999900.1:64368110-64380318 GCF_001458135.2 Marmota marmota marmota | reverse complement strand
GGGGGGGGGGGGCACGGACAGTGATTTACACCGACTTCACAGCTGCCCAGAGCGCCCCTCTCCCTGACCTTGCCCCTGCACCATGCTTTTGGCTGAAGAGATCTTCCTTGCCCAACCAAAGCCCCTTTCCCTGGGCAATGCCTGTCCAGTGGCTGGCCACCGTGGTGGCACCAAGGACTAACTGCCTGCTGCAGTGAGGCCCGCTCTGAAGGCCACGGAGCTCTGAATCTCCCCACAAGCTTGTGTGCGGTCTTTGAGGAACAGCATGATAATCCAACGCCCCCCTTCCTGACGCCCTACAGAGCACTGATTTGAGGAACATCTCCCGACAAAGCTCTAAGCACAGACCTCCACTCAAAGTCTCTTCCAGGGGAACCCGACCTGCAACAATTGGTATTTCAGTCGCTTGGTGCAATCATACAAATTAAGCCCAACAATTACCACGAGTCGACCCTCCTCCTCCATTTTCCTGGCAGCTGGCGGGGAGAGGGTGGCTCAAAACAAAACCAGAAACGCTCGCTGACAGATGCTAAAGTTGAGGCCACTGTTGTGTGAATGGATAATTAAATCCTCTCTGATGACAATGTCTCAAATAATGAAAAATGTTGCCTGCACAGGACTGTGGTCTCCAGGACTTTGATGATAACTCCTGACAATTGTGTAGCATTTCTGAGGCTTAAAGAGCCTCCGTTCATGGTGGGTCCCAGGGTCAGCACTGGGCTCTGCCCCTAGAGGAGGAGGACACATTTCCTAAGGGGACGGAGATAGAACCTTTTCATGCGCGTTGGGGTGCAGGGTCTCCTCTGACACCCCTTCTGGGCTGAGTGTGAAACTGAGTGTTTGAGAACCCTGGCTTGGGAGTCGTACCAGAGGAGCCGGACGTCCAGCCAGGGAGAGAGGACCGCGATTCCTTCCAAGACTCTGACCTTATACCCAGCGGTGGGGCTGGCCAGGCAGTGTGCAGCCTGTTCTCTCCTGTCTGCTGTCAGAGCTTAGAGAGGGCCCAGCAGGAGGGGGAGGAAGGCAAAGGTGAAGTAAGGGCGGTGGAGGGCCAGCCGGGCCCCGTGAGGACAGGCAAACCTAGCTCAGGTCTTGGTGCCGCAGAGGTTTCTGGGGTGACCGTCCTGGGGTCCCCGTGGTTCACTACAGAGCTGAACAGGAGCCCCACCCCAGGTGTCTGTGGAGCAGGAGCACACACACACACACAGACCTTTAGATCTTGTAATGGGAAATTAACTACTGTCACCGCCTATGCTGGGGGAATGATGAAGAGTTGAGAGAAGGGAAGCAAACAGAGACTTGGTGGGTCCCAACGTATTCAAAATAAAGAAGAAATTCTCAAGAGTGATTGCAGTCCCCATTACTACAGTTGGCCACAGGACCATCTGGTCACAGCTGTGGCCACCACCCTCAGTGGTCTGCCTGCTCCTTTGCCTGGAGCGAGCTTTCCAGCGCCCCGTGGTCCTGGGCTTGCAGACTGGCCCAAACGGTCATTCAGGAAGAGCTGCTGCATGGCAGGCTCTATGTAAATTGGATTTTTAAAGTTTTTCCTTGATCTCCTTTTATATTTTATTTATGTCTGTGGTCCTGGGGATTGAGCCCCGGGGTGCTCCGTCACTGGGCTGCCTCCTCAGCCCTTTTTATCTTTTTATTTCGAGACAGGGTTTTGCTAAGTTGCTGAGGCAGCCCTAGAACTTTGATCCTCCTGCCTCAGCTCCCGAGTCGCTGGGATTACAGCGTGGGCCACCGCCCCTTCCAGTTACTTTCTTTTTAATTGACAAAAGAAAATATCACTGCTTCTAGCCACAGCACGTGAGAGCACGGAGAAGCACCCAGGCACCCCCTCCCTCCAGCATATCCCTCCCAACCCCCACACGCCGCAGCCACTCGGTCTCCCCCCCCCCTAGCAGGACAGATGGGGACAACCCCAGTCAGCAGAGCAACCCCCATCTTTTTTCTTCATTTTTTGGTAGTTGTGGATGGACAATACCTTTATTTTATTTGTTTATTTTTATGTGATGCTGAGGGTCGAACCCAGGGCCTCACGGGTGCCAGGCGAGTGCTCTACCGCTGAGCCCCAGCCCCAGCCCGCAAGCCCCATCCTGGCTGCCTGATTCAGTGGCAGGAGCGGATCCTAACACCCCACCCAATGGGATGCGAGGATCGGGCAGCCGTGGGCCCACAGGTGCTCATCTTGGCAGAGCCCTGAAAGCGAGGAAGGCGAACTCCTATCCAGAGCAAATCTCTCTCCCAGGCAGAACAGAGAGCTACCTTTCCCCTTGGAAGTGCTCCCACATGATCACTGTGCCTCCAGGTGACAGGCTGACCCCACAACCCAGGGAGGGCCACCATATTGGGACTCGGCGTGATCTCTTGGCTCTCTGGGCACTCAGCAGTGGCTGTGGAGAAGTCATTTCTCAACTACTCTCAAGCAGAAGGTAGTTAGTTAGCCACAAAGGAGGGCAGGACCATGCTCCAAAAATTCTAGTGTTCTGCACTGCGATTCACCTTCTGGGGTCTGCCAAAAGCTCCTCATAATATCAGCATCTGCCACAGACATTTCCAACGTCATGGGATCTGCTGGATCCCGTGGCCAAGTGGCAGAGCGCCTTGCTCGGCAGCCCGGGCCTCCTGCACAGCCTCCTCGGTTCTGAGTCCCACTCAACACTGGCGGATGATGGAGTCACAAGGCAAATGGATCCGAGTAGCAGGCCCACCTGAGGAATACGTGGCCTCCAAAATCCAGAAAGTTTCACTAGAAGTCAAGTTTCCTTCATGTCGGTAGGAAGTCCCAGATGAAGCCATTTGTCTTGCACCTTGGAGTGGCTATTTCCACGTCCCCCACAAATAGCAGATACCTAGAATTTTCACCGAGGTGGAAGGCTCCTGAATTTTTGCAGGATTTATTTTTCGCTCTCTGGCATGCCAGTGTCTTAACAACGTGTCCTGCTCGCCAGGTACAATCAGCGGAATAGCTTCAATGCAATGAACCAGCAGGGTGCCCCGTGTAAGGGAAAGACAATCAAAGTCCTGGGGAGTAGATTATGACACAGAGCTGGAGAGATGAGAGGCCCCAGGGGAGGCGGCAAGGATGTGTTGCTGCTTTGCCAACATTACGGTTTGGAAGCAAACTTACTTTCATAATTTTTACTAACAGATATAGAGAAAACAGCATTCCTCAAATCACGGCTGTGCCAAGCATTGGTGCTGTGCTGGTGTGTTCCAGCAGAAGGAACCACGTCTGGATCAGGAGCTTCGCATTATACATTCCTGGGGAGTGAGCCCAGGGCTCCACCGTGGAGCTACACACTCGGGCCCCTTTGTATTTTGAGACCGGGTCTCCCTGCGTAGCCCAGCCTGGCCAAACTTGCACTCCACCTGCCTCAGCCGCCGGAGTTGCTGGGATGAAAGGCTTGGAGCTGCAAATTGGGATCAACACCTGATTAAATTTTTAGCAGTTCATCATCATTCTCCAAGACCCATCTGTTTTCTTCTCAGGCCAAAGTTGGATGAGGATTGCATACGAATCACCTCTTTCAAGACTTTGATGGTGGCACATTCTTTGCACATTTGCTCTTGCTACTACAAAATACCTGGGGCTGGGTGACTTATTTTAAAAAGAGATGGGCTGGGGATGTGGCTCAAGCGGTAGCGCGCTCGCCTGGCATGCGTGCGGCCCGGGTTCGATCCTCAGCACCACATACAAACAAAGATGTTGTGCCTGCCGAAAACTAAAATAAATAAATAAATAAATAAATAAATATTTAAAAAAATAAATAAATAAAAAAATAAAATAAAAAGAGAGAGATTGGCTGGGCATGGTGGTACACACCAATAATCCCAGAAGCTGGAGAGACTGAGGCAGGAGCATTACAAATTCAAGACCAACTTAGTGAGACCCTCCTCAAAATAATAAAAAAATAAGAAGAGCTGAGATGCAGCTCAGTGATAAAGCACCTCTAGATCCAATCCCTCAAACCACCAAAAACCAAAAACAAAACCTGTTTATTTAGCATACCATTTGGTACTCTGGGAGTCCAAGATCAGGCAGCCCCACTGGTCTGGCCTCTGGTGAGGGTCTTCTGGATACATTTCAACATGAGGGTGGCATCATGGTGGCACCTTGTGTGCAAGGGAAATGTTGAAGTTCCCACCACCTCAGCATGTCCACTCGGGGGTCCAGGCTTCCAGCACATGAACCTCGGAAGGACGAAGCACATTTAAACATTGGAGGCTCTGATCTGTTTCCCCCCCAGGGATACAGCATCACTGTGAGTGTGCTGTCTTCATGGAGGGAAGCAATTCTAGGAGCTTCCATTTGACTTTTCCCACCACAGTAGCCCCTGCTCCATGTGGCAGTGAGACTTGAGGACTCTGTCCATCCTGAGCATCTCTTCCAACTGTGAACTGGAGGGGGGAAGATAAACACAGGGTGCCTTGGGGGAGCCTCCGACCGACCCCCTGTGTGGTGGATCTGAATGGAAGGCATGATCACTTAGTGACTCCCAAACCCCTACTAGTGATGGAGCTTTGGGTCTCCAGGAATGAGCATTAAGTCAGAGCCAGTGTCCAAAGGTCACTGAGAAGCTGACTATGAAGATGGGTCCCTGAATGCAGTGCCACTACATCACAAGAATGGCAGGTTCTGTTCTGAGTGACTCCAAAGGCAGCTGAGCATCTTGATTCCAGCCTTATCTTCAAATCGTCAACGTGGTGCCTGGACTGCACCAGGCAGCTGCGGGGGGTGGGAGAGGCGTGGTGGGTTATTCCACGGGGGTGAGGGGGAGAACAGGAGGTCAGCACAGGGGGTCCACTCAGAAATGACCCAGGATGGAGCCTCGGGATTTTTAATAATGACCTGCAAGGAGGGACAGAGCCTGAGACGATCATTTGCCAGCCACTCTGGGGAGCACAGTTGCTCAGCCTGGGAACACTGGGGGTACACTGTTCTTCCACACCAGAAGGCAGAAGCAGTCAGCGGCCACAAGACTGACATGAGCAAGTGGAGGTCTGCCTGGAGCCTCAGCTCACCTCCTGGCCAGGTGGCCTGGGACATGTGTTTCCACTTGTGAGCCTCAAGTTCTTCATCTGTTAGGCTGGAGACACTGCTCCCCACCTCCTGGGTCACGCGTGAAGGACACGAGACCCTGCACGAATCCCCTGCACAGCGCCTGACCACTGTGCCCTGTGGTTCCTACCAGTCCCAGCCCCGCCCTTCCCGCCACACCAGGCCTTCCCACCCTGGGCGTTATCCGAATTTAGAACCCAATAATTCCTTGTGTGGGGCTGTCCTGTGCTCACAGGCTGTTTGTCCGTGTCCCTGGCCTCTCCTCCTTAGCTGCCAGCTTTGGCAACTTTGAATGGCACCGGAAATTGCCAGGCCTCCTAGGGGGTAGGTCATCTGCAGTCTAGACCTGCTTCAAACTTGCTATCCTCCTGCCTCAACCTCCCAAGTCACTGAGATTACAGGTACCACATCCAGTAATATTGAGTTTAAATTACTCAAATCATTATATTTTTATTGTTTTATTTGTCCTAATTAGTTAGTAGTATGCACTGTGACACGTCATACATGCATGGAGTATAACTTCTCATTCTTCTGGTTGTACATGTTGTAGAATCACACCAGTTGTGCAATCATATATGCACACAGAGTAATAATGTCCAATTCCTTCTATTATCCTTCCTACCCCCATGCCCTCCTCTCCCTTCACTCCCCTCTGTCTAATCCAAAGTACCTGTATTTTTTGCTAGCACCCTACTTTGTGAATTAGCATCCACATATCAGAGACACATTCAGTCTTTAATTCTTTGGGATTGGTTTATTTCACTTAGCATGATATTCTCCAGTTCCCTTCATTTACTGGCAAATACCATAATTTCATTCTTCTTTAAGGCTGAGTAATATTCCACTGTGTGAATATAATACAAGTTTTTCACCCATTCATCTGTGAAGGGCACTTGTTGGTTCCATAGCTTAGCTATATTGTGAATTGAGCTGCTATAAACATTGAAGTGGCTGTGTCACTGTAATATGCTGACTTGAAGTCCTCTGGGTATAAACCTAAAAGTGGGGGATAACTGGATCAAATAGTGGTTTCATTCCAAGTTTTCTGAGGAATCTCCGTACTGCTTTCCAGAGTAGTTGCACCAGTTTGCAATCCTACCAGCAGTGTACGAGTGAGCCCTTTCCCCCACATCCTTGCCAACATTTACTGTTGCTTATATTCTTGATAATTGCCATTCTGACTGGAGTGAGACGGCATCTCAGTGTGGTTTTGATTTGCATTTCTCTAATTGTTAGACAGTTGAAATTTTTTTAGATTGTCATTTTTTCTATTTTTTAATTATTTTAATTTGTTTACGTGATGGCAGAATTGCAATTCACTTCATATTACGCACATAGAGCACAAGTTTTCCAGTCACTGATTGTACACAAAGTATTTTCACACCATCCGTGTCTTATACATGTCCTTAGGGTAATGATGTCTAACTCATTCCACCATCATTCCTACCCCATGCCCCCTCCTTTCCCCTCCTTCCCCTTTGCCCTATCTAAAGTTCCTCCATTCCTCCCATGATCCCGCCCAATCGCTATTATGCATCTGGGTCTTCATATCAAAGAAAACGTTTGGCCTTTGGTTTTTTGGGATTGGCTAACTTCTTTAGCATGATATTCCCCAACTTCATCCATTTACCTGCAAATGCCATGGTTTTATTCTCTTTTAATGCTGAGTAACGTTCCATTGTGTATATATACCAAAGTTTCCCTATCTGTTCATCCACTGAAGGGCATCTAGGTCGGTTCCACAGTTTAGCTATTGTGAATTGTGCTGCTATAAACATTGTTGTGGCTGTGACCCTGTAGGATGCTGTTTTTAAGTCCTTTGTGTATATGGAGGAGAGGGTTAGCTGGGTCAAATGGTGGTTTTCATGTATTTGTTGACTGACTGTATTCTTCTGTGAAGTGTCTGTTCACTTCCTTAGCCCATTTATTCATTGGGTTATTTAACAACTCATTATATTTTAATGGGTTGTTAGTAGTATGAAGGTTTTTTTAAAATCTTTTTTTAAATATTTATTTTTTAGGTGTAGATGGACATAACACAATACCTTTATTTTTATGTGGTGCTGAGGATGGAACCCGGGCCACGCCCGTGCTAGGCAAGCGCTCTACTGCTGAGCCCCAGCCCCAGCCCAGTGTGTAGGTTTTGTATATGTGGAATGTATGTCCTGTCTCATTGACTTCTCATAGTATTTCTCTTATTTATTTATTTATTTATTTTTTGGTGCTGAGGATTGAGCCCAGAGGCATTTTACCACTGAGCCACATCCCCAGCCATTTTTATTTTTATATTTTCATTTTGATTTAGGGATGCTTAGGGCCTTACTAAATTGCTGAGACTGGCCTCAAGCTTACAATCCTCCTGCCTCAACCTCCCAAGTCGCTGGAATCATAGGCATGCGCCACCACACCCAGCTCGTGTTATTTCTTCCAGTTGTTCTCTTGAGGTTTTTTTGGCAGACGAGAATAATAGTCATTTCACTTCCTTTCCAATCATCATGTCTCCTGTTTGCTTTTTTCTTATCTTCTCACATAGGCCATAAGTGCTAGAACAATAGTAATACAAACTACTTTCATGTCCACTCTTATGCAGATGAGGAAGCAGGCATGAAGATTTTAGGTAGCCCCAGGGACAGAGCCAAAATGCAAAGCCAGGTGCCTCCGGCTTGAAAGCCATGGCCCTGGCTGCTGTAGAACTGCTCTATAATGCACAGCCTCACATTAGTGTAAGATGGAAGCTCTTTACAGCATGAAGGAAATACGAACTTTCACCTCATTTTCTAAGACTTTTTTTGGGGGGGGTCCTCAGGATTGAACCCAAGGGTGCTTTATCACTGAGCTACCTCCCCAGTCCTTTTTTTGGAAAATTTTAACTAAATAAATAAATTAATTAATTAACCTATCTATTTATTTTGGTACCAGGATTGAAGTCAGGGACACTCGACCACTGAGCCCCACCCCCTAGCCCTATTTTGTATTTTATTTAGAGACAGGGTCTCACTGAGTTGCTTAGCTTCAGCCTGGCTTTTGCTGAGGCTGGCTTTGAACTCCCCATCCTCCTGCCTCAGCCTTCTTTTTATTTTTTTTTTATCTTGAGACAGAGTCTCGCTGAATTGCCCAGGTTGACCTTGCATGTGTGAGTCTCTGGGATTACAGGCATGTGCCACCACACCAGGTAAGACTTCTTTCAGAATCAGGAATGTATTTTATCAAATCCCCTCAGACTCTGCTGCAGGGCATTACGTGTCTTTCCTTCCCACCTAAGACTGGGACTGGACTTTCTCCTCGTGCACAGAGACATGGGTTTAATTAAGGTTCTTGCTTAAGTGAAACCAAGGCCAAGGTGTTCTTCAGCAGCATGAGAAAGTCCCTAATGATGTCATCCACGTGGAGGGTTTTTAAAAAATATTTTTATTTTTTATTTTTATGTGGTGCTGAGGATCGAACCCAGTGCCTCCTCGATCATGCTAGGCGAGCGCTCCACCACTGAGCCACAAGCTCAGCCCCATCCAGGTGTTTTTCTTTAATATTTATTTTTTAGAAGTAGTTGAACACAATATCTTTATTTTATTTATTTTTATGTGGTGCTGAGGATCGAACCCTGGGCCTCGCACATGCTAGATGAGCGCGCTACCACTGAGCCACAACCCTAGCCCCCCATCTATGTGTTTTTTTTTGTGTGTGTGTGTATGTGAAATATGTTTTATTGTTCTTTAAAGGGGTTCAGGTTTGGTTTTAAATCAGGCTGCATACCTTAGCACATACCCAGATCCAGAAGTCCCCAAGCTATGGAACTGGGCTCCTGCTTGATGCCATCTGGCAACCTGCTGTGTGTTAGGGCCAAGACTGGCTCCCAACCACAGGGGCCATCCTGGGGAGCCCATTGTGCTCTTTATTATTCCCTGTCCCAGATGCGTCCCCTCCACCTGCTTTCTGGAATCTTCCACCCACCTGCCCAGGTACTCCTCAGTATCCCTTGTCCGTTCCCCTAATTGAAGTTCACTGGATGTGAACTTGCAGAGACTGTTCCAAACACCTGAGATAATCCACTTACAGAGCGAAAAGGTTTATTTTAGCTCACAGTTTTGGAGACTGCAGTCCATGATTAGTTAATCCTTTTGCTTTGGGCCTATGGTGGCCCAGTGTGGAAGGAGCAGTGTGAGAAAGAGGAAGAGGAGGAAGCTGGGTTCCCTAACTCCCTTCAAGGGCACCCCCACCCCATGACCTAGAGGCCTCCTCAAGCTTCCTCCACCTCCCGGGAAGGACCCAGCTGGGCATCAAGCCTGCAACACAGAGGCCTTTAAGGGACACTTGGGACTCAAGCTATTGCACTGGGGACCTTCCACGTCTGCTTCCTAAGCTGAGGGTGCAGAGCAGAGCCCCCCAGCATCACTGCCTCTTGACCTAAGCCCACCCTGGGCCTCTGGGCCTTCCCATCCTGGACCTCAGAGGCCGCTATACATCTTCTCCCAGGTTCTCGGGGTCCCCAGCATGACTCCAGTTTGTCTCACTGACCCCAAGTGACCCACCCTCACTGATGCCTCCCAGACCTGTGCCAGCCTTCGCTGTCTGCCCGCAACACTAGCATTCAATTAGACATGCTTCCCAGGAGGTGGTCTGCTTGCTCCATCCCGCCTTAGAAAACCCAGCTCTCTCCAACATGTTGTTACTTTGTTGCAGATTTTTGTTTCTTTGCTGGGGAGGGGACAGCGACTTTGCTCTCAGGTGTTCCCACTGGGATCCTCCTGGCCTCGCCCTGCCTTGGAAGGTCTTTGTCTTTACTCAGGATCAGTGTCCCTCACCAGGGCAACGCTTCCAAGTGTCGAAGGTTGTGGGCCCGGGTTGTGTAGGCCCTGCACACAGGGCTCTTCCCCTGGATTCTGGCTCTGCAACTGCAGGCTGCATTGAGGGTTCTGGGTAGGAATATTTTCCCGGAAAACGGATCCCTTGCATAGAGCTGCTGTATTTGTTGACCTAACATTGTCACGTGGCTCTCCTACAGCGTTAGGATAGCACCCATCCTCTCTCTGTCCCTCTGGAGTTTTCTTTTTGGGGGGAGAGGGGATACCGGGGATTGAACTCAGGGGCACCCAACCACTGAGCCGCATCCTCCACCCTACTTTGTATTTTATTTAGGGACAGGCCTCTCTGAGTTGCTTAGCGCCTGGCTTTTGCTGAGGCTGGCTTTGAACTCACGATCCTCCTGCCTCAGCCTCCCGACCTCTGGCATTTTCTGCTGAAATGGGCTGAGCAGCCACGGCTGGGGCAGAGGACCACAGAGGCACCGAGGGAAGAGGGGGCTGAGGCTGGAAGGAGACAGGGAGGAGGCAGAGGAGCAGCTGCCATGGTGGATCACAAAGGGGAGTCCCAGGGACATGGGGCCCCAGGCTGGGGCAGCTGGGTGGGTGGCGGCAGCAACCTGACCAGGAGAGTCTGAGAAAAGAGGGGTAGGGCATGGGAGGAGGGGAGATGGGACCCCAGACCAAGGGCCACCTCCAAGGTCAGCAGAGGCCAGACTGAGTCTCCTTGGTCCCCAGGAGTGGCTGCCCACTTGGGGCGGGTGCCCTACAGGGCCCAAAGTGTGGACTTACTGTGTCAGTTAGGTCTACAGGCTTCTGGCCACCTGGGCCCTGGGACTGGGAGACAGGCAGGGCCCCAGCCCCAACTACACCAGGCCTCCATCAGGAAAATCAGTGGGATCCACATCTTGTCATAGAAATGTTTAAAAGGCCCAAGTCCCACAAAGAATGTGATGGACAGTGTCCTCTCCTCTTGGTTGTCCACCCCCAATAGGCCCTGGATGGACTACGTGGAGTTGCAGAGTTCTAGGCCAAGCCCAGAGAGAGTTACCCTGGGCTTGGGCTGGTGATGTGCAGGGGCCCAGGGCTCTTGTGTAGCCCCCTCAAGGCCCACCCACCACCCTCCTGGCCCCCTGGGTGAGGACAAGGGCCCTGCAGGCCTGGAGGACCCTCCCAGCAGGAAACTCCCAATTCCAAGGACCCAGAGGGGCCTGGGGTGGGGGGGAGGGCAGGCACAGGGCCCATGAGCCCCCTCCTCGGCCCTGCAGCTCCTGGCCACCGCGAGAAGGGGACGAGTGTAGCTGGCGCACAATAAATCAAAGAAACAGATTCAGAGTAGCCCTTGTTGTTTATTTTTCAATAAACAAAGGTTTTTTTGCATGTCTGGACTGGTGGTTAAACGGAAAAGCTAAAAAGAGCGTCATTGACAGTTCTTTAACATTTTGGTTTCAGAATTATTGTCTTCCTTCTCTTAATTTGGGACCGAATTGGGGGACATGTCTCTGACAGCTGTCTTTGAGCTTCTCCGTTTATTTCGTAAACTACATACTACACCAAGCACACACAAGGTGTGGGTGGGCAGCCAGGGATCCCGACACTCTCAGCAGATCTGGTGAACCCACAGAGGATGGAATGGACCATTTCTGCGTGACGTAAGACCGAGGCGAGGCTGCTGATGGCGCTCCAACTGCACTGGGGTGCGTGTGGGTGGGCGCTGTGGAATTTGGGTGGGGCGGCCTCATTAAGTGCTGGTAATAGATGGTTTGTCACGTGGGGTGGTGGTGGCGGCATTCTGAGGGAGGGTCTGCTCAGGACCCTCCGCTCCCACGGAATTTACCTGCACTGCTCTGGGCTCCCTGCGGACACAGGCCGCTCCCCTCCCCTGAGCCTGCGGTGCCGCAGCTCCCCGCACCCTGCCCTGCACACAGCAGGTGCGTGGAGGTGCTCCCCGGGGGGATGACGGTGGATGATGAGTGAGTGGATGAGGAACTGTCAGGGACAATAGCCGGACCTCTTTCTGTCCTCCTTCAGGGGACTCGGCTATTCTCCATAGCACGGAGACTGAAAAGAAAACATGGAGTCTGGAACTTGGATGTGTTGTCCAGTCTTACAATTTCGCATTGGGGAAACTGAGGAGCAGAATTGTCAGCAGACTCCATCAAGGTCTCACGCTGAGAGCGGCCAGGCGGGGAACCAGCCACCGCCTGGCACGTGCCAACAATTCTTTTCTTTTTTGTCTTTTTAAAATTTTTATTTCATAAAATGAACTCAAAGTGAGATGTAATGATCATGTGGATGACGTGGCGAGACGACGGGGTCATCAGGGACAGGGGCGGGCCATGGG
>NW_025999900.1:64342308-64368085 GCF_001458135.2 Marmota marmota marmota | reverse complement strand
CATCAGGGCTTGGGAGAGGGTTCGTCGGGCAAGGGAGTGGGATCAGGGGAGAGGACTTGGATGGGGGAGGGGCTGGGCTGTGGGTCAGGGCGAGGGTGGGGAAGTGGCTGGAGTTGGGGAGCCCGGGCACCCTGTGGAATGAAGTCGGGGAAGGTTGGGGTAAAGTGGAGGGGGACTTCAGGGTGACACTGGGAGGGGCTTACGGGGTACAGGGTCTGGGTGGGAACTTTGTGGGTAGGAGGGACTTGACAGGGTGCCCATGACCAGGGACTGGGGGTGACCAGAGTGACCAATGGGAGAGATGACTGGAAGTGGTTATGAAGAATTCTTTGTTCGGGCTTTGAAATGACATGAACCTGAGACAGTGACGGGGAGTTGATGAGGTGGATGACCATATGACGGTGGCGCAAGTGATCAATGGGTGGCGACGGAAGTGTGCGTGGCTGTGATCTGGATGACGGTAGATGATGAGGGTGGCAAGGACTTGGAAATAAGCACTTGGAGCAAGGTAAACACGCAGGTCATACTTAATAAAGCTACAGTATAGATCTCTATCCAAATAACTTAAGAAGCAAAATATCCCTAACTGGTAAACAGGGGCTGTGTCGCTGCCTAGTCCTGAGCAGGGCTGGGAAGCCACACAGAGCTCTGTCCCATTTCCCTCTATTTTTCGCAAAAAAGATAGATGCTCTTTAAAAAAAAAAAAAAAAAAGAAATCAAATTCAGAAGCTGGCTAGGTCTTGGGATCTGAGGATTATTAACTCAGCAACACAAATGTAAATCCATGGCCAGGTCTCAAGCCACTTTTGCCATAGAACAAGAAAGCGCCCCACAACAATTTCCACCAACTCTGTGAAAACCTTGGTGAGGCTGTGCTGCTGCTCAGACTTTGCCAGGGGCACTTGCGGTTCAAGGTGCGTGGGAGTTGAGGGTCGCGTCTAGTCTACGGGTCTGGGCCTTGGGCTGGGGTAGGGGGGCAGGCTGCCTAAGAGGCAGCTCCCCATGGCATATTATGACTCAAAGGGGCCAATTGTTCCCACAGGGGAAGTGAGCCAGGAGGCTCCCCACTTTGAGAAATGTAGTCAAGATCAATTTCAACATCAAGTGTGCATCCAGGATAGGCCAAAACCTTTCGGATCTCAGGATGAGACTTAGTCTTCATCAGATCCTGTTCTCAGGGTCAGGACACATTTCGGTACACATCCCTTGTTCCTAATTCTGAATTTTTTAGAGTCAGGACCTTGGTGGTGGGTGCTGCCACCCCTCTGTGGAGGGGGGCGAGAAGTGTGGGCCCGGGATTGGGGTGAGGACTCGCCAAGGATCACACAGCGAGTTAGTGGCAGGGCTGGGACAGGGTCCCGACCCCCCAGCATTCAACCCGGGGCTCTCTCTGCCTGACACACTGCCGCTGCACTCTGTGGAATCTCAAATCAATCAGAAAGACCTCAGGGGTGCGGTGCGGAGCAGGAGGTGAGTGCGAGTCGGATGTGACGAGTGAGAATCAACGAACCAAAGAGATTGTAGCCCTTTCACAGTGGATGGTCATGCACAGCACTCGTGTCGGTTTCTGCAAGGACTCTGTGGCTGAGACCCCTGGGATAGGGATGTCGGTTCACAGAGCCCTGGTTCTGTTACCATGTTTTTTTTTTGTCTTTTGATATTTTTTTAGAGTTTAGAATAACATACTTATTTCTTTTACTCGTTTAAAGATGAAATTCTTATTATTATTCGTTATCATGCATTAATAGAGAGAAAGAGGAGATAGTCTCCGTGGGCATTGCGCTTGTCACACAGCAACACAAAAGCAATACATGTAAGCATAGCGTTCACTAGATTTCACACAGAAAAAAGCAAATTCCACCACAAAGATTAGCACAGACCGCATGTAGTGAGCTCTGCGAAACCCCGAGAATATAGAGGGGCCTGTGGGGATACTGCTTAGATCTCCTCCTCGCCCGCCTCCTTGCTGAAGGTGGCCATGTCGATCTTCTCGGGGAAGATGATGTTGACCGCCAGGTCTTCCCCGCTGTTGTACTGCAGCAGCAGGTTCTTCTTCTTGCGCAGCATGTGGCTGTAGCGCAGGTTGGACACCCAGGCCTCGCACTTGTTGAGGAAGACGATGCCCACGGTGCCCAGAACCACCAGGCTGGTGAGCACGCCCAGGATGGTGAAGCAGATGGCCTGACCCTCGGTGAGGAGAGGGGTGCTCTTGTTGAGCTCTTTCATGGACACCTTCAGGATGCGGTGCTCAGGCTGCGGCACTGGCAGCTCGTGCACCCCAGGGGTCAGGCGGTAGGTCAGCCCATAGCCACTGGGCAGATGGGTGACCTGCGAGGGGCCGGCCCCGCGCTTCTTCACGCAGGTGGGACCCGTGAACGGGGGCTTGCACAGACACTCGTAGCTCACCTGGGAGTGCTGCAGGCAGGTGCCCCCGTTCTGGCAGGGGCTGCTAGCGCAGATGGTCACCGGGCGGCTGCAGGTCTTGTCGATAAACCCAGCCGGGCAGCGGCAGCGGAAGTCACCCCCTATGTCGGTGCAGACGCCATCGTTCTCGCACGGGTTGGGGGTGCAGCTGTTGGCCACGATCTCGCAGAAGTTGCCCGAGAAGCCAGGGGGGCACAGGCAGGAGGCATGGGAGGCCCGGCCCTCATCGTCCACGCAGGTGCCTCCGTGCTGGCAGGGGGAGCTGCAACACACACAACAGGACATGGTAAAGGCCCTCGGGGTGGGCCAGGACAGGGATGTCGGGTGCGAAGGCGGGTGGGGGAGGCCAGGCTCCTCAGCTGCAAGGTCCAGGACCTGACCAGAGGACAGGGGCTCCCACACAGCAGGCGAGGGAGGGAAGGAATGCCAGCCAGGGAGGCACCTGGGACCCCCGGCTCCAAGGGGCTCACCAGCTCACCCCATCAACGATGCCAACCTGGAACACACCTGACCTCCCATGCCAGGATGCCCACGTCCTCTCCCACCTGTTATTTCATCCAGAGGACCGAGGGCTAGCTGCTAGACAGGTGGGGAAACTGAGGCTGGGAGAGGAATCATTAGGGACAGCCCAGGTTTGGAGCAAGCCCCTTCCCTTAGCTCCGGCTCTGGGCTGCTGAGGCAGAACCAAGCAGGAGGGGCATTGCTCACACTCTCCCGGGCTCTGCTGCCCTTGCCCCATCTGTGTCCCCCGCCCCACTCCCACCCCGTATTATTATTTTTATTCCTGGTGAGGGAGTGGGCCTGCAGGCTATTGTGAGGGAAACCCTTGGGGACTCTCAGAGTGAAAGCAATGAGTTCTGTCTAGGCTGGTGGCAGCGGTATCTGTGGCAGGCTGTTTAACAGGGGCCCATTCAGCCAAGGGCAGCTTGCAAACTGAAGCCCTGTGCTCAAAGCCAAGCGCACACGGGCATTTAATGTAAGTGCTTTTAAAGGAGCAAGCCCTTTGTCATTCGATAAATGCCAAACTCCAGGGAAGAAAGGGGCCATAAACACGAGGAATGGGCATTGCTGCGGCTCTGGGTGGGGGCACACAGGAGCTGGGCTCTGAAGGAATCTCAAGGAGGGGGTAAAATATTATAAATGTCTCATCTTTTTTTTTTTTTTCCTTCTTCTTGCTAAAAGGGAGAGCAATGGAGTCTAGCTGTCACCTCCCTCAGCTGACACCCTTCTGAATACTGATCTTTGGAGGACACATTCATGTCTGTTTAAAGCTACGGCCTCCTGGGCACTCTATGCCACCCTGAAGGGGCAGGTCAAAGGTGCTCATTGTAGAAGGACACCCCAAACCAAGCCCCAGCACAGGCCCCGGACAGGGTTCTTTCTGTCCTTTGGATTAATAAATTCAGATCCCCCCCCATCACCACCTCCCCTGGCCTCAGCCTAAGGCCCATCCAAGGGTGAGGGCTGCTAAGTCCCAGAGCTGGCCCACTGCTTTCTCTGTCCCCTCCCAGCCCCGCAGCCGCTGGCTCCCTCTCCAGACATCCCAGGAAATCCAACTGCAGAGCCCACCAGGTCCCCAAAGCGCCTGCCACAATGTTAAGTGGGTTTCACAAACAGCCTGGCCCTGCTGAACTCTGATCTCCTATTATGTTGCCTTTAGAAAATTATGCAGCTCGGAGTTCCCGTTCACCATTCCAATCTACTGTCATTCACACACATCAGGACTTGGGAACACCAAGAGAATATGAAATCACCTTCAGGATCCTTTGAAAAAATTATGAAGATGATGCCTTCCCCCCTAAACACACATCTAAAGTGGCTCTCCATGGGATCCTGGGGGCACTTACATCTTTTCTTAGGTGACAGGTCCAACAGGGTCAGGCCAAAAGGGCCTTCAGGAGAAGCAAGACTCAAAGGCAGCAATCATTTGATCAGAGTGGGGAGAAGTATTTACCCATTGATCACGCAGGGTCCGTCCTTCTCCTGGCAGTCCTTGCCAGAGAATCCAGGGGGGCAGGAGCACTCATAGCGGCCGCTATCGAGGTCCACGCAGGTCCCATTGTTGGAGCATGGAGTAGAGGTGCAAGCCCTGACATCTGGGGGGTACCGAAAAAAATCCCACTTAGCTTCTGTCCCAGATGCTAGTGTGGCAGGGATCCCGGCTGAGCTGCCAAATGACTGCTTGTAGCTACTAAGTGGGGTTCACAGTAAGAGGGTATACTGACTCCCAAACTGAGGGTGGGGGTTTGCTTAGAAGGTCACAAGTCAGAAAGCCAGGGCTCCTGATGTCCAGCTCAGGACAGCTGCCCCCCTTCCTCCATCCCCCTCAAGCCCAGAAACAGGTACCCCTCCCCTGAGATGCCTTAGTGCTCGTCTCCTCCACACATACCTGGGAGAGGGGGTCCTCACCATTTGGGGGACTAGTCCAGCCCAACCCTTGTAGAAAACCACCTGCCCGTCACACTTTTCCATCAAAGACCCCTGTCAGGCACCAAGACATATGATTCACCCCACTGCTGCCTGCACAGGCCTACGGCCTTTCTGCTCACAGGTTCCAAATTAAGGGGGTCCAGAATTAAAAGGCTGAATCTTTTGACGGTGGCAAAATCCAAGCGTCTCCTGCCCACACGGGTTTCCATGAACACTAGCGCACTCTCTCTGTCTTTAACGCCCCCTGCCATGCTCACTTCAGTATTCGGGCTCGACAAGCTAGTGATGAGCTGAACAAAAGGCCTGGGTCAGGGGCTCTGCGCTGGTGGAGACCTCAGCTCCCTGGCAAAGCCAGGTCCCTTTCTGCTGAGTGACAGAAAGTCCACCTCCCCACCACTCTGTGCCTCAGTTTCCCTCCTTATAAAAGGAAGGGGTCTCCCTGGCTGATCCCTGAGGGGTTTCTGTAATTTGGGCTGCTGCACCTGCCAAACAGAAAGCCAGGGTTGTCCAGGGACAGCAGGTGAAGGTGGGCGGGGGCAGTGGTGGTGGGGAGCTGGCTAACTCCACGTGTGCAGAGCCCCCGAGACCCCCTCCCTCCTGGAAGGGAGACTGCAATCCGTCAGCAAGGGAAAACATGAACGCCATGTTGATGGGCTCTCGGTGGGAACCCAGCCTGGTGCAAGGAAACCACAAGGAGGATTTATCTTTCTGGGACAATGCCGGGGAGCCTTAGCCTGGGGAGCCTCCGCAGCAGGGTCCTAATTCTTCCCTCCTGCCTCCCCGGTCACTCGGAATGTTAGATTTAAGCTAAAGAGCTGGTGACCACCCCAAGACTGACCCTGCTCCTCTCCCTGAAGTGCCAAGCCTTGCGATTCACGCATCAGCCCCCCCCAGGCCAACCCAAAGCACAGACGATGACGCTGCTCCCAGCACAGGCTGGGGGTCTCCAGCTCGGCAGCAGCTGGGTGCCCAACAGGGGAGAAGGGAGAGGGCAGGTAATTACCCAGAGGGCTATTCCTGCAATGCGACCCCAGACTCTCCAGCCCCCCACCAGGCAGCCTGTCAACCTGGTGGAAAGGGGTGTGCTGAGGGAGGGAGGATTTTGTCTGAAAACTCCTGTAGGGTGCTCTGTGTTCAGATACCAAAGAGAGGGGGCTCTAGGTTAAAAGCCTGACTCTGACCCCTAACCGTGGCTTTTCCACAGTCCTTTGAATCCCAAGATGGCTCAGAGCTGCTGCTGGTGCCGACACTGCTGCTGCGGTGGCTGCAGTGGGGCGGCGGCGGCAGCAGCGAGGGGCTGCGGAATTGCTGGCCAGAGCGTGAGTCAGCTGCAGATCAGCCCTGCACCATGATGGGGGTCAGATTTTAAGGGCCAGAGACAGTGGGAGGGGGAGCCCCCTTTGCTTCTGTGGTCCTCAGTTTCCCTATTTGTGCCACACAGCCTTTCTAATACTGGGGAGACAGGCCTTGGGGCAGCTGCGTATGCTGCTGGGAGATTTTTTTTTAGGACTTTTGTTCACTGGGACTTTGGGGAGGGTTTTGCCAAATGAGAGTGGGTTCAGACAAACATTTTGCAGCCTAAAAGGGCAGCCCCAGCCAACACTCAATTGCTCGGGGTAATGGAGGACAAAAATGGCATGAATTAATGAACTCAGCAGATAACACCAATCTGCACTTTAACCCCTTCTCGGCTATCCAAACCCCCAGCTTCCTGCCACAATGGACCACTGAGCGCTGGCAGCCTGTCCCTTCCTTACAGATTCAACCCCACTCACCATTCCCTGTCTGTTTCTCTGTTTGTCCCTTGCGTTTTGCATTTACAGTGTCCCATATGACTTTCTTGGTGTCTAAGCCCTGAGATACCCCAGCCCTTCCCCATCTCTGTATTTTGGTGACTTACACAGGTTGCCTGGGGTCCACAGTTCAAGCTGCTCAGCTGTGTGTGGTGTTGTTTATTTTTTAACTTTTTATTCAACAGGCAGCTCCCCCTCACCCCCATCCCCAAAGCCTTCTCAGGATGCTAACTGTGCAAAGGTGAGCAAAATAAAGTCCCTACCTTTAAGGAAGCTTTGGGCCCCAGCGGGAAGCCATAGAGGTCTTTACAACAGAAGGCTCTAGGTGTGCTGGAATTAGGCGCCAGGGGGAAGGGAGGCGGCGGGAGGGGAGGCAAGAGGTCGGGGAGCAGGGAGAACAGTGGGCAGAGGAAAGTGCCAACCTATGTCACAGAGTTTTCCGTCCCAGCCATCCTTGCAGATGCACTGCCAGGGTTCCTCACAGAGTCCGTTGACACAGCCAGGAGAGGTCACGCACTGGTCACACAGGGGACCCTGCCAACCAGGCTGGCACCTGTAGGAGGGACGGGGGGGGGGCAGATGGGAACATATGAGGTGGGCAGGGGTGGAGAGGGCACTCAGGCTGCTTTTTGTGGACCCAAGAGCTCTGGGGACAGGGAAGGCTCTGCATAGTGCCCGGCCAGAGGGTCCCAGGAGCAAACACCAATCACCTGAATAGAAAAACTCAGAGAATGTGCAAAAGGACAGTCAGTGGGGTCCCTGAGAGCTTAGGAAAGCTGCGTTTTGCCGCAGTGTCCCGCAGTGGTCTCACCCTGCAAGGGGCTCTCTTCCTCCATCCCCCCCCTCCACAGCCCCCACAATTTCCACCCCTCCTTATTCCCCCACCCGTTTTCTGCAGAGGCAAGGAAGATGTGTGACGCAGCACAGTGGCCATGTCCCCCCTTTCTTTAGCCTGACTCCATGATTCCCCATGACCTTGCCCTGGCCCCCACAAGCTGCCTCTGAGGACCTACTCCATTACCTGCAAACATTGTCATCCTCGCAGAATCCATTTTTAGGGTCACAGGCCGGAAAGCATTCAGCTCCTGAGGCACAAGAAAAGTTACAATTCACCCCACAAGGGCCCAGCAACCAAGGCAAAGGCCATTTTCTTCTAAACAGACCACTGACTGCCCCCAGGGGAGCAGACGACCCTCTTGGGTCCTAACAGTCTGGCACACAGTAGGTACTTCTTATCTGTGGATGGAAGAGGCTGAACCTGCTTGGAAAGAATGCTCGGCCATGTTCCTAGCCAAGACACCAAAGAACACCCCCCAGTTCCCACGGCAGACAGACGCCTCTTTTTCCTCAAAGAAAACACCTAATGAACCTCAAATCCTTTAAAAGCGGGCCTGGGGACAGAGGAGGGGGTGCTCTCCACCCTTGAGCTCAGCCAAACCCTCATTTTTGCACAGTGGGCTAACAGGGGGGGGGCAGATTTTGAGGTGCGCAGTTTAGAAAAGCCGAGGCAGATTCACCTGGCTGCTCCCAGGTGAGGCAGCTGGGTTGTTTTAAAGGTTCATCTCTGTCAAACCAGGCACCCAGGTCACATTTCCCCTTTTCCCCACCCCACAGTCTTCACAGAAAGGGGGACACACAATCATACTGCAGAGTGGGCTGAATTTTAACACTGTTAAAAGACATTCTGACACTTTAACAGGCACCTGCTGTATGAGGTTATTCAACCAGCTTTCTAGATAGCCCCCCACACACACAACCACTGGCGCAGAGGGGGCGGGGGGCACTGCGGGAAGGGGGCAACTCTCTCGCCGCCAGAGACAGATGGCCGCTGCAGAGAGAAGTGCCGCAGCCCCTCACCTAGAGAAACGCGCAACGCCACGCAGGAGGGGCTCAGACTGGGATCCTGACGGGAATGGGGGGCTACCACGGCCAAGTCACTTCCCCAAATGCCCCCCAAGACCTGCTCTCACCACGCATGCAGGGACACCCCCCAAAGTTGCGCCACTGAGCATTTCTATAGAAGACCTCCCAGCATCGCCGCTTTTTTCCATACCTCCTCAATCAGCGCAATGACACCCCTCCGAGCACCACTCTGTGAGGCGGGAAGGGGCTGGGGTCTCCACCTCCCCTACTCCAGGGACCCCAGGGGGCGGGCTGGGCATGCGATGATGGAGGGGAGGGCGAGCAGGCACGGCGCCGCGGGCTTAGGGTTAGGTGGGACAAGCGGGACTTGGGGAGACCCGAGGCGCGCGGGGCAAGGGGCGACCAGCGGGGCATCGCAGGCTTCCCCAGAGGGGGCGCGAGCCAAGCCGCCGGGGGTCTCACCATGGGTGCTGTGGCCGATAGCCAGCAGGAGCAAGAGGACGCGCAGGAGGGCTTCGGTCGCGGTCATCGCGGGGTGGCCGGGGTCGCGGTCCAGGGAGCGGTGCGGGCGCAGATCCGGCTCCGGGAGCTGCGCTGGGCTTCTTGTTGCGGACGCTGAAAGGGGCGCGGACGCGCAGCGAGTGGAAAGCCAGGGCTGCACCGGGCTGCGCGCTGCTCTCCGCCGCCGCTGCCGAGAAGCTGCCGCCGCCGCCTGCGCGCCGCCCCTTTTCCGTCACCGCCTGCCCCCCCCCTCCCGCGGCCCCCGCCCCGCCCCCGCCTAGCGCGCACGGAGCCGGCGCCGGCCAGTCCCGGTGACCCCCCCGCCCCTCGCGGAGCCGCCCGCAACACCGCAGCAGCCTGGAAGCCCGCTCGCGCACGCGGGTGCACTCTCGGGCTGGACCGGCACAGGTACCCCCCGCACAGGATGCACAGGACAGCGCGCAGGCGTGCCTGCGCAGCCCGCCAGCCCGCCAAGCGAGCGCGAGTTGCAGAAACCAAGCCTGGCTAAGCCGGCAGGCGCTCGAGGAAACTCGACGCGCGGAAGAGAGAAACGCACCCCAAAACTTCGAGAGACTTACTGTGAGGGTCCGGAGCACTCAAGGCTTGCGTTATATGCCCAGAAGAACACAAACGAACACGACGGCAACGTGGAAAACGCACATTAACAAGCAGGCGCCCAAAAAAACACTCAGAAAAATTATTGTGCCCTCAGTTTCCCCAGTCATGGAGAGGCACGACAGGGCATTCAGATGCCCCTTTAGCAACACACACCCCGCTACCCAGACACAAACAGCAACCCAAACACACCGCAAGGTCAATAATAGTAACAACTGAGACCACCGCATGCTTAGTCCCAGGCGCCCAGACAATAGATAAAAAGTTCAGAAAGTCTGGGCATTCTCTGTGCAGAAGCAAAAGCAGAGCACACGCGCACCTAAACACGCTGTAAACACACTGACACCCTGCTCCGATTCAGTCTCAGCCACCCACACAC
This sequence comes from Marmota marmota marmota, assembly GCF_001458135.2. Classification (NCBI taxonomy): domain Eukaryota; kingdom Metazoa; phylum Chordata; class Mammalia; order Rodentia; family Sciuridae; genus Marmota; species Marmota marmota. The sequence goes on along the minus strand of NW_025999900.1, from coordinate 64,358,080 downwards.
ATGCTGGCGTCACAGCGGGGGTCTTAATCATCAGAAACATAAACACGTGGATTCTCCTGCGCACATGTGCTGGCCACACACCTGATATTCATAAGCATCCATGCTCAGTTCCCAAAACCCACAAATCAGATTCTTGGTCATACACTTAAAAAAAATTCAAATATGCAATCACACCTCCCCCAATGAAAATTCTCCCAACACATACACAATTGAATTCATCTTTGTCCACAGTGACACATGTTGTTAGCCTTCCAATATGTAATCTTCCAGACCCACTGGGAAGCCTACAGCCAGGGGTTGCTGGAGTGGGGGTAGGGAATACTGACCCTGCCAGATACTGACCCCCCACCAAAGCTTCTGGGGAGGGGTCTCCCCAATGTCCCTCCTGCCCCCCAGCCCCCAACTCAGTTTAGATTCCAACTGGGGATGGAGCCCTCACTCTGGAGGGGGGGCAGCCACACCCTCTGAATCCCCAGCTCTAAAAGATAGGGAGGGAGGGGGAAGAGGAGATTAAAGGTGTTTAACTTTCTGGGGAGATCAAGATTTTTGGAGGGGCCATTTTTGTAGGCTTAATTTGCCTGCAGATCTGGGGAGCTGGTACCTGCTCCTCACAGCCTCTCTTTACTCAGTGCTGGGTAGAGGGGATCTTTGCCCCTTTGAACCCTGGGGAGTAGTTCCTTTGAATTAGAGCCATCTGAAGGTGCACTGGCAGGTTTGAGGACACTCTTACCATCCTTAGAGATGTGGGAACCCCCAGGGCCAGTGCAGTCCCTTAAGATAGCTGGTGGTGGGGGGCGGTTGCGGGGGAAGGAGGGGGGTGCGGAGAGCACATGGCTCGGGTGGAGACCTCAGAACCGCTCTGAGGCGGCTGAAGCGGAATCCCCATCCCTTTGTGTCTCTTCTCTGGTGTTCTGAGCAGAAGACCCAGATGGGTGGGGACTACTGGCTTTGTTTTGGGGGCAGGCTAGAAGGAACAGTCAGGGTGCCCACCAGATGCCCATGCATTTCTGTGGCTCCTCTCTCTTCCATGGAGTCTTTCCTCGAATCAATAAAGCTAAGTCTAGTCCGGCAGATCTTTGTGTCCAATGCCCCGGACTAGAACGAGAGCCGCTGGGGGAGCCTGACGCCATCGCGCATGCCTGTAATCCCAGCGGCTCCGGAAGCTGAAGCAAGAGTTCAAAGCCACCCTCAGCAATTTAGAGAGGTCCTAAAGAACTCAGCCAGACCCTGTCTCTGAATAAAATGCAAAAAAAAAAGGGCTGGGAAAGTGGCTCAGTGGTTGAGTGCCCCTGGACTCTTTCCCCAGTACCAAAAGAAAAAAAAGGGGGGGAAGGGAGAAGAAAGAAAGAAAGCTGGCTATGTACCTCAGTGGTTAAGCACTCCTGAATTCAATCCCCAGTATTAATAATAATAATTATTATTATTATTTTAAAATTCGTATTTATTGTTTATTATAATTATTTATTATATTAAAATTATTTTTATTTTTAAAAGTGTTTTTTAAAGATGATAATTATTTTAAAATAATAAATAAATAAATAATAAATAAATAAAATAAGAATTATTATTATTTTAAAATAAAAATAAATAATAATAAATAAAATAATAATTATTATTTTAAACTAATAAATAAAAATAAATGATAATAAATAAAATAATAATTATTATTATTTTAGAATAATAAATTAAAAATAAAAAATAATTATTATTATTTTAAAATAATAAATAAAAATAAATAATAATAAATAAAATAATAATTATTATTATTTTAAAATAATAAATAAAAATAAATAATAATAAATAAAAAATTATTATTATTATTTTAAAATAATAAATAAAAATAAATAATAATAAATAAAAATAATTATTATTATTATTATTTAAAAATAGTAAATAAAATAAATAATAATAAATAAAATTATCATTATTTTAAAATAAATAAAGAAAGAAATATTATTATTATCTTTAAAAAACACACTTTTTTGGGCAGCTGGCAGGCCCAAGCCAGGAAGCCCCTCTGTCCATGGCACTGCAAGCACCAAGTTATTCCTGACCCTCCTTCCTCTCTTCCCTCCTCCTGAGGACCCTGTCTTCAGCCTCCAAAATTATCCTATGCAAGAGGCAGAGCTGGCTTCTCAGCTAGAAGCCAAGGAGGGGTGGAAGATCTTAGGGCTGGGTTGCCCAGTGGTGAGGGCTCCCCAGGCTCCTGCCCAAGTCACATGGAGAGGTTGTGACTCCATGGAGCATGAAGGGGGCCCCAGCAGCAGTCCAGTGGGTCCTCCATCTAAATGACTCCTCCCTACCAGGTCCCTTCTCTGCCCTGCCCAGTTTTGGAAGGGAGGGAAGTGGGGGGGGCATCCTCACCAAAGGGCACTCCCCTGGCTAATGGGCTCCTGCTCTCTAATCCCAGTTTCATCCCATATCTGCTGAGGGCCCTGGGCCCTGGGCCCTCTTTCCCTGTCTATAAGCAGAATGATATACCTGTCCCCATAAAGAACTCTGATTTTGTAAACGGGGGAGCTCTGTGCTTACAGTCCTTCCTCCAATAGTTGTGACCCAGCTTCTGCCCCAGCCAGCTACAGAGATCTCACCGAGAGAAGGCAGGGTCCTTCTGCCCTGGGCCTTTTCAGGAGCCCCTCGCAGGTCTGCTGAGGGAGGGAAGAGCTTCCCACTGACACCAGCCCGGGAGCCTATGCTGGTTTGCTCTGGTCTCAATAAAGCAGTTTCAAATTCAGTAGACCAAAGATTTCTTTGCGGCAAGCAGACGTTGAGAGGGGTAAGCTTAGGAGCATTAAGGAAGGGAGGGTGGGGACTGTCACAGACTCCAAGGCTGCACAGAAAGAATGAAAATGCCAATCTAGTCCCTTGAGGAAAAGACAGCAGCGTCTGCAGTTTGTAAGCAGATCCTGGGGCTGGAGAACAGCCACCCCTCCTCTCTCTGTGAATCTCTCCTCTCCGCACCCCTCCCCACATCCAGGGCTTAGGTTCAGACTCCTGGGAGCAGAGGGATGAGGCCAGCAGCCCCCCTCTGGAAATGCTCAGCCCACCAGTCACCACAGCACGGCACATGACTACACGGGTACCGGGTACCGCGACTGGGCTTGCCAACCGTGGGGTCACATTAGAATACAGGGCCTGGACTTCCTTGGGGCCAGGCTCCTTCTCACTTGCCACACCAAGGGGCTCTGTCTGCAGCCACAGCCCCCAGTGGGCAGAAGAAAGCCAGCAGAAGCGGCCAGAGAAAGCCCAGCAACAAAGCTGGCCATGAGTGAAAGTTTTCTAAGGGAACTAAAGAAATGTTATAGCCAGTCTTTTCCCCTCTCCCTCCCCCCACCATTCAAATCCTGACCCCGCCAGGGCCAGCTCCAGACCACTTCCCCCTTGATTAAAGACAAAATTGCTGATCAGGGAAGGTCGGCAGGGTGGAGCAAGAGCTAGTCTGGACAGCAGGCAAGGAGGGCCGTTGGGGGCTGCGCCCCCACCTTGACATTCTGCTCTGAGACTCGCCCCCTCCCCAGCACTGAGAATCTCCCGCCAACAGGCTTTGTTCCTGCCTGAACTGGGTTGTGTTGTTTGGAGACGTCTGAGCCACCTTTGAGCCAGTCCTAGTGGGATCAGGTAGGGTCAGGAGACCCAGGTACCATGAGGTCTTGTGGGTGCCTGTGTCCCCCTCTCCACGCACCGCACAATACATTCTCCATCCTCCCTCCCTTCAAGAGAATCCTCTGGCTTCCCGGGCTCTGCCGCTCTCCTGCTCTTCCCAAAGGGAGTGCTTATTTACCAAGGCAGGACCAGAGTCAGACTACCCAGTTACCTACAGCGGGGAGTCCCGCTGCAGCGACACAGTTAACCCGTGCCAGCTAGGGTTCACAGCAAGCCGCCACAGCTTTTTCTGCCTCTCCCTGGGATCCAGACTCCAGCTCAGAGCCATGTCATCAGAGCTCCCCGCAGTCTGGCTGAGGGGTGACGCAGGCCTATTTCAGAGATGAGCCTGCTAGCCTTTTAGGCTCTGTGAGAGGTCCCTGGCCAAAGCTGGCAGAGCTGGGTTCGAATCCAGACCTACTCCCAGCGGAGGGGTAGAGGAGCACAGGGCAGAGAGGAGAGTGGACAGGCCCTGGGTTCCTCCGAAGCCCTGCAGCTGGGCAGCTAGGCCACCCTGGGGGCCATGAGGGCTACATGCCAACACCAGGGAGACGCGCAGCTGCCACCCCTCGGATTTTTCTTCCTCCCCGGAAGAAGTTGGAATTATGGAAACAAATTCTGTCTTTGCGGAGGGGAGGGGGCCCGGGGGCGGAGGTTGGAGGGAAGCGAGAGGCGCGCCCGGGTACATTTAGGCGGGAGAACATGACGGTTTGGTTTCAAGTTCAATCAGAGAGAAGGCTCTTCAGGCTCAAGTGGGTTGCTTGCGCGGCGAGCGGGGAACGCGCCGCAGAGGCGCACGCCCCGCGCGGCCTCGTGTGCGGGACCCGGGGCGGCTCGTGACAACCGCAGGCCCTCGCCCGCGCTTCCAGGGCCGAGTGTGGCCGGCGGCCGGCAGTGGGCAGGGTCCGCGGCGGGCAGGGCTTGCACGTGTCCCCAGACCCCATGCAGGCCTGCAAGTGACGCGGGGGAGAAGGAGCTCGGCTTCTCCAGACCCCGCAGCAAGCCCGGGAAGAAAACCACCGGACAGCGGCGCTCACTGGCCTGGGTCCCTGTTCAGTGCTGCCTGCTGGTCGCCCCTCTCCCCCAAACACCACCATTTCTCGTCATCATCGATGATAGGATTCAAAAATAGACCTCTCCCTTCCTCTCTCACCACTGCGATCGACAGGGATGTCAAGTTCACAAGTCTAATTGTCCACGTCATCAATCAAATAATCTTCTTAAAGGGCGCCACTGAGTCATGCGGTGCGTGGGGAGCTTGTGGGGTCTCTAGAGGATTAATGACTCCTCACCCCGCCCCCACACCTTGTAGGTAAATTCACCCTCAACCAGGAGGGAGGAAAAAGGAGTCTTTTCATCAGTTAGCTGGTCCATGCAGGCTTTGGCAAAGACTGCAACGATTCTCCATTCATCAAAAATTCCCAGAAGTTAATTTTCCATAAATGGGGGCTTGCCTTTTTAAATGTAGTCTTTCATCTGTCAGTGTTTGCTGAGCCCCTACTGTGTGCCTGGGGCTCTGCTAGGGCCTCTGCATGGGGTGCAGTGGGATGGGTCCCAAGGTGGTCCCTGGCCTCAAATAGTTCAAGGCAGAAATCTAATACTTAGACCCCTCTGAGATTCAGGAGTGTGAGCACTGGGGAGAGGTGAGCAAGGGGTGCTGGGCCCAAGTGGGGAGGGAGTTGGGCACTCCTGGGAGGGCTTGTCCTGTGCGGGAAGTGCAGGGTGCTGAAGGGTTCTCTGGAGTGTTGCTCGTTGGGGAGGGCCTTGTAGGTGGGGAGAAGGGCTGCATCCAGGCCTGGTGGCAAGAGACAGGCATCCCTGTGATCCTTTAAAAGTGCAGGCTGAAGCTGGGCCTGGAAGCCAACACATGTAATCTCAGATACTGAGGCAGGAGGATGTAAGTTGGAGCCTAGGCAACATAGGAAGACCCTGTCCCCAAATAAAAACTCAAAATGCTAGAGATGCAGCTCAGTGCTAGAGTGTCCCTGGTTTCAGTTGCTAGGAATAAAAAAAAAAAGAGTGTAGGTTGAGAGCTGGGCATGGTGGGGCATGCCTGTAGTCCAGCTACTCTGGAGGCTGAGGCAGGAGGATCGCTTGAACCCAGGGATTCAATGCCAGCCTGGGCAGCATAGTGAGACCCCATCTCAAAAAAAAAAAAAAAAAAAAAGTATACACTGTTAAGACAGAATTGGCAAAAGGTGAAGCTGAGGGATAATGCAAACCTTTCATCATTTGGGAAATAAATCTGTCTTAACTATTCTTAAACATTCTACAACCTCCCTGACCTGGCAAACAGAGTCTACAGAACAAGAAACCTCCTTTTTTGCCTACCAGGGTCCACCTACATATGTGTCATGCCCGGACTTGGTGCTGAGTCTTTGGACTCCAGCCAACCCACCCACACACATCCCATGGAGTGCTGCCCACCTGCCTTCCCAGGGGCACCCAGTGATGGCTTCTGTCAGAGGCAGAGGTAAAGGGCCCCAGAATCCGATGGAAATAGGAGAGCCTTTTATTACAGAAAAAATAAATAAAAGTCTTCTCAAGCCCAGAGCCTGAAAGAGGAGCTCTTACCTAGGTCCTTACCCTGGACTAGCCTGGGAGTTTTGGGGTGACTGGCAGAGTCATCACCTTGCCGTATCTCCACGCCTGTGTCTATAAAAGGGAGTGTGTGCATGTGGCTTGCCCTCCCCCCCCCCACCGTACCTGTTGGCAGGAAGCTCTGTCAAGTTTAAAGCTGTGAAAACACATGGCTCTCGAGGAATTTAAAATGTTCTTTTACTATATTCTCTTATTTGTAAGGAAGCATTACCAGTTTTATTCAATTACCTTTAAAAAGTGTTCTTGATGTCCTACTATATGGGAGACATTACGGATCTCCTGAAAAGAAGGGAGACGTTTCTTACCCCCAGGGAGTGGAGTGGGACATGGGCAGGAGGTGAGATGGACACAGGCCTGCTCCTCTCTGCCCAGAGCCTGACAGCCTCTGACCTCTACCCACCAGCACACAGTGGTCCTGGCCCAGTACTGGAAGCATGAGCCCTTTTCCCAGTCACCCCTGGGCACCATCATCTTCCCTGAACACACCTTCATGCCCTCTGCTAATGGGTTTTGCACACGTGCCTGACCCCGGGAGGCCAGAAGCATCTTGTTCAACCTAGCGCCCACAGCCGGTGGCCTGCAGTGCTACCCACGAGGTGATTATGGATTAAGTGAATTAATGAATAAATGAATGAGTCACAAAATGTTCTCTAAGGGTTACCATGGTCCCCTAGGAAAGACCCTGTGTCCTGGCAACTGTCCACAGTCGCACGGTGCCCCCCGAGAAGCCATCCTCTTGTCTCCTGGTTCCAGGGGCTGCTGACCTCCCAGACCAGGCTTCCCAGATGGAGGGCCCCCAGGGGTGCAGCAGTGCCCCCAGTTAGCTACTCCCCAACCAGGGCACCCCGGTTCTTATACTTGGATTGAGGGAGCACCCCCCCCCTTCACCTCCCCCAAGTGCCTGGCTTCTATGAACTGCTCTCCTGAGCTGAGAGCCCGTTCCTATGGCGACGCTCTGTACCTCGGGAGGCCCTACCTAGCTGTCTGCAGCCAGACTGCAGCCAGAGATGGACAGCAGGGGCTGACGGGCCTGAGCTGACCCCTGTTCTCTCAACACACGCGCACGCGCGTGCGCGTACACACACACACACACACACACACACACACACAGGATTTCTTATCACCCAACCTCAAGTGTAGTCAATTTCTGATGTTTTAATTTGATCCCTATACAGAAATATACATTCCTCTGTTCCATCTCTGGGGCTGAGTGATAGAGCTGGATGCTGAGGCCCAGAGAGGTTGAATCGTTCTCTGTAGGTCACACAGTAAAGACTTGACAAAGCAGTCACTAGGATCTTGGGAGTGGCACCCTGCCAGGAAGACTGTAGAAGTTAATTATAAAAAGTCCTTTGAGGAGCCCCAGGTTTCCTTGTTTAAAAGGGTCTATTCAAGGTCTGATCACAAAGCCCAGGCTGGAAACAGAAGAAATCATGTCATAGGAGTCGGAGCCAAGTTGGAACAGGGATGGCCCTCTCTTTGCTGCTTCAGTGTCACAGAACTTGGGGAAGTAGTGAGGCTCCCCCTGGACTGGCCAAGTTCCCCCACCCCCTCGTGTTCTCTTTCCTTCTTCCTCCCTGTCCTGGAATCCAGCTCTCTGTGCCTTTCTCACTTGAAAGCTGGGCCCAGGTGCAAGCCTGCTTCCTCTCAGGCCTCTCCCTGGAGGTCTCTGGGAAACTTCTCTCCCATCTGTCATCCCAGGACCTGCATCGCTCTGCACTTGCTGGAGCCAAGGCTTGGACTTCCTGCTCCCTCGGCCTCGCTCCTCTGTGCACATAGGTCCCAAGGCCTGGACTCCACACCTCCCCAATGGCTCTCCAGCCCATTCCTGTGTCCCCATTCTGGCCACCACCAGCCTGATCCCAGCAACTGCCCCTCTCATTAATAATGACACCAGCTATGGGACTGTCTCCCCCAGCCTCTGCCTACCCCGGCTGTGTGGGGCAGGAAGCACAGAGGTTTTCTTGATGTGAGTATCCAGAAGAGCCTCCCAGCCAGAAGGGAGAGGGAAGAGGAGGAAGGGAGGGAGGGAGGGAGCAGGGATGGGAATAGATTTGCCCTTTCCAGTCATTTCTGCTCTTCCAGCACTCCATGATCAGAATTAGGCACACAGTAGGTTCTCGCTAAGTATTTGTGACACTGAATTGCACCATTTTGTCAAAGAATCGATACAGAAGCATTTGGCTTGTTTGGGGCGCCTTGGAGACCGGAAATGGTCTTTTAACCCTGGGGAGAATCTCCTCCCTGCGAAAATCTGCCTGCAGCCTGCAGACCTTCCTTATTGATTCCTCGGCAAGCCCCTGCCTCTGATGAGCAGTCATTTCTGACTGTATTTTACTTAATTCTGCTCCCCTGCAAGTGGCTGGGCAATAACCTAAGCTGTGTGAGGTCAGAAGCATGGCCACTATCGATCCTCACATGCCACGCACGCAGGGGACCTTGCCAGCACAGCCTCACCTGGCTTGGGGTTGGTCTTTTGTCAACGTGTTGTTTTCCCAGTGGCTCCAGAAGCACCCCAGTACTGCGGGCCATTTTCAGCATCTCCTCTGCACAGGGCAGGACCCGTGTGAGGTTGGCAGGGGAGCTTGGAGGATGGTCCAGGCTCTCTGAGCTACTGTTTGTCATCGTCCCCCACCTAATGGAGATGTCAGGGGGCCAGAATAGTCTGAGTGGGCAGCTTCTGCCAGCAATGGGCGCTTAGTAGGTGCTCAGGGTCTGGTTCTGGTTTCCTCTCCAGTATGAGGGTGCTGGTGGTGCTGGAGGATGGGGACAAACCTCTAGCACCACCAGCAAGGGACGCTCAGAGTCAGCTGCCACACAAGTCATGTGGCCCTTGAGGCCCACCCACCTGAGGCCCTGCTGCTGTCCTGAACCGGCTCCTGCAATCCCAAAGGGTCACCGCTGTGGGGCTCACTCCTCAGGGCCCATTCCCAGCCTCAGCCCTTCCTGCCTGACAGCTTGAGTTAACAAGGGACCAGGACCAGGGCTGGGAGGCCTGTGTGACTCAGGGAGGGGCTCAGCAGGAAACAGATGGTGCATGCAAGATGGTTAAACCAGAGTTTAATAAAGGACTATTTACAGTGCTGTGGGTGGGGTGCAAGGAAGCCAGAGGATGGGGAGCGCCCAGTCACCCACAGGCCTGCTGTCGAGGGCAGTGCAGGTACCTGAACAGCAACCAAGAGCTGGGTGGAGAGGCAGCGGGTGGGTTGCCATCCTTGGTAGGGGGGTTCCATCCATGGTGACCACCCCAGGGGTCTGACTTCCTTCCCAACTGAGGAAGACCATCAGGTGGTCACTAGGGACACAGACAGGACAAAGGGTGGAGGACAGCTCTGCAGTGATGTAAGAAAATGAGCCCGCAGGACCCAGAGCATCACTAGAGCCAACTGCCTCCTCTCACGGGGGAAACTGAGGCCACAGGATCCTCTTGGTGGCAGAATTGGGTCTCAAAGCCAGGCCTCTGATTAGAGCCCAGGTCTTATGCCCCCAGCCCTCCCTGCCTTGGGTATGTGTCAACCTGGAGCAGGGCCCACCTGAGCTGCCTGGAGATGGGGTGGAAGTCCAGACAGAGGCTACAGCCTCTGTGCTGCCTGCCCTGGTGGCCTTCACACACGTAGGCAGCCCGAGTTAGCTATGCCCGTGAATGAGCCAGACCTCAGGGCCCAAGCTGCTGAGTGCCAGGTGTGGCCGCACCCACACAGCCTCCTGTACCAGGAGGAACCCCACAGGGCTGTGAAGTCGGGCCCACCCCCGCCACCATCTGAGCTGAGATCTACACTCAGCCAGGGGGTGACATCTGCAAGAGCTAAAAATGGGCAGAAAAGACACCACAGGCCTCCTGTCAGGACTCGGGCAAGCCTCAGGTGGTCTTGGGCAACGCGTCTCCCTTTTCTGGGCCTCATTTTCCCTACCTGATCTCTGGTGGCTCTGGCCTGCTGACATGGCCTGGACAGGCGTGAAGGAGCCCTGGACCAGGTAGAAGAGGGGAGCAGGGTACTTGGTGCATAGGGGGAGCGTGGGCAGGACAGTGGCCAGGCAGGGGGAGAGCTTGGGACGGGAGGTGGACATCGTGGCAGTGGAAGGGGCCCATGGAGGCGGCTAGTCAGGAGGTGGAAGCAGCAGCGAGTAAGGCACAGGACAGAGGAGGCACTCAGGAGGGGAGCAGCAGCTACCCAAGGGCAGGGGCCGCAACCCAGGCTGCCCCTCGTCCCCATGCGGCCCTGTGCTCCCAGCAACTGTCCTTCCGCCGGCTCCTTCCTCGATGCCCCAAACACCCTCCAAACTTCCTCTCTATAGAAACAGCAATCTCAGACACCAAGAGAGAAGAGCGACAGGACAGGGGCGGCCGGGAGAGCCCAATGCCGCCGGGACATCAATCCAGTGGAGATGGGGAATGGCCGCTGGGGCCGGCAGGGGCAGCAGGAGTTGCAGCGCTGGGAGAGAGAAACTGCGCCAGGGTGAGAAGCGGGGAGGGAGTCGTCCGCCACGGTTCAGGGTGTAGAGGAGCTCGCGCCATCGTGCGCATGCGCGGGGTGCGAGTCTCGGGTTGGCCACGGGGACCCTCGGGGTTTGGGAGCCAAGAGCCTGCAGATGCTGAGCGAGGGCGTAATTGATTAATTGAATGAGAAGCACACGTCTGCTCCTCTGCGGGTTCCGGGTCTGGTGGGGAGACGGGGATTTGAACCGACACCTCCTTCAATCCGACATGCTGTCTAATTGAGTTAGCTGCATCCCTGCGGGCCAAGCGGGCCAAGGAGCCGCAGCCACCTGGGGCTCGGGAGGTGTCCCGCAGGTCCTCTTCCCGCCCAGCGACACAAAGCGGTTGCCTTGGCCCAGGCGTACGAAGCTCTGGGCACTGTCCTTATCGCAGCAGCAGCACGAGCGTTAATTGTGCTTTTAACTTTCAAAGTGGTTTCGCATTGATTTTATTTACTCCTCAGAACTCAGCATCTGTCATGCTCTGCCTCGGAGAATGGGGAGCCACTCCGCGGGCTGGGAGGTGGGGGGAAGGCTCCCGAGGCCGGCGCATGCCTGAGTCTCCTCCACACCCACCGCGGCCACCACCTGGCCCAAGGAGCCATGCATGATGGATGCGTGGACGGATGGCACCAGGGTAAACCACGACTGCTGCAGGGCTCTCGCCCCTGGCCGGGCCTGGGTGCTGTGGTCCTGGAGGCCCTCACGCATGTCTGGATTCACTTTCTGTCACAGTCAAACATCTGGAACCTCCACAGGTGCCATCAACCCTTCTGAGAAGGCAGGAGGGCTGTGGCTTTTGGCTTTGTGGCCTCTCCTTGGGGACCTGTAGGTTCCAGAGCCCTTTGGAGGCATGGGAGAGGTGGGGGGGGGGCAGGGATGAGGCCTTTGCTGGCCCCTCCTGACATGCTCAGGTGTCCCTGGGCCTCCAGGGCCTGGGCCTTCCTGTGGACTCCTAAATGCTCGTGCCCTTGACCTCCCCACCTCACTCGATGTAGGCTCCCTTTAAAGGTCTTCTGGGTGTCCACCCTCCAGCCCACGCTGTGCAGAGGGCCACCTGCCCCAGGGGCTTCCCTGCACCCTGCCAGGGCACCTCATGTCCTCCCTGAACTGTGATGAGGGCGTCTGACCAGAGGCTGGGGTGAAGGCCTGTCAGCAGCCACACTGCCGTGGCCTGGACAGGTTGAGGCACCCAGGGTGTGAGGCCTGGTTGTGGGCTGGCACTGGGCCCAGGAGGAGCCGCAATGGCGCAGCTGCGAGTGGCCACCCGGTCCCCATGTGCTTGCTGGGTTGCCTGCCAGAGGGCTACCGCAGGCCGTGGGCAGGGATTCCCCAGGGGAGCCGCCTGGCTTCCTGGTGGTTTGGGGCGCCCGTCTCAGCGGCTCCCTCGGCCGGCACATCCCTGGTGCTGGTATTTTTAACTTGGCGGGGCTTTTAATAAACCCTCTGTGTGGGGAGCAGTAAACAATGATCTCAGGACTCGACTAATTAAGACACCACTCTGAGGTTGCAGATAGAAGCTGTTGTGGCTGCTTCCATCCTAGGGAGGCCTGTCCCTCTGGGGCCACCAGTGGGCTTCTAGCTGCAACTTCAGGACCGCAATGTGCCGGAACCTGGAAACGCAGGGATCCTGGACTATGGGCAGGATCTCTGCAGCCTCTCTGCAGGCCCCTCAGACCCCACCACCTTCTTCAGGAAGTTCCCTGTGCCACGTGCATGGCTCTCCTACATGTGGGTGGCTGGGGAGCAGGCGTGGGGTCTACTCCCACCTCCTCCAGTGGCCACTACTCATCCGCTGACCACCACCTGCTGTCTTCTCTCCTGGACCCAGGAGGCTCTTGCTCTGCTTCCCCTCTCTCCCTCTTGCTGGGGGCCACCCCAACAGGCTCCCTGCAGCTACTGAGCCCTGGAGGAGTTGCTGACCCTCCGGCTCTCTCTGTCCTCCTGCCTTTTCACCCTAAGTATAGATGCTGGGGGACCCCTCCACCTGCCCCTCATCCAAGGCAGAGGTGATAAGGAACCACATGCAGCACCCCCCTTCTGCCCTTCCCCGATGCCCAGGCTCCACCCAGCATCCCCTGGTCCTTCCTGGGCCATGACACATGGGTCAGCGCTGCCCTGGCTGCTATGGGTAGCTCTCTAGGACTGCAGTCTGTCCGTTTATAAAAGTCATTGGGGAGGACCCCAGAGCAAGCTGCAATGTCCCACAGGAGCAAACAGTAGGTGCTTAATCAACACCAGGCTTCTTTGGGCAGGACCAGTTTGGTGGGAACCCAAAGGAGATGATCATCCTCCACCTGTGACCTCAGGGACTCAACCCTCAAACTCTCCACTCCCTGTCCCACAGGTGCCGTGGCAGCCTTAGCCCCAGTTAGGAGTCTGTAAGACCAGCACCACGTCCCACCCGCACTCCCTGGAGGCAGCTTGGGGTGGAATGGGCACTGGAACTCTGCCAGACCTCAGTGTGCACATCTGGCCGGGGGGGGGGGGCAAAGCGGCCCTACTCTGAGAACCCCCGAAAGGCTGTGGGGGTGCTGGGCTGGAGGGAGAGCTGGGAGCAGAACAGCTGGCCCCGGGTGTCACCACAGGGCCTGACTGCTGTTATCACAACCATCAGGAATGTGCCTGCTGACCTTTAGGGTGACTGGGCCTCCCTCAAGGGCGGGGGGAGTCGGCCACCTGTTTGGGGGTATCCAAGTGATGACTGGCTTGTGGGCTGCCTGTGGGCACCCTGAGCCCCCAATTGTCACGGAGCTTCCCAGCTCTGCAAGCTGCTCGGTCTGCCTATGCCAGGAACACTGTCCCCAACAAAGCCTGGGCTGCCTTCTGGCCTCTACATCTGCCTCTTCTTCTCAGCCTCTGCCTGTCAAGACAGAAGCTGGCAGGGAGGGGTTTGCCAGCCTGAATCGTGGCATTTTTTCTCACGTTCCCTGGCCCCAACTCCATAGAAACATCTGCCGTGACTTCCCTGGGACGGGAGAGGCTCTAGGGTTTTCTCTGCACCTCCCAGGGAAAAAGGCAAAACAGGGTGCTGGAGTGGGGACCATGCCCTGATGGCAGGTCCATGCTCAAGGGTGCAGTTGTCCAATAATTGGCCAGTCTGAAGGCCATGGCCATGAGAGGCCGTGATGAGGGGACCCCGCCAGGGCCCACATGCTGCTGCATGTTTTACATGTGGCCCTATGGCCTGGGGACAGTGGAGCCACAGGCTAGGGACAGTGGTGGCATCCCCGCTCAGGTCTGTTTCCCCTTCTGTCCTTGGGGATGGTTACAAAGCCCACAGGTTACCTAAACCCAGTGTCCACCGAACATGGCCCGACCTTCCTGCCTCCAGCAAACCTGCCCAGGGCCTCCCTCCTGGCCGCCCGGGCATGGCCTGCTCCCCTTCCACCTGCCTGAGGCTTCCCTCCCTGGCAGCAGCTCCTATTTTTTCCTCTACCTGAGGACACCTCGTCACCCTATCCCTTGGCAAAACACAAGCCCATCCTCCTGGGCCAGCCTGCACTGACGCACACAGCTAAGAGCTCAGGCCCCACTGTCCTTCCCAGGCCCTGAGGAGGGCAGAGACCCCTCAGCAGCAGCCCAGGGATGGGAACACATCTGTGGAGACTGTACTGCCCCCCAAGGGCTGGGCAGCCGCTGAACTGAGACCCCAAGGGCAGAATTCAGTCGAACGAACGCGTCTTTCTTCAGCGCTGCCCAGCAGAGGTTTCTTAAAGGGAGGGCTGTGACGTGCCACAGAGGAGAATGCGGGTGGACAGACAGACGCTGTGGGGCTGGGGTGAGCTGCTTACGCAGCTTTGCATTTCAGAGTGGAATTTATGAAGTTGGAATGACCCAGGACCAATATGGTGGGTACACTGTGCCCTGGTAAGTACCCAGCGGAAACCGGCAGGTAACAGGGTCCAGAGAAGGGAGAACCAGGAGGCCACTGTGGACCTAATGCCCTGAGCCCCCAGCAGAGCCCTGAGCTGGACAAGGTGTCCAGGAGCAGTCAGGCTGGGGTCCTTTCCCGCCAGCCAAGTTTTGGGGGTGCCATGGCGGCCCAGGCAGGGCCTGAGGGCCTTTGGAAGGCTTCCCAGCAGAGGTGACCTTGGGGATGGGCCTTGAAGGGTTCAAATGAGTTGGCCAAATGCAGGGGAGGGGGAGGCCTTCCCAGCAGCAGGGCAGCTCGAGCCAGGGAAGGCCAGGGCGCCCACGTGCCCAGCTATTTTGGGAGCCGAGTCAGAGACCCAGAAGAGTGAAGGGGAGCAGCTGTCCCTGAGGTGGCCGCAGGTCGAAGGGGCTGCTCAGCCAGGGGTCCTGAGTGTCAGGCGCCCGCCTGGCGGAGTCATGGGCAGCCAGGGCAGGTTCTGGGAAGCAGGAAGACAAGGCCAGAGCGTTGAAAGAGCTGCAGCGGTCACTGCAGTGGCCATGGCGGAGGAAAGAGAGTGGGGACAGCGGGAACCACAAAGAGGTCGGCCCAGTTGAGAGGCCAAGAGGACTGGACCGGTGGGGGTGGGTGGCCCGGGGCAGGGGGCTGGGAGCAGAGCCCCCTGGAAGCTGAAGAGCACGGCCCCTGCCCCTGCCCGCTCTCCCCTGTGCTCCCCCCACTCTGCTCTCCATATGACATGGAGAGAAAAAAACTGCTGGAAACTCTCCACGGTGGGCTGTGAGGTTTAAAAAGAAAAAGAAAAAGAAAAAAAAGATACTCCAGAATAGTGCGCATACAATGAGCTCGTTTAGGTAAAACGGAAAAGAAATGTGCCATCTCCACTTTCTTTCCACTCTTCTATTTATATGTTTGCACATGCATAGAAGTTTCCGGAGGATCACACAAAAACTGTTACTAGAGCTCATCTTTGCTGAGTGGGCTGGGAACTGGGAAAGGAGGAAGACACGCTGGCACTTTTACAAAGTGCCAAGGGAAAAGGTCAATTGTGTGCTTGAAGCAACTTCTAAACTAAGGAGAGACGAGTGAAAAGGCACGGCGGAGGGCCACGCGGGCCCGTGCTCAGGCCCAGGACAGGGGACTCGGGCGGTGCCACGGACCTGGCCTGGGTCCCCCTCCCTG
>NW_025999900.1:64327127-64342242 GCF_001458135.2 Marmota marmota marmota | reverse complement strand
CCGGCGGGCCCGCTGGCCCTCCCGCTGCCCCAGGAGCTTCCCCTGGCGGGCGCCCTGCCACCTGGGACGCGTTTCCTAGGGGAACAGTCCGTGCGGCCAAGAGATAAGAGGAGCGTGCTCTGAGCAAGACAGGTGAGGGGAGATAGGCGCTATCACGTCCAGCCTAATGAACCCCCTGGAAGGCTCTCTCCGGAGTGATAAATTCGGCTCCCAGACTCCTCCCAGCCAGGGACCCACCAGGTGCCCATAAGTCATGTCTCAGGAACACGCGGCTGCTCCTGCGGCTCCTCGCACAGCTCAACAGGGAGGCCTGCGAGCGAGGCCGATAACGAATTTTGAAAACACGGCATTTTACACCTCACTGCCCCAGCATTAAGAGGACACGGTGGGTTGTTCCTGCCGTCAGCCTGGGCCATGGGAGGCCAGGCAGGGGAGGCCACAGGGCCTGCACCTAGGGGTGGGGTCCCAGGGTGCCATCCCTAAACTCTTTTCCTGCCCCTCAGTGGTGGTCCAGGAGGGGGACAGTGCCAATGGGGTCCTTGTTCCACTGACCATGGCAGCTGTGTGGGGAGGGAAGGTGCCCCAGGGCCCCACTGAGCTGTTCCCCCCTTCCAGGCCCCATGGAGGCCCAGGCCCAGACCCGGCTCCTGAAGTCCGTCCGTTCCCAGCAAGCACGGCCAGGTGGCTGGATGCTCTCCCTCCTCCTGGGAGCTGCATGGACAGCTGCGTCAGACAAAACCCAGACTGCGGGGCTGCTCAATAACACTCCCCATCACCGCCCCAGGCCGGCCAAACGGCTCTCTTGGCGTCATAACGGTCAAGGTCTGGCCACCCCCGCCGGAGGGGTGCTCGGGAGGGGCACGGAGGCCCTGCTGCCTCAGGGACAGATGTGTGGGAGGATGGAGGGGGGAGAGGGGGCCAAGCCAGGGGCCACTGCCCCGTGTACATGGGAGGGGGCAGCCTGAGTCCCAGCCCTCCATCCGCCGTGCCCCCCCCAAAGGTGTGCGTGGAGTCCCCCACCTTTGCCAGGCTCCTTCTGCACGCCCCTGTCCCTTTTCTGCAAACCAGGGCCAATTCCCAGCAATTGTCTGTTCCTGACACTCAGGGACTTGGGGTGCAGAGGGACCCCACCTGACCCCAGGGCCCTTCACCCAGCACAGGGGAAGTGTTTCCAGGCCCCTGTGCCCAGGCTCCATCTGACCTTGGAGGAGGACACCCGAGGAGCAGGAGGGAGGGTTTGGGCGGGGCAGGAGCGGCTCCCAGCCCAGGTGGAGCCACCCAGAGGCCTGGGCTAGCAATTGACCTGAACCAGAAGGTGCCAGGTGAGCTGGACCCGAAGCAGGGAAGGCCCTGCCTCTCCAGTCCTAGTGGGTGGCCCAGGTGACCCCAGCCCTTGGAGGGTGATAGTCCCACTTGGCCCCCTCGATGCCCCTTTGGACCCCAAACTCCCAGAGGACAGAAAGGAGCACCTGATGGCTAAAGGGGCCCTGGGGAAGGGTTGTTGGGGACCCTGAAGCCTGAACTCGGTGGGATTTCAAGACTGGGGAGAACTTTTGTTTTTAAATGAAGAGTAACTGGAGCTGTTTTTTGGTTTGTTTTCTTCTGAGAGTAATACATGATGTTTCAAGAAAACTCGGAGAAGACTGAAAAATCGAGGAAAAAACAGAACCATCCACGGTTCCTCTACGCAGGAGCAGGGGCACCACGCTGTCCTCCCGGCCCTCCTGTGCGCTCTCTTCGGCTCCCACACTGCGTCTGCAGCAGGCTCCTCGCTGCTCCCCAGGGCAGGCTCCCCCCATCTGTGCAGAGTCGGCAGACAGCGTCAGGGCCACGTCACCGTCCATCCAGTGACTGGCACCACAGCTAGCTGATAAATTTTCATTTGTGACATTGGGGATTTGAAAATGTACTTATTTCTTAATATTTATTTTTTAGTTTTAGGTGAACACAATATCTTTATTTTTAATTTTTATGTGGTACGAAGGATCAAACCCAGTGCCTTACGCATGCTAGGCAGGCAAGCGCTCTGCCACTGAGCCACATCCCCAGCCTGAAAATATACTTTGGATGTGGAAAAGCAGGTCTGTTGTGGGATCATCGATGTCTAATGATTTTCTCATATTTCAGATTCATTCCTTTAAATAATTTCCCCAAAGTAGAATCTCTGTATCTAAGATGATGGAAATCTTTTTTTTTTTTAATACAGGAATTGAACCCAAAGACATTTAAGCACTGAGCCACACCCCTCCTGGGCAGAATCTTTTTTTCTTTTTTTGGTACTGGGAATTGAACTCAGGGCACCTGACCACTGAGCCACATCCCCAGCCCTATTTTGTATTTTATTTATTTAGAGACAGGGTCTCACTGAGTTGTTTAGTGTCTCACTGTTGCTGAGGCTGGCTTTGAACTCGTGACCCTCTGGCCTCAGTTCGTTCCACTGTGCCTGGATATTTTTTTTTTTTAAAGAAAAAAAAAAAAACACAGAGCATCTTTCGGCTGACACGAGTCACAGTATCACTTTAGAACACGTAGAGGAAAGCACAGTGGACGATGACCTCATGGGTGTCTCTACAGCCACGACCCGGGTGTGAGTGTGCGTGAGTGTGCGTGAGTGTGCGTGAGTGTGCGTGAGCCCGCCGGCTGCCTGTGTGAGTGTGTATGCATGTGCACACATTCATGGGGGACACCCTCCCTCGGCCAGCACTGCACATGTGAGGTGCTGTGCCGCTTCTGCTTCCATGAGGCCCGCCTCTGGCTGGGGACACGGGGGTCCTGCCGACTGCAGCCACAGAGCCACCTTCGCCCAAGAAGCAGGTCAGTGAGGCCCAGGTTCCCACCAGCACCCCATCTCACTGCCTCTCAGTCACCATCACAGATCCACGAGGGAGCACCCGCCTGGGCCCCTGCTCAGACTAGAAGCTGGGGGCATCCTGACCTTGGGGCCCACCTAGGGCCTCTCCTGCTAGATCCTGGGGAGGCCTCCCGCTAGGCCAGCCTGTTAGGGCCAGAGGCTCAGGCCTCACCATGGGTGCTCTCCCCCGGCCCGGCCGGGCCTGGAGCCACCTCTGCCCGTTAGCTGACCGCCCCTCTGCCCCTCTCCCCTAACCCTCCCTCCAGCCAGAGCCCCCGCAGGGCTCAGACGGGAAGGTCTCCCCCTGGGCCTGGCAGGAGCCTTGGTCAGGGTGACCGTGCGGCTCACTTCTCCTGCAGGTCTCGGTCACTTGCCTTCTTGGGGGTCTCACACTGCCCGCTGGTCCCTGGCTGACCTTCCTCTGGGCACCACAGTGTTTTGGATTCTGGGTTCACTCGCTGAGCACCTCACACTGACTGAGTGCCGCAGTCCTGTGGGCACGGCAGGGATCTAGTGTGGTCTGGGCACCCTCCAAGCCACGTCCACCCTTCACCTGTCCCTGTTAGGCCAAGAGGAAGGAGACTCTGTCCCTGAAGCGGCGTCTGTTCTCAGGGTTCCTCGGGACTTCCAGGAGGCCGCGTGGCCCCACCTCCACCCCTCGCAGCCCTCCAAGCCTCCCCTCCCAGGAGATGCCAGTGGGCACCTGAGTGCCAGGGACCTGCGGGCAACTGGCACACCACCAGCCCCCTGGGCTCCGTCCTGGCCTCGTGAACAGGTTCGCCTGTCCGTGTGGGTTCACGGTGGTGAGGACAGCCTGCCACGGGCATTGGCCTGGACCCCTGGACCCCATCCAGACCAACCATTTCCACAGAGCCGCCCACCTTCCCTCTGCGTCCCAAGGCCACTGAGATGGCAGCTCCCAGCTGCATCAGTGCCCACGTGGGTGGGCTGGGGCCCTGCCTCCTATCAGCACCACCTGCCCAGCGGGTCCCATACCTGGGCTCAGGTACAATGTGGCAAGGCAGCCCCGAACCCCATGTCCCTTGGCACTGCAAGCACAGCTCACCACCCATCAAGTGGCACCAGAAGGGGACACTGACCTGGGACAGAGGTGCAATGTCAGGCTCTCTGCTACAATTAAGAGACCCATCCCTGACCGTGTCCCCTCTCCCTGGAGGGCTATGGCTCCAGTGAACTGTGGGGTCTCACTTCTCTTAACAACCCACACAGACTGGCACCGACCCCTTGACAACCCCACGCTGACGCATGCCCTTGATACTGGCCGCAGCCCCCAGCTCCCCCGGGCCACCGAACATGCGTCGCGCTCTTGACTCCTGTCCAGGAACTTGGCTGGGCCTTCACCTGCGACACCCCATTTCTTCTCATAGTGCCCCTACCTTCTAGGACTGTCCCCCTGGGTCCCCTAGTGGGAAGTTCAGAGAGGTTAAGGATCTTGCTCAAGGACACACAGGCCACAACAGCAGGGAGCCAGACTGAAGGCCAGGGCTAGAGAGGGGGCTGGTCCTTCCTCGACTGCTCCCCTCCAAGTCATCCTGCGGGGGGACACAGCTGACCCTCGCCAGACTCCCTCCCAGGAGGTCAGCTGCCCCCCGGGGGGCTTTGAGAGCTGGCATCCCCTCTCCCCTGCCCCAGAAGCCCCTTCCTCCACATGCCCTGCCCTGTCCTCTCTGTGCCACGGTGACGCTGATGGCATCAACCCAGGAACAGGCCGTCCAGGCCCGGGAACCACGCTGGAGAGGGAGGGGGCTGGGCAGGCGTGAGCTGGCACGTGCCAGTGCTGCGGTCCCCGTCCACACACTGGGCAGCTCTGAGCTGTTCTGAGAAAGCCGTGTGGACTGTCCAGGGCCAGCCTGCGGGTGAGTCATGAGCAGCGCTGGGCCCGTGGAGGGCCCGCGTGGTCCCCTGGGCCCAACAGAAGACAGGGAGCCTTTATCAACCCCTCCCAGACACCTGGTGCTGTCAGTGCCCACCGCCAGGGAGAGGGCTGCAGCCGGCGGCCCCAGAGAGCAGGCCTTGTTCCAGGGAGACGCTGCGCGGCTGCGGGCGGCCGCCCCGTCTGGCCCCATACAGCAGCCCTCCTTGTTCGGGGCCTTGGCGGCGCTGGGAGCCGTGTTGATCTTGGAGGATGCACAGGCGCTCACAGTGTTCCCAGCGAGGTGTTCCATGGCTGCTTTATGGAAATTATTTTATGGTCCATGTAGGTGTTGGGCAGCTCCCACCCTGCGAATATCTCCAGGCTAAAAATACTGTGGTCACGCTCCACCGGGGAGGACCTGGGGCCCAGCGCCGTGCTTCGAATCGCAAGCCACAAACCCAGCACGCAGGACGGCCACTTTGGTGTCTCCTCCTCGGCTCTTCTGGGGACCCTTCCCCGTGGGGTGGCTAGGGTGACTCTCGGCCCTCACTCCCCACCTCCCCATTCCTGGGGTGGTTTCCGGGGACCCTGAGGCAGCAGCAGCTCCTGGAGGACCAGGTCTTGTCCGGTACAGTAGAGGTTCACAAGCCCCACCCTGCCCACATGTCCCTAGCTCTCCTCCCTCTCATCACACGAACCTCCAAACCCCGTTTCCAAACTCAGAGTCAAGATGGCCCATGCCTGTAACCCAGCGGCTCCAGAGGCAGAGGCAGGAGGCTTGCAAGTCTGAGGCCAGCCTCTGCCACCTGGCAAGGCCCTGGCTCAAAACGAAGACCTGGGAGGTGGCTCAGTGGTGGGGCATCTGCCTAATATGCACCAGGTCCTGGGTTCCATGCCAGGCCTCAGCGGTCACACGGTCGGTCTGGCAATGCCACTTGTGGGACTCGGGCAGACGCTCCCCCACAGCCTTGAGACCACCGCCCTCCCAGCAGCCCAAAGGTGGAAATGACCTGCACGCCCTTGGCCTGGCGGAAGGATAAAGAAAGCTGACAATACACAAGGAAAGACCATCTGCCCCCCGCCCCCCCAGGGAGGAAACGAGAGGACACTGGGTCAAGGGACAAAGAGCCAGACACAAAGGGACAAATGTCACAGCCCACTTCTTCGTGGTCCCCAGAGTAGTCATGCTCACCGACAGGAAGTGGGGATGGGGGTCTTCGGGGGGGGAGCAGGGATGGGCTGAAGGGCTCGGAGATGCTGTTTGGGACGATGACGGTGGTGGGGTGGGACGATGGGAGGGTGTTCAGGGCGCCACGTCCTGCACCTGGGGACGGCAGGGGCCACACGTCTGTTGTTTTTCTTCTACTCCGATTGTACTTATGAGGAGTATTTTTGTTCTGGGGGTGGGATGGAGGCTTTCCGGTTTGGTGTGGTTTTCCGGTGCTGGGGATTGAACCCAGGCCTTCGCGCACGCGAGGCCAGCGCTCTACCAGCTGAGCGGCCTCCCAGCCCAGGACCGAGGGCCTGGCACACCCAGTGGAGGACCCCAGCCCTGAGATCCAACCCCAGCATTGACTGTAACTTAGAAAATCCACCCAAACACAGAGAGCAGGCAGCGCTCACCGCCGCCCCGCGCTCCGCAGCCTCTCCCTGTTCTGATCCGGGAGACACACGTGCTGGGCACAAGAGGCTTGGCCCACGTGCCCCCGGGTCTGGTGGCACTCCCGATTGTCACATGGGCTGGAGAGACTCTTGGAGTCCAGGTAGAGGTCAGGGATGCTGCTGGTCCCGGCAGAGTACTACCCAGTCCTGAAAATGGCTCGAGCTAAGGGGAGAAGCCCTGCCCTCAAGAAGGACCCGGGAGCAGAACACGATGGTCACTCTTCCAAAGAAAGACCCAAGCTTGTCCCCTTCAGTGTCCTGGTGAAGAAACAGAATATTTCCAAAGAAAAAAGGAGCCTTATTCTTGTACCAACAGGCCCTGGCCTGCCTCGGGGGCTGGGCTTGCTGTGTTCTCATGGGGGCCTCTGGGACCCTCGCCCAGGAGACGGTGAGCTCCGTGGGTCAGCAGCTGCCCACCTCCGTCCTCGCTACAACCCTCCCAACACACAGCTGCGCGGGCCAGCCTTTCCTGCACTGATGTCTCAGCGGGACAGCCACCTCACAGCCATCTCAGCACCATTTTCTGTGCAGCGAGGGACTCCAGATCCAGGTTCAGAGAACACACAGGCCCCATCACAGCCCAAAGACCATCCAAAGCACGGGTGAAGGAAACAGGGTCTGCCAGTCCCCCCCTGCCCCACCTCTCCTGCTCTGTCCTTCTCGTATTAGACACTTGAGCCCAAGTCATTCTTTCTAAAACCAATTTATTAAAGCAATTTGTTAGTCCTTGGTTGACTCACTTAACTGAGAGGTCTGGTGACAGTGGCTGGGGAAGGACATCAGGCGTGGCTGGATCCAGGAGCAGAAGAATGTGAGCCATGCTTTTTTCATCCAATCATCTCTCCTTTATGCTCAGCCTTGTTCTGCCCTGGACCCGGGCTTCACTCCTTCTTGAAGCACATTTCCAGCTTCCCTGTGGGTTGACCCACAGGGTGGATGTCACTTGTCATCTCTTTAGGGCCATTCTGGAGCAAAGTGAGGAAAGAAGGAAGTCATCGTCAGGCCCATCGCCAGACGTCTGTCCCCTCAGTTCCTAGGGCTGAGCACTGAAGAGAACTCAGCAGTTTGGGGGCAGGTGGCCAGGGGCTTTTGCCCACTGGGGCCTGGAGGGGGCCAAGCTTGGTCCAGGGCCAGGCTCAGACCCACCCCCAGGCTCACCTGCTGGGACCACAGAGCCCTCGGCCTGCCCCTGGCCACTGAGGTCAAGGGTCACGCCAGGGCCTAACCTCCCCATCGACAGGGGTCCTCAGGCTGCCACAACAAGTCACCACTCGCCGGGGGGCTTGAGACAACACCAAAATGTTCTCTTGACCTTCTGGAGGCCCGAAGCCCGACCCCAGGGCCACGTTCCTTTCAAAGCCCAGAAGGACCCCTCCTGGGCGTCCCCAGCCTCTGGGGACTCCTGGCCTGCCTTGTCTCATGGCCACGTCCCCCCAGCCTCCGCCTCTGTGTCCCCTACGTCTGTCCATGGACATGGGAACATACAAACAGACTGTGGGGGCCACATAGGAGGACGACTCTGACCCAGAGCCCACGGCCACGGGCCCAGCAAGCCACCCTCATCCCCAAGAGACCGCCTGCTCCAGGTCAGCCTGCAGGAGACCCTGGTGACCACCCTGGGAGCCAACCTGTGACCTCCCCCACAGCCCAAGGGCCAGGCTTTGACTGACAGCTTCCCTAGCTTCTCCCCTCTCCCGGCTCCGGACCAGGTCCCAGGTCCAGAGGGCCTCCAGCACCCAGCCAGCAGCCGAGTGGCCCTGTCGCTGGGACCTCTGCTGCCCGTGTGTCTCTGCCAAGTGCAGGTGGCAGTGGCCAGCCATGGCCCAGCGAGCTCCCGGTCAGCAGCCTTGACTCCTCCCTGCAGGCCGCCTCCTGTGTCCACGCGACGTTGGACTTGCAGCCCGCGCAGGTGATCCAGGGTGACCTTGAGATTTTCCCAAAGAGGACCGTGGGTTCTGGGCCACCGGTGGGCCACCGGTCAGCCACCATCAGCAGGTCACGCGGCCGCCTCCAGCCCCTGCTTCTTCGGTGGCAACGGAGCTGGCTGCTTGGCTGCCCTGGCAGGGAAGGGCAGGTCCTCAGCAAGCCCAAGGAAGGACCAGGAGGGGCCGGAGCAGGAGGGGAGTCCATTACCGCGGGAGTCGGACGCAGCCCCGCAGCAAAGGCACAGAAGGCAGTGGATACGCGGAAACCAGATTAGGTGGGCAGGTTTCTGGGTTGGAAGTGTCCACAATTGGATTGTGGTAATGGCTGTGCGATTGTGTCCACTTACTAAACACTGTTGAATGGTGCACTTAAGAGGGGTGACCTTCGCAGCACAGAAATTCTATGCCACACCAATAAAGCCGTTAAAAAGCAAATTGGACTTGGAAAGACTCTAGGGGCTCCCAGCTCTCCCGGGCTGCCACAGGTGGGCAGTCCAGGACCTCAGAGCCTCAGGCCTCTCCCTGCCCCATGGGGCCGGCCACCAACAGCCCCAAACGGACACAAGTCACGTCCACTCGCAGCAGTATCATTCACCAGGGCCAAGTGGCCCAGGGTCCCCTACACTTCCACAGCCCAGAGGAGGAGAGCGGTGCAGGGCAGACCGCAGGAAGAACCTGCCCGGGTGGCGCTCACTCTAGGTGCTCGCGGTGGGAGGCTGTGAACCTCGGATCCCGGAGGGGCTGCGTCTCAAACTCCCAAGTGCAAACCCGCCCTTCCCGTGGCCAAAGGGGCGAAGGGCAGGGGGACCACCCGGGGACTTCAGGGAGCGCCTCCCGGCACCCTGAGCTCCTGCGCTGGCCGGAGCCCAGGCTGGGCGCCCTGTTGTGTCCAGGGGCCAGTAGGGCTCACGTCCCTCTGAGAAGCCAGCTCGGCATGCTGAGATCCAGTCCTGAGACTCAGAGTCCCCCTCGAGGCCCCAGGCTCCCACAGCCCCCAGT
The DNA here is from genome assembly GCF_001458135.2 of Marmota marmota marmota. Lineage (NCBI taxonomy): Eukaryota > Metazoa > Chordata > Mammalia > Rodentia > Sciuridae > Marmota > Marmota marmota. The sequence continues at coordinate 64,332,929 of NW_025999900.1, read as the reverse complement.
TCCAGCCCTCAGGGCCTCTGTGCGAGCCTCACAGCCTGAGCCTCAGTTTCCCCACGTGGGAAGTGGGCGTGGCTGCAAAGGGCCCTGGGACCCCCTCGGCCCTGTTGGTGGGCCTCCTGCACCGGCAGTGCCACAACGCTTCCGCAGAAGACCCCCTGCCACCTGGGGTGGGCCCTCTGCCCTCTCAGGAAGGAGCCAGACGGCCCGAGGATGTCTGTCTGCAGCCCCCATGACTGAGACGCGGGGTCTCTAGGCCTCCACTGAGACAGACAGGGGCCCAGTGACCCCTGAACCCTAGTGGGGCCCAGATAGCCCTGTGGCTTCCTCGTCTGAGGCCTGTGCCTACCCAGCCTCTGCTAATCAGCAGGACATTTTTATCTGCATCCAAACGAGACCCTGTGCACGCCGAGCAGTCATTCCCTGATCCTCCCCCCAGCCCTGACAACCACCAGCACCCATTCTGCTCTATGGATCCACCATCCTGGACATTCGGTGTGAATAGGATGACATCCCCTGGGACGGAGCCTCTCTTTCTTCACCTAACATTGTGTTTCTGGGATCTGTCTGTGTGTGGCCTGTCTCAGACTTCATACCTTTTCGTGGCTGTATACTCTTCCACGGTGTGGACAGACCACTTTGCTTATCTGTGCCTGCACTCTTCCCTGGCTGAGGCCTGCGTGGGAGCCCAGAGCTGCCGGCAGGTGGGTGACGGGGAGGATCCAACCACTCAACACCAGGACCTCTGAGACGGGCCGCACCTGCCACCTGTGTCATTGCCACCGTCACCGCCACCCCTCCAACGAGACACGTGAAGGACGCAGGAACACGGACGAGAGAGACTGGCAAGGCCGTGACGCCCTGGCTCACCTTTTAAAGTGCATTAAATCTTAAATGATGTTTCATGGAGGAACAGGAAGGGCAGACTCAGCACGGGGGAGACGGAGTGACAGCGGGAAAGCAGGGCAGTCTGAAGGCTGGTGGGGACACTCCCTGCACGAGGACCCTGCCCGGCTCAGCACCTCTCAGGGCCTCAGGCCTCTCCCCTGGCAAATGGGGTTGACCACCAACGGCCCCAAACGGACGCAGTCACGTCCACTCGCAGCTGCGTTATTCACCAGGGCCAAGCATGCGAGTGGCCTAGAGTCCACCAATTGACGCACGGATAAGCAAAGTGGTGTGTCCACACGGTGGAACGGTATACAGCCATGAAAAGGTTTGAAGTCTGAGACAGGCCACACACAGGCAGATCCCAGAAACAGAATGTTAGGTGAAGGAAGAGAGGCTCCGTCGCTGGGATGTCATCCTTTTCACAGGGAACATGCAGGACGGTGGATCCACAGAGCAGAATGGGTGCTGGTGGTGGTCAGGGCTGGGAGGGGGAGGATCGGGGAATGACTGCTTGGTGTGCACAGGGTCTCCTTTGGATGCAGATAAAAATGTCCTGGAACAGGATGGGGTTGAAGAGTGCGCAACACTGTGAATGCACTCGGTGCCACCAAATCCCTCCTTCAAATCTGTGAACATGCCCTGAAGCTGGGCCCGCAGGGGGCCGGGTTCTGCTGCTATCTGGTGTTGCCGCCCCCTCGCCAGCACCGCTGACACCCGTAAGCCCAGGTGTCCTTGGACAGGGGTGTAAAGGTGGGTTCCATGCCTGTGAAGTGACCCAGGAAACCCAGCGGCTGCTGCGCGGAGCCCGCCCAGCAGCGACTTTCACAGGCTGATCACGCACAGCTGAAGGAAGCTGCACCCCAGGGCTTGGCTTCTGAACAGAGTGTGCCTCAGCCCCATCAGTCCAGGGACAGCACAGCGCCCGCAGGATCACACGGGCGGGATCAAAGGCCTGCCTTCAAGGCCTGCCCACGGTCTCCTGGGAAGACGGGCCACACAGAACTCGCCCGGAGCCCTGAACATGGGTACGCCTGAGCCTGTCAGCCAGAGTGACAGCACTGCAAGGTGGCTCACTGCCGGTGACAGGGACATCAGCCGGGGCTCTGTGCGGGATCAAAGGGGGCTGCAGCGGGCCCGCTTGTTTTTCACAGATGTCATGCCTAAGGTGGCATATGGATTTGAAAGGGTCTTGGTTGTAAAATGAGCAGGGAGGAATCTTCCACAGACTGGGCTTCTGAAGGAGGGCCTGTGGCAGGGGACACTGTGGGCCTGGGGTCATGCTCTACTGTCCAGGCACCCCAAGTCATTCCACAGCCACTCAGCAGTGCCCTGGAGCCCTCGCCCACAGCACTGGCCCCTGTGAGGAAGGTGGGCAGGTGACAGTCGAGCTTAGAACACGTGACCTTTAGGGAGATCTGGAAGGAAGCCAGAGGGTCTGGGTCGCTCTGCTCTCTGCAGGCTGGGGACCTGGGGGCCGGGGGCCCCAAGCCAGGGTTGACAGTGGTTTTTCCAGACGGGAATGGGGTGCTTCAGGATGAAGTGGGGGACAGGGCGAGCAAATTCAGGGTGCCCCTTAATGATGGGGGGCAGCTCGCAAAGATGCTTGACTCAGGCCAGTTTTTCAGGGCTGACCGTCCTGGCCCCGCCGTTCCAAAGGATGCCCTCACACACTCGTCCTCTGAACTTGGTTTGGAGGAGGGGACATGCAGATGGGACACGAGGTCAGCCCTGGAGACTCCTGGCTGTAATAAAAAACACCTAGCCTCGGAACAATTAAGTCCTCCGAGCTTTCCTGTCACCTTCCGGGCAGACGCGCGGGGACTGAGGGCAGGTCTGGCCACCCCGTCGCGCCGCGGCTGACAGCATGTACGTAATTTATCCCCACTCTATCCTGCGGAGGCTTTGGGGGCTTAGCAAGGGACACCAGAGCAGCCAGATAAATCAGTCGTGGGTGAGAGGGACGAGAGGAAAAGCCACGTCCGCACAGGCTGTCCTGGTCAGGGGTGTGGCTGTGCCCTGCCCCCCTGGAGAACAGGAGTGGGCACTTCCTTTTGGGCTGCTCCCCCTGGGGCGTGGGGACCGTGGCTCGCCATGCCACCTGCTTCTTGGGAATCGTCTCACTGTCTTCTTGCTGGCTGGACAGAGCTCAGCAAGGACAGGAGCCCGATCACCAGAGACCCAGCTTTGGGTGCTCAGCTAGCACTTGGCAGATGCGTGAATGAGCAGGTGGACAAACACGGGCACACGGTCAGCTCAAAGTCCCCTCACCCCATCAGACCTCCGTCCACCCAGCACGGCTGGCCATGGTTGTGGCTCCCTTCTGAGTCACCTGGCTGCCATCCCCATTGCCCCTTGTGCCTGTGCCCAAGCCGCTCCCCTTCCTAGATGGCCCTTGCTGGGATGTCTGAGCAGGCCACCAGCAAAGTGCAGGCTAAGGAGACCTGCTTCTCCATCAGAGTCGGGTGGACAGCGCCGGAGGGACAGGTGTCAGGCCTGGTGCCTGGGTGGCCAGGCAGCGTGACCTCCAGAGTCAGGGTGGGGGGGTCTCTGGAGAAGCCTCCAGAAGGGCCAGAGGAAGAGAAGGGGGGAGGAGGGAGGGGGAGGAGGAGCAGGAGGAGGGGAAGGAGGAGGGAGGGGAGGAGGAGGGAGGGGAGGAGGATCAGGAGGGAGGGGAGGAGGAGGGAGGGAGGAGGATCAAGGAGGGAGGGGGAGGAGGATCAGGAGGAGGGGGAGGGAGGACCAGGAGGGAAGAGGAGCAGTANGGTAATATTAGTTATCATTTCAATGTGAGGGAGGGGTATATTTCTCATTCAAGACCTACTCATCAAACACTGGAGAAACAACATTTACATATATAGTACAAGGTAATTATTAACGGATCTTATCCAGAAATAAAAGCAGACTATCTAAAGAAATATCCTTTAAAATAAAAAGCTTTATTAGTAGGTCTGAGTTGGCTATACTTAAATATCATGCGCAATTCCTTTTGTAAGCTAGGCTACATTCTGTCATTCCAAATCTCCTCCATTCAGATGTGGCCCTGGAACTGGGCAACACCCTAGTGGTGTTACCCTGGCTTGCATATAAGCACAGAAGACTTATCAATATGTAGAACTTTTCTCCCAATTAGTCAGGAAGGACACGGGGAATAAGACAATCCCAATCATGTTCAAATATCCACTGAGCAATCTGCATGGAAGTTCTGGTGCACTGTGCTCTGGCTGGGGACAGTTATTCATGACATCTGGGTGCTGGAGCCTCTCCAACCTGCTTCTTGTCTAAAGGTTTCTCTGAAGAGCTGCACACACATGGAGTTGGGTCATTCCCACCCCCCTTTCCACTGAGCACACCCTTCCCCCTTGTTTACTGTCCAGCATCTTAGCAAAACCTGTAACAGTTATTTTTCACTAATTCATCCTCTTGTTTCAAAGGAATTCTCCTGCCACCTCCTGAAATAACACTTTTATCCATTTGCTGCACAATAAATTGGGAAGTGTGTCCGGTGCCTTGGAGGAAAAGGGGGGGGGGTACCAGGAGAATCTTTCTGGAGGAAGTGACCTTGAGGCTGAGAGCTGGAGCTGGCATGGGTGGTGGTAGGGCGTAGGCTAGCAGGTGTGTTGGGGACAGAAGAGCTGTGGTTAGGAGAGAGCAGGACATTTCAGTGAACCTGTGGTTTTCTCCTTTGACCATGCAATGCCCTGATAGAGCAGTTATCTCTCGTGGCAGTAATGCTGCATAACAAAAAACACACAATCACAGTGGTATGTGACACTGCATCTGAGGTGCTTAGAGAGGTGGTTCCATGACACATAGATTCAGTGAAATGAATCATGATCTTATAATCCCACGTGCAGCACCAGGGAGTGCAAGCCTCGGAGGTTGTGTGGTGGGGAGAAGGTGAGCTACAGACCCCATGCTCTGAGGGGAGTCCTGGTTCCCAGCATCCCAGGAGCTTGGCCTTGGGCAGGGTGGTTATATACTTCTCCACATATAAAATGGGAACACTAACAATCCACACCTCACAGAATGGTTCTGAAGGTGATATTAAGAGAATATGTGAAAAATCTGGGCACCATGCCTGGTGTATAGCTAGCACTTAGAAAGAGTGAGATTAATGAATTAAGAGCAAAACTTCTAATTGTTCTTCTTAATTTTTTGCACCTTTTCAGAAAGTTAGTCATCTAGAAGAAGACTGCTGTCTCAGTCTCTTCAGGCTGCTGTGTCAGAATACCATACATTGGGTGCCTGAAATGACAGACATTTATCTCCCACTATTATGGAGGCTTGGAAGTTGAGGATTGGGGTGCCAGCCTGCCTGGGTTTGGAGAGGATCTCTGATTATGTGCTCACATGGAATTTTTTGGTACACAGAGAAGAAGAGGAGGAGGAGGAGAAGGAGCAGGAGGGAGGAGGGAGGGGGAGGAGGGGCAGGATGGAGGAGCAGGAGGGAGGAGGATCAGGAGGGAGGAGGATCACGAGGGAGGAGGAGCAGGAGGGAGGAGCAGGAGGCAGGAGGGAGGGGCGGCGGAGAGGCTCCCCAGGGCCGGGCAGGGCTGTCTGCAGCCTGCTCTGGGTAAATGTTTGTTAATCGGATCAAACTGAATTGTATCAACAGAAAGCGCAGGGTACACAGCCTAGAAGCTTCCGGAGAGGCCCAGGTTGTGCTGTGGCTCTTCTTAGTGGGGTTCACCACATGCATAAGTGGTGCCTCATTACTCCAGTGTGAGCTCTGGCTGCCACCCTGCCCGGCCGGCCCTCCCTTCAGGTCTGCTGCTGCCCACGGCTGGCCTCCACTGCCCACTGCTGGGAGGGCTGGCTCAAAGGCTGCTTGGACAGGGAGAGGGAGCAGAGTGCAGGTCATAAGCAGGGGAGGGGCAGGAGGGGCAGGAGGGACAGGGAAGGGGCAGGAGGGAC
>NW_025999900.1:64316925-64324469 GCF_001458135.2 Marmota marmota marmota | reverse complement strand
AGTGTAGCCCCGTCTGTCCCCTCCCCCCCCCCTTCCTGGTCTTTATTGGTCTCCCTTCTATTTTTATGAGATCATCCCCATTCCCCTCACCTCTCTCTCTATCTCTCTGGTTTTCCTTTCTGTCTCTGTCGCTTCCAGGCTGGAGAGAACACTCTCAGCCCTTGCCCCTGGGTCTGCTTTCCTGGGCAGGCGCGAGGTCCTCCCACGCCACCCACGCCACCCCTTTCCCAGCAGGTGACGTCACTGCCTTCTCCAGGGCTGCGCAGGGGAGCCCCATGTCTTCATGCTCTCGTCTGGATGGGCACAGGGCTGCTTCTGGGGTTTGGCTGTGTGCCACACAGCGGCCCCTGCGGGTCCCCGGGGTCCCCTCGATGCCTCCTCTCAGCGCTGGCGCGTGCAGACGGCCGACTTGGCACGTGATGCCGCGTGCGCCTCTGACGCCACTCCCCGGGCACCGCCTGGGCCTTGCCCTCTCCCTGGCGCGTCGCTCAATGGCGTTTATCAGACAGAACCCTGTGCAGTGCCACAGGCCACCATTCCTGCCCTACAGGGAGGGAAGCTTCCGGGGCCCCCAAAGGGACAGGCGAGCGGCCGCGGGTTACTGAGGAGCAGAGACCAGCGGCGGCTCTCCTTCCCCTCTGGTGAGAAACCCCGAGGTGACTCTTCACCATGACGTGGGATCTGAGGACATTAACTCCGTCTCTGCCCGCTTGTTCTTCCAAGGCTGGTGTCACCCAACAGCGTGCGGTCAGGTCCCCAAACGCGGCAGAGGTGCAGGGCCCGGGGCTGCAGGGCCCGGGTGTCCCATAGTCGCCCCCGAGCGAGGCTGTCGGGAGGCACTGCCTGGATTCCTGACTGGAAGCAGGTCCCGGAGCTCTGGGGGGGGGGGGAGCAGGAGGTAGGACTGTGCTCAGAGTGTGCCCACAGCCCCTCAGGACAGCGTGGGGACAGGAGAAGGGAAGTGATGGACCTGCCTCCTGGAAGCAAGAGGTTTGCTTTGTTTTGAGCCACACTGATCTAACCAACTCTCAATGCGCATCTTGACTTTTTGATTTTGACTGTAGGAAGATGCTCAAGGAGGCAGCTGAGAGGCATTCAGCACACGGGGATTCTGCCACTGCCCCTCCCCGCTCCCCGCAAGACCCTCTCCACTTTCCCAACTGAAACCAAAGCGGTCACTGCCCCGTCCCAGCTCACCACCTCTGTCCCCTTGAATCTGACCACACTGGGGGCCACAGGGTAGCAGAACCCTACAGTTTCTGTCCTTTTGTGCCTGGCTTATTTCACTTAGCCTAGCACCCTCCAGCTTCATCTGTGTGACCAGAATCCCTTTTGAGGGCTGAATAATATTCCATGGCTCCGACAGACTACATGTGGTCTCTGTTTACCTGGGAGAGGACACTTGGGCTGTTTCCACTGTTCAGCAATTTTGAATACATTTGTGCAAACACAACACAAATGTTCAAGGTGTGGATGAAATTGGGAGCAGATGGAGCCTCTTTTCCCCCCTCACCCCTTTTCAAACTTAAAGGAGGTTTCTGAAGGAGATACCGAGGCCCCGAGGGCTCCACTCGCCCAGCTCCTTCCCTCTGGTCCCTGGAGCCCTGTGGGAGGTCAGCTGAAGGAAGACCCTTGTGAGGGCCAAGTCTCTGCCTCTCATGAGGTGGCCTGGCAGGGGCCCTCGCAGGGGCCCTTCCTCCACAGCAGAGCATCAGAAGACCCGTGAGCACGATTCCAGGCCTTCGTCCACGGAGCCAGTGCCCCCGCTGGCAGATGGGGACACGAGCTGGATGCCCCGCTGGCCCCGGCTCCCAGGCTCCAGTGCCTGGACAGCTGCCCAATGGACGATCCCAGGCAACTGACCATCAGGCCAGACCCAAGTCCACCCGCAGAAGGGCCCAGAAATGGACCTTCAGGTGTGGACATGGAGTCTGAGCCCTGCCTCTTACCGTTGCCCCCACCCCCTCCTTTCCTGTGCCTCCTCAGGGCTTCCACTCCACAAACAGGGACGTGTCCCCCCCAAGCCAGAGCCCCTCGGTGTGGCCCTGGCTCCGTGTGCCTAGAGAAGCCCCCACGACCTGGCCGCCTGGGTCAGAGCACCCGCAGCCCGTCACCCCCTCCTGGTCATGGCCAACCAAAAGGTGCTCCCTCTCCCTCCCCGACCTCCACCGCACCTCCACCCTGGCCTCAACCTCAGCGCCCGCTCCCGGGGGCCAGGCGGGGTGCGGCCCCATGCCCTGCCCCTGCAGGCCGCCCTCCCCTCCTCCCCACTGTGTTTGGAGAACATCGAGTCGGACCAGAAGCAAGGATTACGCGTGGCTTCCTCTGAGGTCCCCAGACAGAGCCTGTGACGTCACAGTCCATCCACATGTCACGTCCCCCCAGCAGGCCAGGAGCCCCCTGGGATCAGGAGGCCAGTCAGCTCAGTGCTTCCACGGGAGGGGAGCCCAGGGGCAGAAGGAAGGGCAGGTGGGGCCCTGCTGAGGAGAGGGCACAGGAGCTGGCCCCGGGGCCTCGCAGCCATTGGTGGGGGACACAGCCCTTATCCAGAGGGCCACAGGGGACCTGGCTGCCCAAGGCCTCAGGAAGGAGCCCGAGGAGCGGCAGGAAGTGGCCTCTGGCCCAGATGGCCTGCGCCCGCCTCGCGCGTCTCTTTCCCACCAGCTCCTGGCCGGGGTTTCCAGGCCACTGTGCACTTTTTTACGAGGCTGAAGGTTTGTAAAAATTATTAGTTGGTGGAAACTCAAGGCTTCTGGCCAGCCCTCTGTGGTGGCGGCGGTAGCGGCAGCCTGCCCAAAGGACACCAGCATGGCCTCTGGCAGTGGCCGGCGGGAGGGGACACTTGGTCCAGTGGCGGTCAGCTTCAGCTTCCCAGGGAAGGGCTGGGCCTCGCACCCACTGAGGCCCCAGGCCACTAGCACCAGGGCCACAACCACACGGGAGCCCCTGGCTTGGGCACAAGGCCCGGGTGGTGCGGGAAGGGGCCCCCAGACACTGTGACCCTCACCAGGAAGGGACAGACACAGGTTCAAGCCCCAGACCCGCTGCCCAGGGGTGTGGCCAGGACACTGCTGGAGAGCTTAGTGGACACTCGCTGCCCCACGTGCAAGCATGACACGGGCCACATCCCTTGTCAAAGGCCTCCGGAGGGGCCACCGCCACGGCTCCCTCTGCACAGGAGGGGCGGCCCTCCTCGTGGCTGAGAGCTGGCCCCGGCACCTGGAGTCTATTAGCGCCCCTCGGACGTGAGCGTCTCTCCTTTCCCACCACAACCTTCCTGGACAGGCCGCTCCTGGGCTGGCGGGAGGGAGCCTTCTCTCAGCAGATCGGAATGTGCAGGCCCAGCAGTCTCTGGAAACGCCTGGGGTGTGCAGGAGGCCCGAGAGGTCAACTGTGCAGGACCTCGGCCCCCGGGCCTCAGGCACCGTGCAGTCCCTGGAGCAGGGAACAGGACGTGAGCCCAGGCCCCTCTCTCCGGGCTCACCCCACCCCATAATCAAGACCAGCTGAAGGCCGGGGGCCTCCCACTTCACCTTCTCGGGCTCTCAGGAAGTGCGGAGGGCGGTGGAGGAGGCCCGGGTGGGTCTGTCTTTTCCTCTTGTTGGAGGAGCTCTGGGCTGAGCGCACAGGGTATTGGCAGAGGTCAGAGGCCCGGTTCTTCCTCAGCCCTGCGGTTAGGAATTGTGTGACTAACTACACTGAGCCTTGATTTCCCCGCGATGGAGGTTTTATCCCTCTGCTTTGTGATGACCACCAGAAAGCCAAGGCCGCTGGGTGTAGGACTCTGCGGTGTGATGGATCTGTCAGAAAAACCATCGGTGGCCTCGGGTTCAATTAACAGTAGCATGGTGCTCGTGGCTGGGGAGGGGAGAGTCAGTACAGACGACAGATGGGCCTCAGTGCTCCGTTCTGGGGGTTCACTGCCCTCTTTAGAAGGAGTCACTGAGGCAGAGCTTTCAGGGGCAGATGGGAGGAGCCCTGCAGAGCGAGGCCAGGAGTTCCCAGGTGCCACCGCCATGTGTCGGAGGACCTAGGAACAGTCTGGGAAGCCCTTTCCTCACATGAAAGCCGCTCCGCAGAGGAACAGGCTCCTGTGGCCGGGTGGCTTTCTAGAGGTGGAGGTGACGGCCACAGCGTGTGACCCTGGGGTTCTGAGCATGCCCCGGTGGCCCAGGGTCTCGGGGCTCATGAACAATGGCGCTTCTCTGGGAGAAGGGGCCGCCCAGGGCCCAGGTGCTTTGATGGGCTGAGGAGGGGCCTCCTGGTGCCGGACCCTGGTGCCCAGGCTGAGAGTGCGGGGGACAGGGCTTCCCACGGCCTGTAAGAGCCCCCAGCACCCCCCGCCCCCCGCAGCTCAGGGACCCTTGTTGCCCACCTCCTGGAGAACTGAATGAGACCTTGACCATAGCCTCCCTACAGACTTCCTGTCCCAGCCCGGCTCACACAGGGCCCCCTCCAGCCACCTCCAGGGCCACCTGGGGGTCACCAGGATAAGCCAACCCCCGTCCCTCTTTCCTGTGTGGGAGACAGGTTGGGCGCCACCGTAGGGCACCGGGCAGGGGCAGGAAGACCCCGTCCACCAGGAGGTGCAAAACCCCCCCAGGTCCACGTGGCAGAGCTGGGCCAGCAGACCAGAGGCCCGCAGCCTGGGCCCCATCCTGGCCTCCCTGCTCCCTGGCCCCCGCCCCCGCCCAGCTGCTGGCCTAATCCCGAGGCCCTGTGGGAAGCGCGGGGCTGGACGCGGAGGCGGCCGTGCCGGGGAGGCGGCCCAGGGCTGCTGGATGCCGTGGAGCTGCAGAGGCGGCTCTGGGCTCCTGCCTCGGGCGGGTTTGACGAACTTGCTAAATTGCGATTCTCTGTGGCTTAGGGATGCTGGGCCGGGGCCAGCGTGTGCATTATCCTCAGCAGCTGCAGGCTGCAGACGGCCAAAGGGTGGAGGCCTGGCTGGGCAGGGGCTGCAGGGCCCCGGGGGACGCCCCCAGCCTCCACCCTGGGGCCCCGCACCTTTCGGGGGGGCACGGATCCCCGAGGCTCTGAGAGGGGCCTGGGAAGGAACAACCAAGGAAAGATTGTTCCAACCAGAAGATGGATTGCCCCAGACGCTGGAAATAGGGGGCCAGCGGCTGAGTGGCCACCATCTTGGGGGAGCAGGCCTACCCAGGGGGGCCAGGGTGGGCCTGGAGTTAGGCAGTTCTGCCCCCGCTGCGCCCTGGCCTGACTCTGGACGCAGGCACAGCCCTGCCGTGTCCTCAGGCTCTGGTTCTGGGGGCACGAAAGGGCCCCTCAAATGGCAGAACAGGAAGGCGAGGGGCTTGGGACTCTGGGAGGTGGGCTCAGCCCCTCTTGGCTCCCGGGGTGTCCCAGTGTCCAGTTCTGTGGAGGAATATGGCCCTCCACAGCCTCCAAGCCTGGAAACCAGGGCCAGGGAGCGTGGCCTGGGGTCCAGGCGGTGCCCAGTCAGTCAATCCTCGACGTGACTCCCCCGGGCAGGCCACAGAAGGTCAGGGAGCAAACCCCCTGCTAGTGCATAGTAGGCCAGCAGGAGGGACAGTCTCTGGGGCCAGCCTCTTGTCCCCAGAGCAAAGGGTGTGGGGGTGACGCGGGCCTCAGTGCAGCCCTGAGCTCACAGTCAGTCTCCAACACGCACACAGAGGCTTCCGGCCGCCTCGGCTCCTGGAATAGCTGCTGCCTTTTAATTACATGGAAAGGTCACCGCGAGAAAAGAAATGAAAAGCCGAGGGCTGAACTTCATCCCTGTCCTCGAACTTTGAAACAGAGTGGCTGGCAGACAGGGAGGGCAGGTGGGGGCGCAGGGCACTGGGGGCCACTCGCTCCAGACGGGCACACAGGAGATGGCTCCCCACGCCCGCGCCAGCGTAGTCTGGGTGCTGGGGACAGCCAGCCAAACACTCCCAGCCCAGGGAGCTCAGGGGCCGATGGGGGTCCCATAACCCTGAACCCAGGACGTTGGCGAGCGGGTAGCCGGAGCCCAGAAGCCAGAGGGCTGCCCACAGGAGGTGGCGCTGGGTTCCAGGCCGCCAGGAGGAGTGGCCCCTCTCCTGAGAGTGCGGGCCACCGGGGCGGCCCAGGAGGCCCCTGAGACCCTTGTCTCAGGACAGTGTTGGGCTGAGGGGGCCCCTGCCCTTTCCCTCCCCGCTGCCAGGGTCCACCCTGCAGGCCTGTCCTGCTGGGATCCGGGGTGAAGCAATAAGGGGTTTAAGTGAGTGAAATATTCTCCTTTCTCCCCCTCGTAAGGGGAGTTAGAAATTGGATTCACCCGTCAAATTAACACAATGTGCGCACTTGGTCCAGCCCCCACCCCCCACCGGGCACTGGTCGGTTTACTTGACAATACATTTTAAAAATCCGATGAGTCACCTCTGTTATGTAAAAACAAGGCGACAGGCAAGTGTACAGCACTTCTGGGGGTGGGGGTGGGGGGCTCAGCAAAATACCCACTCTGGCTGCTGCCTTGGCGGGGGCTCGGGGCTTGGTTTCCTTCATATGCAGATATTTCCCACCTACTCCACAGTGAAAGGAGTTCTTTTAGAATCAGGGGGAAAAAAATAACATTTTAAATAAAAGAATAATGCACCAATATCGGTAATTACAGTTTTGCATTTTAAAAAGCACTCCCCCTGTCCCCTCCTGTCCCACCATGAGGGGGCAGGTCTCCCATTTCCAGGCAGACATTTCTGCACGCGGCCGCACACCCCGGCCGGGAGATTGGTCCCCTGCTCCGTTCACTTAACATTAACGATAAGCATCTTCTTCCACCAAGACTTCATAATTATGGTGGTTAAGGGCTGCGGTATCTCCTCTCGGCGGCCCCGATTCTCGCCTCCGATCCACGGGGGGAGCGGCAGCCTGCAGAGCTATTAGGGGGGATGATTGATGGCTCACTCAGAGCGAGGCCGCACTGCACGCCCCCGGAGAGCGTGTCGGCCTTATTAATCCTGTGTACCTGTCTGGCCCGGGAGCCACGCATCGTGTGGCGAGGAAACGTGGCCTGGAGCTGGACTTCGGCCACCCTGCGGCCCAGACCCCGCGGGCCCAGCTCAGGACCTGCGGAGGGGGCAGGTGGCTGGCTTTCCAGCCCCTTCCTGGTCCCCTGCCTCGTGCTCAGGGTGCCCCCCAGTCCCTCCCTGTCCTCCCCAGTGGAGCCAGGACCCGTCTGACTGGCCTCTTCGGCCTCCCGCCCTCGCTTTACTGAGCAGACAGAAGACTCTGCCTTGGGCCAGAGCCCCCGGGCCTCAGAGCAGAGCCACAGAGAAGGGCCTAGGAGAGAGTTCGGCTCCTTCCCCCAAATCGCACTCCTTTCCCCAGTTTTTTATCTCAGAAAATGGCGCCAGTATCCATCCTGCAATGAGCTGGTCTCCCTGCTGCTCATGTGGCAGCTGGACCACCCTCTCGTCCCTGCTGTCCATGCTGAGGGGAGTGCGTCAAAACGCCGACCTAAGCATACTCAGAGGTTGTAGTGGAGCATGGCCGACAGTGGGTCCCAGCCCCATTGCTATCCCTGACCCCGGCCCCCTGCCCCCCCC
>NW_025999900.1:64303066-64316361 GCF_001458135.2 Marmota marmota marmota | reverse complement strand
GGGGTGGCTGGGAGGCCTCCCAAGACCCAGCCTCACACTTTTGAGAGATGGCTGGGCTGGGCTGGGCACATGTGGGTGTGTGAAGGGAACTCCACGGGGCTGTTGAACCAGGGAAAATGGTGAGACCCCAAGTCAGGGCTTCTCAGTCCCCAGAGAGCCGCAGAGTCCCCATTTGGTGCCCTCTATTCCAAGTTCAGCCAAGAATGATGGACTCACAGGACTCAAAGCGCCTTACAGACCATCCGGGGGACCCGCGTCACATCCCTCCCCACAGTCAAACAAGCAGGTCCCACTGCCCCCTCCAGCTGGGCTCGGAGCTCGCGGCCCCCCAGGGCTGCTGACCTGGGAAGGACAACGTGGCAAAGTGCTTTGGTCAAGGACAGCCACGGTCACTGGTGGGCACTGGCTGAGGACACACGGGAGGGGCCCCCGCAGTGAGTTCAGCACGACTCATGACTCAGACTCTCAGCGTTTGTTCAGATTTCTTCTGAGGCTGGTACATGGCCTTATAAATCAGGAATGATCCCGGAGGCCAGCGCTTCCGACAGACAAGGCTGGTCTTTCTCACGTAGCGAGAGAGAGGCCTGGAGGTGGGCGGTTGCTGGTGTTGGTTGCACAGCTCCGTGAGGCCCCAAGGGCTGCTTCTCTGTCTCCCTCCCCCTCGCGCTGCCTATGGCCTCCCGTCTCAGAGGATGGGAGGGTAAGGGGGGACAGCAGAAGCCCTTGTGCCCGAGTCCGGGGGTCCTGGCTGACCCATCCCTGGCTGCTGCACCTCTGAACCCCCGCCCAGGCAGGAACGGGGGCCGAGTGTCTCTGGGGCCAGGCGTGGGCGGCTGGTGCGGCTGCCCCTGCGCTCGAGGGCAGACAGTGCCCGGCTCTCATCTGTCTGCTACCTAATGAGCTCCGTCGCCTGGCTGCCCGAGTGCTACCTGGCAGCTGGCTGGGCGCCCCCCGGAGCCCCATTGACCTTTTCCGCTCCTGCAGAGGATGAGGGCTCTCAGTCCGGCTGGGGACCAGGGGCCTGAGGTTTCCCCTGCAGCTCAGGGCAGGGCCCACCGCGACGGGGCTGCTCCTGGAGCAGGGTGCGCCCTCCTGGCGCTGCTTGCAGCCGGGGGCAAGGACGGCGGCATCTGGGTGCCTGGCAGCGGCTTAATTGCCCGCGTCAGACCCATTTCACTAATTCAATCAGAGGGGGCCAAAGGGGCGCTGCAGGGACACTCGGAGAGGTCCTGCCTGCGTAGGAACACGTCAGCCACGAGAAGCTCCCCGACAGGGTCCCTTTGGGTCCCCAGAAACAGCCCCAGGGACAAGGGTTCAGAGTCCACGGTTGCCTTGGGAAGCAAGAGCAGAAAGCCCTGCTGTGGAGACAGGGGACCAGACCAGGGGCCGAGGGGCCCAGAGGGTGCTTCCAGCAACGTCTCCCTCCCTCCCGGGAGGAGCCTCCCTGGTGGACACAGCACCCAGCTCTAGGCTGCTCCCGGGGGGGGGGAGTGGATTCCCAAACACTCAGGTGAGGTGTGCCTGCCGTGGAGAGTCAGGCCAGAGGGCGGGGACCCCCGTGGGCCGAGCCCTGCTGTTGCCTCTCCTCTGAGCACCTGAGGCCTGGGGAGACCTACCTGCCTTGCGCTCACCAGAGAGCATTTGCTGATGTCACCTGCCGCTGCCCTCTCAATCCTACTCAGAGGCCTCTGCAGGGTCTCCAGGCCCACGTGGGACCTTAGACACAGCTCCTAGAAACGCTGCTTTACTTTCTGGGTGCTGCTGCACAGGAGGGGCAACTTGGAATGGCGTTGGGTAAGCAGATTGAGGTTTCCACGGCACTGGCCTCAGGGCCTTTGCACGTGAGGTTCCTGATCCCTGAATGTTTTCCCAACCTTCCTGTATCGGGGCAACTCCCTGCCACTGGGGCTCCCTTGGGATGTCAGTGGCTCAGAGGGCCTGGCATGTCTCTTTGGTCGCCTTCACCCACTTTCATCTCTTCCAAAGTACAGACCTCACCATCTCCAGGATGGTCCTGTTACATGTTTATTCTCTGTCCCTCCTAGAAAAGGAGCTTTGAGAGTCAGAGCCTCCCCCATCTTGTCCACTGAGGTACCCCCAGTGCATATCACACTTGACACACAGTAGAGCCTCAAAAAGTGTGCGTTTGTTAATGAATTGTCAACGGACTTGTCTGGTTGATGTGGATTCCTCGTGAGAACGTGCATGACGGACTTAGCAGGGCGCCTGGCATGTAGGAGGTGCTCAGCAAAATGTCGGCTCAGGAAACAGTGACATGAGTGTCATTTTCTTGACTGGCCATTTTCTGGATAAGCTGGCTGCAGCCCAGAAGGGGTCAGGAGCTTGTGGAGGGTCACATAGCCCACCCTGGGGTAGGAGGGTTCAAGAGCCCACGCGTGTTCCACCGAGCCCCCTCCATTTCTGTTTTGCCAGCCGGGGTTTGGGGCCAGGGAGAGTCAGTCTTGAGGTATTGAAATAATAGAGGTAAAAGTTATGGCTCTGTTACTCCTCAGGAAAAATCAATCCCACTGCCAGGCGTTTGTCCCCAAAGCTTCAGGATCTGGGGATCAGAACACGGCCCTGTCTTGGCTGTTGTCGCACTTCAATGTTTCAAAGCCAGATTCCCAGGTAATATATGGCGGCCCCCGCGGCCCTGCGCACAGCGGCGCCCCAAGTAATCTCCCTCGACACGGTACAAATGGGACACAATGTCGCCCATCCCGGTTCTAAATGGGGAAGTTAGGAAAACAAAGGTCCAGGTAGGAAGCGGTTCTGATTACAAGCAGCTAAAAGTAATTGCCTTCCCGGGAACCCGCCGGGCAGCGAGGGGCTCCCACCCCATCCATCACCCACCGCGGGCTGTGAATATTAAGTAAAGTTTTATTTATGGCTCTTCTTGCAGGCTTATGACTCTCAAGCGAGGCAGGGATAATAACAAACCCTCTCACACAAAAGTTAGGCTATAAAAAAATAATTAAGGAAAATTTTCCCCGCAGCCCAGGCAGCCGGGAAGCCCAGGCCTTCTGCAGACCACGGAGCGAGGCCCTCGGAGTGGAGGCTGGGCTCGTGGGCTGGAGGCTGGGCTCGAGGGCTGGGACAGGAAGCCAGCCTGCTCTCTCTCACGCCCACAGAAACAGGCCCTGGAGAAGAGCTGCCCTCCGTCCAGTCCCAGCCCAGCTGAGTGCAGGGGGTGCTAGGAACACGGGGCCTGCAGAAAGTGACAGATGCAGGGGACAGGCAGGCCCCTTGTTGGGAACGTCCCCTGTCAAGCAGGTCCCCGTTGGCCAGGTGGGGTCCGACTTGGCGCCCCAGGCTCCGCGCAGAGGCGACGAGGCTGAGACAGGGGGCAGGGCCTTGGCCAGCTGGCCGGGGTCAGCCAACTGCAGCACCAGGCCTCCGCTGCCCACCTGCGCCCTTATCTGGCCCCGACACGGGTCAGTCCTGCGACAGGAGCCAGAAACCCCAGGTGGGCGTTCATTTTCAAGTACTTCACTTAGTAAGAGTGAAAGAGCGGCTCTTTCTAATTTGGGGACAAGGGACATTTACTGACAGTCCTACGCCTGGTAAGGGGTCACAGCAGGAGCGAGAACCACAGAGCAGTTGGTCAGTGTTTGAGGAGACCGAGGTCACCCTGATTTAAATGTAACGATGTATTCGCGTATCAAGACATGACATGGCACCTCATTAATATGGACAACTTTTAAACTTTTAGTATCAGTTAAAAACGAAATTTCAAAAAGATGGACGCAGCACACTGTGAAAGATGTCATGGGTGGGGGATGGAACAGTGTCACCAGCAGAGGGAACAGCATATGCCAAGGTCCTGAGGCTGGAAGGGTACTGCCGACCATTGTTCTTTCCTCACCGCGCCAGCCAGCCAGCCACATTCTGTTCCTGCAAGGAACATGGGACGTTCGGGAGGCCTGCGCATCCTACTCTCAACCAGGCACTTACTAGGGAGGAAGTCACCGCGGAGAAGTGCCCCCAGCCCTCCTGAATTCTGCCTGTTCTCTAAAGTCCTCAAAGGGCCTCTCGAGGGCTGGGCTGGCTCAGGGGTCAGGCTCGCCTAGCCTGTGTGAGGCACTGGGTTCGAGTCTCAGCACCACATAGAAATAAATGGATAAAGGCCCCCAGCTCCCCAGGGCCCAGGCGGCGAGGCCTTCCTCCCACACCCACGTGGGCTCCTTTGCCTAGGACGCTGTTTTCCTCCCCGTCTGCACATCAAACTCCTCTTTGGTCTTCAGGACCCAACGCGGGGTCGCCTCCTCTGGGGAGCCTTCCTGGATCACCACAGCCGTCTCTGTCCACCGCGGCTGGGGCGCTCCTGTACACGGCTGCTCCCCGGGACTGGGAGGTCCACCTGCCGCTGTCCGGTAGAACAGGGAGAGCTGGAGGGCAGCCGGGTCCCTGTGCCCAGGCGAGGCGGTGCCAGGGTGAGGCCCGGCCTCGCCCACTGTGGAACGAGTCACCAGCACCTGGGGGAAGGTGACCAGCTGTCACCAGGGATGGGTCTGTGCGGGAACAAGGACCCCAGCAGGACATGTCCCCCAAGCATCTCGCTCGGCCTCGAAGGCCTCCTGCATCCACAGCTTTCACAGGAGACCCTGCCCCTGCCTGGGCGGCCAGGGGTCCTCGCTGGGATGCAGGTGAGTGGCCTGGTGACGCTGTGCTACGGGGCCTCCCCCTCCCCTGCATGTGGCGGCTGGCTCTGGACACCGGGTTGGGCCTGGGGTGCCTGCGGGAGTGGGTGCCTGTGGCCCGAGACTCTGTTCCGCCCTCTTCCTGCGACCCCTGCCCGGGCTTCCGGTCCCTCCGGGTGTCTCCCCTCTCTCCTACCCTTGATCTGCCCTGTGCTGAGCAGGGCTCTCGACCCCTCCATCTTGGAGCCCCACCAGGAAGGACAGGCGTGCTCCCTTTCCCATGTCCCCAACCCGGGCAGCTGCAGAGCCCCTGGCCACAGCTGTCTGAGGGTGCAGGGCAGGGCCCCAACCTCCTGGTGGTCAGGACAGACCAGAGAGGCCATGGGAAGACCCAGCCCCAGGCGCACAGGGCCCCACAGGCCAAGGGCCCCTCCTGGAGAGCCAGCTGTTGGGCACAGCAGAGGGAGAGTGTGCAAGAGCAGAGCTGGCCCTGGGGCTCGGGGGACAAGAGAGCTCTGATCCCCGTGTCCACCCAGCCCGGGGACACTTGATCTGTGGCGAGGAACGCGAGACACTTCCTGCTCCCGGCAGAACGCGGTCTCCACCTGTGCCTGAGCTCATGGATGCGCGTCGGAGGCTCGGAGAATCCGCGCCCCAGGGCCCGGCGCCTCCTGGAAGGTGCGTGGGTGGCGGAGACCACTGGGCAGGTTGCCCGGCCAACCCTCCTGAGAAGCACGTGGACCACGGCTGCCCCGGAGGCGCCCTGCTCCAGGTGGACCAGGCTCATGGCTGGCCTTCGCGTCCCCAGCCTGCCTCCTGCCCACACTCGGCTGTCCTGTCACCTCCCACCTTCTGGCCTTAAAGCACAATTCTTCAAATACATTCACTCAAAAATGGGGAGATGCGAGCCCGCTCCTGGATGACGATGCACCGGTGGTTCAGAGCTGTGGGGGCAACTGGGGTCCCTGCAGGCCACAAGCTGGACAGAGAGGTTGTGCTACCATCAGGCATGCTCCCCCATGGTCCACCTTCGGCTGGCCTGCTCCAAAATGTGTGAGCTGGACTATGACCTTCCCAACCCTTAAGATGCAGGCTAAGAGGGCCTGCCATGCTCTCTACTCACTCCCCGCATTCTTCCCCATGTCTCACGAGGAGGAGGAGTTCAGCCCAAGGAGGGACTCAGATTCATGTTCTCAAAGCTAGAATGATGATGGGATTCACTCTGACCTCGTGCTCTTTTTTCTCCTTCATCAATAACGTAAGCAGGAAGACCTGCACTAGGATCCATGAGTCTGCACAGCTCCAGAACACCCAGTGGGGAACACACAGAAGCAGACTCAGGGCCCAGGCCAACCCTGGCTGCCCCAAGAATTTTCCTGCTCAGTGATTTTTAGTGAAGTCACCTTTCTGGGCCTGGTCTCTCTGCCTTCAAGAGCCAGCTCAAGCTGGGCACAGTGGCACATGCTTCTAATCCCAGTGACTAGGGAGGCTGAGGTAGGAGGATTGAGAGTTCAAAGCCAGCCTGAGCAACTTAGCGAGGCCCTAAGTGACTTAGTGAGACATTGACTCTAAGTTAAAAAAAAAAAAAAAAATTATATATATATATAATATATATATATAAANAATGTGGTACCTATACACAATGGAATATTACTCAGCCTTAAAGAAGAATGACTTTATGACATTTACAAGTAAATGGATGGAGCTGGAGAACATCATGCTAAGCCAAACCCCCAAAACCAGAGGCTGAATGTTTTCTCTGGTAAGTGGGTGGGGATCCCTAATGGGAGGGGGTCATGGGAAGAACTAAAGAACTTTGGATTGTGCAGAGGGGAGTGGGGGGGAGGGTTGGGCTGTGGGGATGGGGAGGACGGTAGAAAGAGACAGACATTATGGCCCTCTATGCATGTATGATGACACTACTGGAGTGACTCGCCCATGTTCAGCCTGAGGCAGGAGAAATTGTGCTCCGTTTGTGTACAATGTGTCAAATTGCATTCTACTGTCGTGTATAACTAATTAGAACAAATTAAAGAAGAAAAAAATAAAATAAAACAAGAGCCCGCTTAGAGGCAGCTTCAGGGACGGGGACTTCCGATCTCCGCCCCCACCCCAGCTCTGCCATCATCTTTCTTTGTCTCCACAGTGCCATCGAGGCGCCCAGCACTCTGAGTGCTGCTTCCCAGGGAACTTGAGCCACCAACTGCTGTCCCACTGGCTTGTGCCACACCTGCCCAGATGTGTCTGGGACTTGTCAGCGCCCGCTGCAACCCGAGCCAGACGCCATCTGTCTTTGTGCTCATTTTCCTGGTCAGTAAACTGAGACTTATGGGATTGAAGCGTGGCGGGGTCGGGATTCCGCTCTCCTTCCTTGCAGGGAAGGTCCCTGGACTTCCCCCTGAGGCCGCCCCCCTGCGTCCCCCCACACAGTTGTTGGAGGCCTGCGGGTGCCAGGCATTGTCCCCCTTGCCAGGGTGTGAAGACAAATGGGGCGCAGCCTGCCAGGAGAGACAGATGCCCCAGCACATGCTGCGGGAGGAAGGGCTGGAACAGCAGTGGCTGGGGCCCTGCTCAGAACGCAGGGCCACCAGGCAGGAGGGGACGTTGCTGGGGACAGAGAAATGTCACAGAGAAGGCAGCAAGCCTTTGTTTCCCCCGAGGCCCCGGCACGCAGCAGGAGCTGCCGAAAGCCCCAAAGACAGGATGCAGAGCTTCCAGCACCTTCCCTCTCCTCTGGGCCCGGCGACCCCCACCTCATGGCTGCATGACCGCATCTGTTCATGCGCTCATTGGAATCCGCGCTGACAATATATTTGTTTAATTTCCAGCAAGAGGGGGAAGATTTGTCAGGGTCAGGGATACATCTTGCATAAAACATTTTGATTAAACTCTGTTGGCCAGAGAATCACTTTCCCGTCATACTCCGAGAGACCTAGCTGTCTCCTAATTGGAGCTGCGGCCTGTCCCGCGCCATCCCCGCTCGCCTGCGTTCCCTGCCAGATGTTTCTGGAAGCGAATTCCTCCCCAGAAGAAGCCCAAGGTGTCTTGGGAGAGGTGTTAACTCGCGCGGGCCCGGGAGGCCGCTGTGCATGCAGCTGGAGGACAGCCAGCGTCCAGGAGGGAGGCCGGGGGGAGGACGTGCTGTCGGAGGTGGCTGGGTGGGAGTCCTGAAAACCCAGGACCCTCTCAGCTGTCAGCCATCTGATAGGTGTGGAGGCCCTGGGGGAGCCCGCGGCAAGCTGAGACGCTAGGGTTATTGTGCTGGGCTGGGATGGCTGAGGCCATCGTTGGCCTTGAGAGAAGGGGCCAGCCGAGGGGCCCTGTGGGGAGCGAGCAGAGCAAGCTGAGGCCTCCTTGGCCTTGACCGGGCAGAGAAACCTTCAGGCCTGCGCAGTCCGGAGCTGCCGGCCCCTGGGGAGGGCACGGGGCCAGCCAGATGTTGCCGAGCTCTGAGTGGGGTGCAGGAGGGCCCCCCAGCTGCCAGAAGGAAGAGGGACACTTTCTCCTCGCCGACCGCACGTCCACCCTGCATCCCCAGATGTCCTACTAAGTAGGAGTTCTTGAGCACCATTTCCAGTTTTGGAGACTGAGGCTTGAAGGTTAAGCGCCCAGGCCTGGCTCCCTGTCAGTCAGTACGTGCTGGGCACGACCCTTCCCTGGTGCCCCCTCGGAGTTCAAGGCAAACACCTCCAATCAATCCCAGCTTCTTGCACACGGAACCCAGAGGCTGCCTCAGAAGCCTCCTCACCCAGGTCTCAAGCAGCTTCACCGACAACTAGGTTTGACAGATGTGCTGCCCCAAGCTGGTTCTTTGAGTTTAAGTCTCTAGATTCTAGGGCTGCACTGTCCAATGCTGTGTCCACAAGCCACACGTGGCTGTTGAGTGCCGAGGGTGTACCTGATATGTAAAGGTACGTATTCACAATCATTCTAGATTTCAAATAAATTAGCAGAATAAAAAATGTAAATTATCATCAATAAATTTTATAATTTCATGTTGATTCCGTGTCAGAATGTGATGATATTTTGGACAGACCCAGTGAAACATAAAATGAATTTCCCTTTTTTTTTTTTTTTAACTGTTGAAACGTGGCTGCCTGTACTTCTTTGGACCCCGCTGGCCTAGGGCTTAGGTCGCTGTGAACAGTGCCCCTGGTGGCTGGGACAGGTAAATTCGCCCCTGGGCGGCGAGACCAGCTCTAACCCACAGCAGGTTACCCCCTCCCCCCGGGGGGCTCCACATCTGTGAAATGCAGGCACTCACCGATCCTATCCTGCAGGATTGAAATGGAGGAAGAGATTGATTAGAACATGTTAAGCGTGGGAATCAGGGCCCAGCCTTGTAGACAGTGCTGAGCAAGCTCAGCTTTATGAATATCTTGTTGCCTGGGAGGTAGAGCCCTGTCCCTTTCTCCCCTGGGCCTCCCGACCTTGGGTCCCACTCCAGAGCAGCCTCCACTCCTCAAAGGGACGGTGGATAAATGGACCAGCCCCACTCTCCCCCAGCAAGAAGGGAACAGCTTCCTGTCGCGCACTCCTGAAACGACTCTTCCACTTGGCCAAAGCCATCTCCGAAGCCACTTCCTGTGTCTCACTGAGGAACTTCCCCATGACCCCTCCTGTGGGTTCCTGCCTGACAAGCCCCTGAGCTCTTGAACCCTGAGCCCCAGCCCTAATCTCTGGCATCCTCAGGGGCCCCCTGCTCTCTGGCTGTTTCCTGAGTCTGTTCCCACAGCATGTTTGCTGACCCTGGTGTTTCCAGGGCAGCTGCTAAGCCAGGTCCCACTTCCCAGGGAGCTCTGAGGCTCGTTAAAAATAGTGGTAGCTGTGTCCTTTCTGATACAAAGCAACTGAGGCTCATTTTGAAGTTGCTGCAAAACTTAGAAAATACAGAGCCATTATAAAAGGCGGGGTTCTTTGTTAATGTCGCCATTAAGAGGTGGGCACTGGGTGGTTGGCTTCCCAGGCTCCTTCTAGAGCAGTGTTATCAGACAGGAATATAAAACCAGGCCGTGCAGCTGGGTTGTTTTTTTTTTTTTGTTTTTTTTTTTTAATTTTTAAATTTTTAAAAAAATTAGGAGCTATTTAAAAAAAAATAAGACAAACTGGTGAATTAATCTCAACACTGTATTTTATTTAATCTCTTTGCATCCCAAATACCACCGTCTTGATGTGTAATCAATGTAAACATGTTGATAAGATAGTCTGCATTCTTCTCTCACACTGAGCCTTTGGAATGTTGCTTACATTCACAGCCCATCCCAGTTGGAACCAACCACATTCCAAGTGGCCACCATATAGAACAGCATGTATCTTTTATTTTATTTATTTATTTTTCTTAAGCAAGTGGTCTGTGCCTGAGTCTGACAACGTGGGACTGGCATGGCCTGAGAACTCTGGGACCCTGCTGGTCCATGTCTGACCCTGGGCTTTGCAATCGCAAATTCCTCTCCTTCTGGGCAGGCCCCTCTGTGCGCCCTTTGTGGGATCCACACACTCTTCCCCAAGAGCTCTAGGCATTGTCCCTTGAAGAGTAACTGAATTCCAGAAAAGGGAGAGGAGGAGAATGGGTCCACAGTGCCCCGTGACCACAAGGGAGAACTGGGCCTCCACCACTCCCCAAGAATAAGAAATGGGGGACCCTGGAACCCCCATCGTCCTCACTAGAACTGCTGTGCCACTTTCCCAGACTTCCTCACATTCCTGGGTTTGGGACTCTGCAGAGGCTCCCAGACGCCTAGTACTTCAGACTTGACATCCTGCCAACTCGGGTTCTGCGCAGTGGGCTCCTTGTACTTCCCGAACCGTGTGTCTCCCAAGATGAAAGACTGTAAAAGAAGATAAAAATAGTCCCCAGGAAAGGGACTGCTTCGGCTGGCCCAGTTTGCAGAGACCCTGTTTCATCTCCAATGTGAATAATTCATCCCTTCTAAACTACTGCTGTTAACTTAGGAGCATCATTACGGCATTTTCTTTGATGAAGCCCTTAAAAAAAAATCATAAACACCCAGCACATTAGGAGGGGCGTCTGAGAGCGTCATTTACAGTCATTTGCTAGCTCAGGAAGCAGCACCCATGATCCATGCCATCCACTTGTTCCTGAGTTGACATATCAAAGCTGCCTTTGGTTTTCTCCAAGGCACCGACTGCGGGGGGCACGACCTGGTTCCTTTTGAAGTGTTTGCAGAGTGGCCCTGGAGATGGAAACTGCCACAACCGGGAGATGGTAACGGGCTCCACCCCTGCCATTGGCTCTCTCCCTCGGGGCCTCTTGACTCAATTTCCTCCCGAGGACAAGCACATGGAAGTAACTGTGGGGCCAGGCCGACTTGCTGTGTTCTGGGAAGCTGGGAATCTGGGGAAGGCTGGGAATCTCAATAAGGATAGGATCACAGCGACCACCTCCACTTTAACCGAGCACTTTCTAGAAGCCAGGCCGCCCACATGGAGCTGTGGGAGCAGTGTCTCTCCCTGCAGCTCTGGACAGAGGTTCTCTCTGTACCCAATTTGCGGTTGCACACACCAAGGTGCAGCAGGAAGCGTGAGCACTCTCTCCTGCCTGTCCTCCCTCCCTCCAGAGAACCCGTCATGGGGAGGGCCACTCCACTCCAATTCTGATGGTCCCCTGAATCTCAGGACTGAGTGTGGAACTGACGGCTCCTGAACTGGTCCTCAAGGGGTGACCGAGCTCAGTGACAGAAGGTCCAAGGTCATCTTGAATCCAGCCCTTTCTACCAGGCCAGCCCATCCCTCCTGCGCAGGCCGCCTGGGCTCATGCTACGTGCCCCCTTTGTGGGCATCTGGCACCGGCTTCTCCAAATCAGCTCTACTTTTTTTCTTTTTTAAGTTGTGAGATACTTTATTCTAGCAAATTCTTATTCAGAAGTCTAAATGTAGGGCGGATTTTCAGGAGATTGCCCTGGTTAAAGTGTGGGGTTGGGCAGAGACCCCTAGAGCAGCCCTCTCAGGCAGACTGAGCAGTGAAAACCACCGCTAGGGGCCTGCCTTGTGTGACCAGGTGGGTAAGCTGGGTCCTGGGCAAATGGCTCCTGGGGCTGAACTTTCCTGGGCACCTGGAGGCACTGCACTGGGCTGAACTTCTCCCGGCCCATCTCTCTGGGGGCCCTGGTGCCCCCAGCCCCCCAGTTCACCAAGTTCAGGTTTCCAGCCTCACCCCTCAGCCACCTTCTCCGTCTCCTCCAGGAGACGGCCTTGTCCTCTCCATCCCCAATGACAGTTGATGGGTTCCAGGTTTTCTGTTTCACTTGAGCAGGGAAACAAAGCCCAGATCTTTGGTTTGGCTTCGCACATGGAAAACCCACCCGCTGTTTGGCCAGGGTTGGAGGGGGCTGACCAGGTGCCTCTTGGCCTCTGGAGCCTTCTTCCCAGTACAGCAGAGCTGGGGTGGAGGGAGGCCCAGTGGGGACAAGGTTTGGCAGAGCCAGCAGTGGAGTGGCCAGCATGGCAGCTGCCCCCAGCTGCACCCCAGGCCTTCCCGGTGGTAGATGCAGGGCCCCGCTCAGGCCCCGTGGGAAGGGGATTGGAAACAATTTTCCGCGCCTTAAGCAAATCCACAGCCCTGAGATGAGCTCACTTCCTCCCCCTCTTGGAGGGGGACCGAGGACTGAGCTTGTCTCCTTATATGGAGCCTCAGGCCTGGGGCCCAAAGGCCCCAGAATCCCTATCTTGGCCACCTGCCTCTCCCACCCCCGCCCGAGCCCCTGTCCTCTTCCGAAGGTGGAGGTCAGCCCTTCCGGCCTCAGCACCGCCGGCTGTGGGGCCCAGGGTCCCCTGCTAGAGGATGGAGTGCTGCACAGTACTGGCTGCTCTTGTTTGCCTTGGGCTGATGGTGGGGCCCACATCCCCGAGCCTCCCAACTGGGACAACAGAGCCTCCCAACTGGGACAACACTCAACTTTCTAGAGACCCCTGGTGGCCAGAAAAGACTTCCCCTTCCTTGTTTTATCCTCCCAACAGGCCCCCGTGGCGGGTAGAACGGGATCATTGGCCCGTCATACATGGTGCAGGATAGAGGAGTGCCCCGAAGGGCTTGGCTCAGGCCTCTGGAGGCCACCATGTGCCAGGGACTTCCAATCCACTTGGGAATTCCCATAAAAACCAGTCCCATTTGGCCAAGTGACTCCCACCCTCATCATGAAACCTCACTCCATAGATTAAGGGTTTGTGCCAAGCTGGATGCCCCTGCAGGGGGCACAGGTAGCCCCAGCGGTGGTCAGGGCAGATCTGCCTGCGCCCATCCAGCAGAGGGGCCTCTGGCCCTGTCCTGTGCCTTCTAAGCCTGCACCAAGGCAGGTGGGCTCTGCACACTCCTGGCCAGCATGACCCCCGGTTGTGCTACGTGGGCAGCCGAGCAGAACAGAGAGGAGAGTCACAGTGACCGGCCCAGGTGGAGGTCCTGAGGTCCTCTCATCCCTGCAGAGAGCTGCCACCTGCCCACGTGGGTGAAGGACGCGCAGGCTGGCCAGGGTGCTGGCATTCCAGAGGACTCTGTGGCCAGGCTCACCTGGGATGGGAGGGGAGGGTGAGCAGCCCTCCAGGTCCCTGTTTGTGTCCAGAAACAAGAATCTTCACTGCCAAGGACAAGGGGAGAAGGGAGGAGGAGGAGGGCAGGATGGCGCCTGGGAGGGAAGAGCC
>NW_025999900.1:64278489-64302993 GCF_001458135.2 Marmota marmota marmota | reverse complement strand
GAGCCAGGAGGAGAAAGGGAGGGGCTGGAGGGGAACGAAGCGGGGGTGACCCTCCAGAGTCCCTGGTGTCAGGGCAGGGCCAGAGGCAGCGCGGCAGGCTGTCCAGGCCCCGCGGCACTTTCCAAGCCATCTTCTTTACCCCACGGCCCCAGCTACAGCCTTTGCCTCCCCACGGTACCTGAGCCGGCCCACCTCCACCTGCCACGCCACGCACCCACCTCACCACCCACTCCCGAGGCCTCCCACCTCTCCCGCCGTCCGCAGGGTCAGTTCCAACTCCTGGGCACCAGGACAGGGCCCAGCAGGATGGGACTCCGGTCCCCCAGCTCCTTCCTGGCTCCAGCCACGCCCTGACCCCTTGCTCCCACCCACTGCAAGCCTCCTGGTGGCCATATCTTCTTGCTGGGAGGTGCCCATTCCCCAGGACCTATCTCAACGGCCTCCCTGAGGCTTCTCCCTGTGCCCCAGATGAGTCCTCTCCTCCTCTGGAACCCCGTCCTGCCTGGACTGCAGTTCGTCGCACTTGGCTCTACACCAGTTGGGGTCTCAGGGCAATGCCAACTCATTGCCTTGAGCTTGTCTGGAGCCAGCGGAGTCCTGTTCAGTATGTGCTTGTTGAATGAATACCGGATGGAGACTGGGTGCCTTCCCTCTTCCCACCCCGGCAAAGTGTTGTCCTCCTCGGGGGACATTTTGAAAGGCCCCCATTGCTGTCCTCTGGCTCCTCCCACTGCCCCCTCCAAGCATCCACCTTAAAGGACGCTCCAAAGCCAACAGGGGAGGTAACAGATTCCTGGCCTTCTGACCCCTGGTCACCCTGTAGCTTCTCTGCAGCACAGGGACAGCTGCTCCTGAGAGCTGGCCTTTCCAGGAACTGGCTCCAACTCACTTGGGGGGTCTTGGGTGTGGGGGTCCAGCCTCCTGTAACCCTCAGGTGGAGCTGCTTGTCCCCCCCACAGGGAGCCCAGAGTTCCCACCTCTGTGCCCCTGCTTCACAGGTCATCCCCCCAGGTCGCAGAGGGCTGCATTTTTCAGTGACAACATCACTTGCTTCTCTGGGTCCTTTCTGCTCACTGCCTTGGTGGCACTGGGCACTGCCTTTGTCATAAAACAATTTAGGGTGCTTGCATCTTCCCTGAGTACCACTTACCTCTCTTCCATGCAGAACTGTGGAAGTCTGTTCCCTTGGACTGACTTTCATGTCGCAAAACTCCACTCAGCTTTTATCTGTTTGGGGGGGTTACCTTGAGGAACTGGGGGTGGCCAGGGGTCTTCCTGACGCAAGGGCGGGGAGCTGTAAATGGGCACCCAGTTCGGAGCCAGCCTCAGTTCCCTGCCCCGTCTCCAAGCAAGAGCACCCCACCATCTGCTCTGGGAAGGGCTCTGAGGCGGAGCGGGGGGCAGAATCACTCAGAATCCATATTCACTTCTTCTGTTCATTCCAGTGGCCGACAAGCATTCACCAGACACAGGCGTGTTGGAGCAAGTTGCTTTGGTGGAAAGAGCGCTGGGGAAGGAGTCCGGGACCTGAGTTCGAATCCCACCACATGTGGATTCCTCAGGATTTTGACATCTGTTGGCCATGTGGCCATCTGCGATATCTGTCAGACTCCTAAAATGGGCCACTTGGGATTTCACTTGTCTTTCAGAATATTTACCCTGGGCACGATGCTGTGTTCTTTCGAAGAGGAACCCCATGTGGTGTTAGCTGAGACACCACCAGACCACAGCCATTCCCCAGAGCAGCATCTCCCACTGTGTGGCCACCTCCTTCCTGTGCCTCGGGTTGTCACCTGTGCTCCCCTGGGAGTGCCTGGGGGTGAGCTGCATCCAGGGGTTCTGGGGGAGCATCATGCCCACTCCCAGGTTTCCATCCAGGGACCGGCAGGGCATCAGCAGCAGAACTGAGCCAGTCTCAGGTGCGCCTGTCCCTTGGCAGCGTGCAGCTGACCAGGAGCATGGCTAAGGATGACCAGCTGCCTGCTCTTGCCAAGTGGCCTTTGACCCTAGATTTCCAATCCTGCTGGGCCGCAGCCCCTCCAAGCTCCAGCCCAGGAAGGAAACAGCCTCCGTCTCCACTCACAAGCCTCCGCCCTGCCCACTGTTCACAGACCTTCCTGCTTTGGACCCCCGCGCAGCCCCCCCCAGAGCCCACTTTACAGACAAGAAAGCGGAAGCTCAGGAGGTGAAGCAGCTTTCCAGGCCCCCCTGCCTACGGGAGCTCTTTCCCAAGGACACAGCCCAGCCTGTCTGTGTGCCCCACAGCCTCCCCATGCTGCCTGGACCACCTGGTGATACCTGCAGGACACAGGGGGCTGCATGGGACCATCGTGATTCTTCCCTACTCTGCTCCCGGGGACAAGGGCTACTGCAGCCCCTACCCAGGGAACGGCCGTCCCCTGGGGCACAGGGTCTAGCCAACTCTGCCACCTTTTCTTCAGTGGGGGACCCTGTCTAACACCACCTGCTGACCCCCATCTCCTAAAGCCGAATACCCCCCTCTTGACCCCCGGCCCACCAACCTGGAGCCCAGGAGACAGCAGGATCACCGAGAGTCCCCAGAGAGGGCTCCAGAGTGCAGGGCTGAGGTCCTGCCCCTGGAGGTCACCCTAGGGGTGGGGGTTGCTGGTTTTCAGTCACAGAGGCATCCCCTACAGGATGGGGGTCAGAGCCGGGAGGAGGTCAAAGAGGCCCGTGGCTCATGGCACCATCTCCTCCACCATGAGTGGCACACGCGGAGCATTCCGGTGGCTTAGCTCCAGTCCCACCTCAATACTTCAACCCAGTTCAATGAGGAGGATAAATCCCGCCACTGTGGACATCCAGGACACACCCGGACCACCCAGCACCTGGGTCCCTGGGGGGGCTCCTTGGTGGGAAGCCTTGGAAAAGTGGAGCCCCCTCTCGGGCCCCAGTGTTCCCATCTGTGATGTGGAGGACAGGAGAGACCTCCATGTTGCACCGGGCAGTCTCCTGTTCTCTGGGTATTTAGTGTCCACTCCTGACCCCTGAGTCGAGAGCCCTCCCAGAGACCATTGCGAGGGTCGTCTGCTCTGTGGCCTGGTGCCGGGTGATCCTGGCGTCCCTCGGCGGGGCCGGGGAGGCCGGCACCTGGCTGAGCCTGAGGCCCGCGCCGCAGTACCCCGGGCGAGTGGCTGCTGCGGTGCCCTCGGGCCACCAGGGGGCAGAGGCGCCCATGCGAGGCCGGCGCCCTCGCTCCAGTGAGCCGGGACGGGCAGCGCCCGGTCCGCAGAGGGCGACGTGCGGGGGCGGGCGGGGGCCTGTGCCCTGCAGCCGGGACGGTGCGCAGGTGCCCAGCCCTGTGCCCAGCCTCCTCTGGGAAGCGCGTGGGAGCGCTGTCCTGGCCTCCTGCGTCCGAGCCAGGGCTGGGGACCCAGCGACGGTGCTCAGCCCCGCCCGCCCCGCTCTGGAGGCGCGGGGGCGGCACGGGTGGCGCGGAGCCACGGATCGCCGCCTCGCAGGAGGGGAAACTGAGGCCCGGGGGGCAGCGCCTGGCCTCGCTCGACGCCGCTCTCCCCGCCCTTTGTGGTGGTGGCAGCGCCGCTGAGGATTTCTTAATTCCCCTTTGAAAAAAGACAGGCTGTGCTTTGTGCAGAAATCGTTATTCAAAAATTACAGCCTCTGGTTGTTTCTATGGAAACATTTTTCACCTTATGCAAATGAAGCGAGAAGCATGAAAACAGCGCCTTCCCTTTCTGCCCCCCTTTTTTCTTCTTGAACCTTGAAAAGCAGCCGCGGAAAGTTCAACCCCGCGGGGCAGAGCGGCTCCCGCGCCTCGACCTGGGAGCAAGTTTCCCCTTAACCCGGGACCTTCGACCCCCGCCCAGGCGGGACTCCAGGGAGGCCGGCTCCCTGACCCCTGTTGAGCATGAGTGAGTGGTGGGTGGCAGATGTCACTCCAGAGCACACCCACCTTGGAAGGGGGCCCCTGCAGCCCACCCAGACTCCCACATGAAGCCCCCCAAAACGCAGCTGGAGGGAGGGCACCCTCCTCCTGTCTCCCACCCATGCCCTGAGCACCTGTTGCGGCCACCAGGACAGAGGTGTCAGGCTGCGCTCTCCTCTGGTGCCCATTTAAATTTCAGTGCCAGTGCCTCTCTACTGTGTGACCTTGGACAAGTCACTTTGCCTCTCTGAGCGTCATGTCCCCTTCCTCCAGCTCAAAGCAGGGTGAGAGCACCACCTTGCAAGTATGAAATGACCCTCAGGAACTCAACCTGTGGCACCCCGGAGTGGCCTCCAGGGAAGGGGGAGGCAAGGTGAGGGTCTCAGGTCTGGGGTGTGGCTCCCCGGGGAAACTTACCTTGAGCACCCAGGAACCCCCCTGCCAGTGCCCCAAGGAGGCAGCATCTCAGAGCAGCAGAGCACTGAACTGGGAGCCAGAGACCTGAGTTAAGTTCCAGGGCAGGGTGTCCTCATGGTGGTCTTCAGGCCTCAGTTTCCCCTTCTATAGGAAGCCCCACCATCTCCTGCCCACCCCACAAGCTGTGTGGGGCCCAGGCGTGGCCACCCCAGTGCCCTCCTCGCCAAGCCCTGCCTGCCCCTCCAGGATGCCAGCTTACTCCTTGGCCATGATCCACCTGGATGTGCTGGCTGGCGGGGCCCCTGCTCCTCCTCCTCTGCTGGCTTCTCTCCTCATTTCCCCTCGAGGGCAAGCCCTGAGCTCTGTGATACCTGCTGGGCACTGTTCTACGTGACCCCCCCACACAATATGTAAGTAAGTAAGCCGGTTGTGCAGATGCTGTTATTATCCCACTTAACAGAGAGAAAACCAGGACACAGAGAGGCTAAGCAACTTGCTGAAGATCACACAGCTAGTGAGAGGGTGGCTGGAGTTAGAAGCAGCTAACTCAACCTTAGGACCATTCGGTGACCACTGCACTCTCATGATCCCGGTTAGCATCCAGGATCTACAAGACTGTCCAAGGCACAAAGGACTGAGGTTTAAGGATGGAAGAAGATAGTGAGAAGTATTCTCCTGTCCTCTTTGAATCAGACTTCAATCCTCAAAGTTGAAGAGCATCCTGAGTGCCCCTTTCCAAAGAAGACCCTCAGAACAAGCTCCACAGGACTATGAGAGGACAAGGCTGCTCTGCCTGGCAGGCAACAGTGCCCACCCCTCTACCAGTCCCAGCCTGCTGAGGGCCTCTGGGCTACCTGTACCAAAGGGGGACTAGCAGGTGCCTTTCTCCTCCCTGCCCCAGTCAAGGGACAAAGGAGGACCCTGCACCCCCTTAGATCTACAGCTGCTCTCTAGAAGGGGAATGGTCCACCCTTCCCTCCAGCCACCGCCCCAGCAGATCTTTCTTGGGGAGAAAGAGGAGAAACAAGGAGGAGACAGATGGAGGGACAGAGGAAGGGATAAGGCAACCTGACACTCACCTTTGGAGTAGTGGGGACACATGGGAGATGCTGGCCAAGTAGGTGCTGAGAGGACCCACTGGGTCCTTACGGGCCTGCCCGCTGCAGGGCAGATGAGGTCAGTCCCCAACCTCCTGAAGAATTTCTTGGGTTCAATCAGCACCAGGTGCAGCCCGGGGACAGGGGGCATCCAAGCTGAAGCCAGCTGGGAGCCATGGTGCACACCTGTAATCCCATCTACTCCAGAGGCTGAGGCAGGAGGATCTCAAGTTCAAGGCAACTTAGCAAGACCCAGTCTCAAAATAAAATGAAAGGGGCTGGGTTGCAGCTCAGTGGTGGAGCCCCTGCCTGGCCCTGGGTTCCAACCTAGGACCTGCCAACCAAAGAGGAAAACGTGAAGGCAAGACCATCACAGCCCAGGCAGGTGGGGAGCAAGGTCCCTCGGTGCCCTCCTCAGCCCTCAAACCCTGAGGAGAAGGAAGACCCAGAAGAGGGAAGGAGGAGGAGCAAGAGAGTAGCCCCAGCCTCTCGGGCAGGACCCCCAGGCCAGGAGTGGGAGGAGAGGAAAGCCTGGCTGGACTCGGTCAATGTGTGAAGGGGGCTGGGCGCAGGGGGTTTCCTGTCCACCTGCCTCCTGGTTAGACCCCCGCTGACATAAAGTTGGTCCCAGGAGCAGCCCAGGTACAGGTGGGGATTGGGGCTTGCTTGTCCCAGCTGTGGCTTGAGCATGGTGCCGAGCTCCATGTGATAGGACGGGGACGTTCACAGTCCACAAATGTGGTGGCCTCACACGTGGCCCATGGTCACCTGTTGGTGACTGCACTGGGGTGGCTCATGCCTAAGCAGCCCAGCACTGCTCAACTTGACCATGGCAGCAGGAATGACAGCGTGCGGGGGTGGGGGTGGGTAGAAGGGGCCCTTTCCGGTCACTTGAGCACATCGGTAGAGTGACAACCTCCGACCAGCGCGGCTCAGCTTGAGTCTGAGAATCGGAGAGCTTCTGTGATGGCTCAGAGAAGCTGTTGGGTTTTTTGTTTGTTTGGGGATTTTGTTTTTTTAGCTGTGGGGCTGACAGTGCTGAAAATCAAATACAAAATTCAATTGTGCAGGTTGTTGAAATAGAACAATCACAATCACATACTCAGTAAGTCTCTCACGTGAAAATCAGGGTACCACATGGTTCAGAATGGCATCTGTGATGTGGCATGGGAACTCCTGATGGATTCAAATGGGGCAGTGGTCTTGAATGCCCCAATCCCACTCGGCCTCCCTTGCCTGTGATAGAATCTTGATGCTCATGTACGAAAAGCCCATCCTCCCTCCTGGGAGGATGCTCCTGGGCGGATGTTCTGGGGGATGCCTTTTCCCCCAGGGGCCACCATGACTATCCCAGTTGCCACCAGACCCACAACCAGGTCCCATCAGCATGCAACAAGGGGACGGGCTCTGACTTTGACCACCAAAAGCTTAACCACCATAAAATTTGCAAAACTTTGCTTGTGTGTGTCTATATATACTGAAAGATACACACATTGGCAGAATCCCGGGGACCATGTGTGGGAGCAGATTCTAAGGGTGTCAGACGATCAAGGAGAGGGAAATGCAACATTAGATCAGCCAAGTATATTGGCACAGCTGCACTTACTAGGAAATCTGGATTTAATGTGCTAGCAAGTGTAACTCTGTGTTAATTATCTATTACCATGTAACAAATTGCCAGGAACTCGGAGGCTCCAAACAACACACATTTATCACCTCACTGTTTCCACGGGTCACCTGGGTCTTTCCTGTCAGGTTTCTCACAGCACAGAGTGTCGGCCAGGGCCTTATGCCACACAGGCAGACTAAGCCGGAAATGTCCACTAGCATTAAGTGCTGTGAATCCAAGTCAAAGGGCAAGTGGACAGACAGTGCCTGTGGTGGAAGGGGAGGTGATCACAGAGGGTCTCTGTGAGGAGGTGAGATTTGAGCCAGGTCTGCAGAAGTTCAAGGAAAGACAGGAAGGAGGGGGTCACTCCTGCTGCAGAAATGGCCATTACAGAGGCAGGAACCCATGTGGCATTTTTGAAAGATCATATGTAGAAAGAAAACAAAGGAGACATCAGCAGGAAACTGTCTGAGACCACAGGTGAGGGGCCTTGCAGGGCGCAGGGGCCTCACTAGGAAACCCTGGCGGTGTGCAGATGCCAGCCAGGTGCGCAGGACGGTGAAGGTTCAAAGCCACCACTGCGGGACTAGGGAAGGGAGATTGCGCTCCACTTAATCACTGGGTGCCATGCTACTAGTGCTCTTCTTATTGCTATGATGGCCACGCACATGTGTTACAGCTACCGCACGATTGTCAGGTGCTTCCCCTGACAGTCTGCTCAGGACCCCCAGGGAAAGCTTGTCACCTGTCCTCCGCGTTTCCACCCCAGGCCTCGCGAGAACTCTCATTCCACTCTGGGGTAGACGTCTGCGTCCTGGCCAGTCTCCCGTCCCACCCAGCCTCTGGGATGCAGCCCACTCGGAAGGACGGAAGGACGGGAGGGTCTGAGTAGCCCAAGGCGCAGTGGGCGGCCCGTACCCCTGGGCCAGGGCATGGCTCCTCTGCTAGTGGGGCGGCTGGGCAAACCAAGGCCGCCTCCTGGACGCCCGGCCAAAAGAAGCGCCTCCGCTCAGGTCGGTGTGACCGAGAGTGACCCGGCCTGGGCTGGATTGCCAGGGCGGGGGTGGAGGGGCCAGCTCCTCCTGACTGAGAGAGATGCAAGGGCTAGAAAATCATTACAGGTGGATGAATTATTCACAGCCTCGTCGACCTCCTCCGGCCGGACAGCCGGGAGCGGGCTGATCAGACCAGCGCATCTTATTACCCCTGTGTAATGGCCTCTTTTCCTCCGTCTCAGAAGAAAGCGATTCAACACCATCAAATATTAATGTGGGGCGGCTGACGCGCTGGCCTCTCACACACTAGCCCTGCAGCGCTGCCCTGCGTTCCGGATGATGTCAACCCAGGAACCCGAGGTGGCCTGGGGACCCGGGGGCGCACCTTGCCTGCAGAGATGGAGTCCCAGGAACGCAGCGCTGCCCCCAGCCTGTGCCACCACCGCAGGCGCAGGGGCAAGGCGGCCTGCTTGGTTTCCCAGTGTGGAACCGGCTGCCCATTTTGCTTGCTGTTCCTGGTCCCAGTTGGTTTGGGGTCTCCAGGGATGCGTCTCTCCTGGGGCTGGAATCGGGAGGGACTTTGAGCTCTGTACTAGTTTCCTGTGATGGCCGTTAACAAATAGCTATAGAATGGTGGCTTAATAAGAAATTTATTTTCTCGCAGTTCTGGAGACCAGAAGTCCAAGATGCAAGGTCGCGCTCTCTGGAGGCTGCATGGCAGGAGGTGTCCTGGTCCCCTGCAGCCTCTGGTGGCCGCTAGACTCCTTTGACTTGTAGACCCTCGTTCCAGGTCCATCTTCACGTGGGCCTCCACCCAGAGCATGTCTCTCTGTGTCATCCTCTCTCTCCTTCCTGGATTTTGTGAGGTTTGCGGCTTTGGCTAGGTTTTAATTTTTTTCTTCTTTTAATTAACACACAGGAATTGCACATATGTACAGGGGACAGTGATGCTCCGCACAGGGAGACAGCAGGTGATCATCAGAGCAGAGTAAATGCCATAGCACCCCAGACATTTGCCATTTTTTCGTGTTGGGAACACTCTTCAATCTTCTCTCCTTGCTCCTTTGAAATTCCCAATTATGTGCTGTCAGCCACAGTCACTCTCTGCACCATGGAGTGTTAGAAG
Organism: Marmota marmota marmota; assembly: GCF_001458135.2. NCBI lineage: Eukaryota > Metazoa > Chordata > Mammalia > Rodentia > Sciuridae > Marmota > Marmota marmota. The sequence goes on along the minus strand of NW_025999900.1, from coordinate 64,293,842 downwards.
TTGTTTCTCCCACGTGGCTTCACCCTGTCCCCATTAGCCACCCTCCTCCCTCACAGCTTTCCCAGGCTCTGCTAACCACTGTTTTACTCCAGTTCTCTGAGACCCACGTTTTGGCTTCCACGTGTAAGAGAAAATGTAGTATTTTTTTTCCATGCCCAACTTACTTCACTTAACACGATGTCCTCCAATTCCATCCATGTTGCTGCTCATCAGAGAATTTCATTCCTTTTTATGGCCAAATAATATTCCCTCCTGTATTTATGACACATGCTCTTGGTCCACCCATCTGATGGTGGATGCATAGACTGACTGCAGATTTTGACCTTTAGGAATACAGCTGCCATAGCATGCAAGTGCAGAAATCCTTCTGTATATTTTGTTTCCTCTTGATAGATACCTAACAGTGGGATAGCTTGCTCCACCACCAGGTACTTCTGTTTGTAGTTTTGGGAGGAAATATTGTACTTTTTTTCTATAATGGGTGCATGTTTCAGCTTTTTGTCACAGTAACCAGAAACACCTAATGAGGACATCTTAGAAGAGGAAAAGTTTATTTTGGGTTCCTGATTTCAAAGATTCGGTTGGTCAATTCCATTGCTCTGGGTTTGAGGTGAGGCGGAGCATCATGGCAGAAGAGGGACATGGCAATGGGGTAGGGACAAGGGAGGATCCAGCCAGCAAGGTGTAATCCCCAAGGCATACCCCAGTGGCCCCTCTTCCAACCTCCCTACCTGCTATAAGTACCACCCAGGACAGGAGTTCTTTCAAATTATTAATCCATCAACTGGACTAAATCCACTGGTTTCAGCTCTCATAATGTGACCATTTTACCTCCTGCTTCAGCAAGGAGCTTTGGGGAGATTCCTCATATCTAAAGCCGTTCTAGATTAGATTCCTAACAACAATGCATGAATATTCCCTTTCTCTGAAACCTCACCAGCAGTTGTTATTTTTTGACTGTTTTGGTAACAGCCATTCTAACTGGGGTGAGGCAATATCTCATTGTGGTCTACGTTTGCATTTCCTTGTTGATTAGTGAGGATGGACATTTTGTACATACAGCCACTTTTTATTGGTACATTATGATTATACAGAATAGTAGGATTCATTGTGACATGCTCATATGTGAACATAAAATTATTTGATCAGTTTTTATATCTGCTTTAGAGATATGTCTACATAGGACACTTGCTCATTTTAAAATCAGATTATTTGGGGTTTCTGTTTTTTTCTTTTCATTTGCTTATTTGCTTTTGTTTTTGCTGATGAGTTGTTTCAGCTCCCTATCTGTTCTGGAACTGAATCTCTTGTCAAATGATAGTGTTATGGTTTGGATATAAAGTGTCTCTCAAAAGCTCATGTATGGAAAACATGATATCCAATGTAACAGCATTCAGAGGGGAAGTGATTAGATTATAAGAACTGTTACCCCGTCTGTGGATTAATCCATTTGATGGATGAATATGTGAATGGATTACTGGATGGTAACTGCAGGCAGTTGGTGGCTGGAGGAAGGAGGTCACTGGGGGCGTCCCTTAGGGATTATACCTTATCCCTGCCCCCTACTCTCTCTGCTTCCTGGCTACTGGAGCTGAGAAGCCTTGCTCCCCCACACCCTTCCACCTCGTGATGTTCTGCCTCACTCAGAGAATGGAGTCAGCCATCCATGGACCAGACCTCTGAAACTGTGAACCCAAAATAAATTTCTCGTCCTCTAAATTGTTCCTTTTGGGTATTTTGTTCACAGAGATGGAAAGCTGCTAACACAGAAATTGGTACCAAGAGTGGAGTTGTTGCTGTGACTAATCTGACCATGTGGTTCAGAAGCCTTTAGAACTGGCTTATGGGAAGAGTTTGGGAAAGCCTGGAGGTTCAGGATGGAGAAGCCTTCTAATGCTGTCAGCAAAGCTTAGTGCATGATTCTGGGGGGAGCTCAGAAGGACGGAATGCTGAGATTAATGTGCACAGTACAGACTGGACTATGAGGTTCCAGACGGAAATCAGGATTCTATTGAGAATCGGATTAGAAGCCACTGAGTTACATTCTGACAAAGAACTTGTCTGTATTTTGCCCATGTCTTGAGACTTTGTGTGAGACCAAATTCAAAGGTGATGGACTAATTAACTTGATGGAGACAATTTCAGAGCAGCACAGCATTCAGGTGGCGGCGTGGGTATTGCTGGCAGCTTTTAGCCAAGCTGACTGTGGAACCAGGAGCAGAGAAGGAAGAGAAAAGATTGTTAAAAACTTTAAATTTAGGAGGGACCCAAGGTGGCACACTGGAGGGAGGCTGCTCTCCCTGTCACTCCGTGACTCGTGACTCGGGATCAAGCAGAGGAAGCACTGTTTCTCTACAAGGAGCTGTCCTCGCTGCCCAAGCCCCTGCTGTTTACCCCTCATTCACCTGCTGTGATTGTCCACCTTCTGAGCCAGATTGCTCCCTGACTGCCACTTATCACCCGCCACTTGCCAGTTTGCCTGCCGCTTGCCTGCCCATCGCCTGCCGTCTGATGTCCACCTGCCCATAACCTACCATTAGCCTGCAGACTGCCAGTGGATCTTCCGCTGCCCACTGCCCACTGCCCACTGCTCCATTGTCACAGAACCCTCAGTCATTTGGGACACTGGCCAGGGGCTGCAGGTTTGCCTTCACCACCTCTACTATCTCGGGGCACGGCCGCCTCAGTCTGGGGACACTGGCCAGGGCCTGGAGATATATTGTTGGGGTCCCTGTAGGTCGGGTTGTACCTGAGGTCTTCCTGCTGGGTGTGCAAGTGGCTGCCATCTGGCTGTCTCTTTGCAGGGTCACCCCTTTGTGTGAGGCACCCCTTGTGGTCTCTCGGCAAGTTGCAAGGGCATTAGGATCTTGGGCCACAGCAGGGCAGAGCAGAAGCCCAGGTCCATCAGATTGAAGCTGGGTCTGCATGGGCCAGTCTGGGTCTGCAAGTCCGTGGAGAGCCAGAGACTAGGGGCAGTTCCCCGTGGTGGGGAGTGGGGAGGCAGGTTGGAGAAACCCAGGCTCTGTCTAGCTCAGTAAGTCCTGAAGTGCACGGGGATGGAAGGGGCTGGCTACAAGTGGGGGGCGGACTGGAAGAGGGTGTGGAGGCATCTTGCTATCAACTCGCCCACCCATCCAGCCCAGCGCCCACTAGACTGGAACTAACAGGGAAGGGAGGCTGAGAAAAGTTTCAAAAGCCAAAGGAAGCAATTGTTCAATTTTCCATTGAGATTTTCATTTACTTATTTACTTACCTTTACTTTTAATTCACATTTTTGCCATCTCTCTCACATTTCTACCATCTTTGAATCCAAATATTTTCCACACATTGATTTATTAAGGAACAGGATGTCTGAATAGTATATTATAGTGTTGTTGTATATTCTTATAATTTTATTTTATTTTTTTAAATTGTATAAATTTTTTTCTCTCTCACCTATTTGTCTCCCTGGATTCTCTTTCTCATTTATCTCATGCGAAGAGCCAAGCTCTATTAATTACTCCCTCATTTTTACTATAAATTTTTACCTCTATTTTCTCTCCTTCTCTTTCACAAACATCACATCTTACACTACTTCTGTCCCTTTATTATTCGTCATTTGAAATGGCAAACTTACTATCTATACTGTAGACGATGATTGAACACATCATTTCTGTTTATTCCAATAAAACTCTAGATGCCTTAATGGGAGCTCTTTGGATTAAGGTTGTATATTGTTTGCATTGAGTGCTTGATATTGGTGACCCCCTTAAAGGTGAGAGACTAGAAGCCTTCAGGGACACTATAAAATTACATGAAAAAAAAAAACAAAAAAAAACAAGGGAACAAAGTTCCTCAAACCCAGATGTTTCCAACAATAGAATCCAGAGACAACACAGTAGAAGAAATGTCAGAGAAGGAGTTTAGAAAGTACAGAGTTAGACAGATCTTGGAAATAAAGGATGATAGTGGAGAGAAAATATAAGAAGTGAAAGATCATATCAATAAAGAAACAGAGATTATAAAAAGGAATCAAGCAGAAAGTGAAGAAAACGATAAACCAAATTAAAAATTCAATAGAAAGTATCACCAAATAACTAGACCCCTTAGAAGATAGAACCTCAGACAATGAAGACAAAATATATACTCTTGAAAATAAAGTCAATAGCACAGAGAAGATGGTAAGAAACCATGAAGAGAAGTTCCAAGAATTATGGGATAACATGAAAAGACCAAATTTAAGATTTATCAGAATAGACGAAGTCATAGAGATACAAACCAAAGGAAGGCACAATCTTTTCAATGACATAATATCAGAAAATTTCCAAAATCTAAAGAATGAAATGGAAAATCAACTATAAGAGGCTTATAGGACTCCAAAATGTACAAAATTATAGCAGACCCACACCAAGGCACATTATAATGAGAATGACTAACATAGGTTAAGAATAGAATTTTAAAGGATATGAGAGAGAAAAATCAAATTACATATGGGGGAAACCAATTCAGGTTTCAGCTGATTTCTCAAGTTCAATACCAGGAGTTTCAGAAATAACATACATCAAGTTCTGGAAGAAAATGGATGCCAACCGGGAAATTTTTTTTTTCCTGGGCAGTAGGGATTAAACTCAGGGGCACAAAATCACTGAGTCACATCCTCAGCCCTATTTTGTATTTTATTTAGAGACAGGGTCTCATGAGTTGCTTAGTGCCTTGCCATTGCTGAGGCTGGCTTTGAACTCATGGTCCTCCTGCCTCAGCCTCCAAACCACTAGGATTACAGGTGTGCTCCACAGTGCCTGGCTGCCCAACTGAAAATTCAATATCCAGCAAAATTAAGCTTCATACTTGAAGATGAAATAAAAATCTTCCATGATAAACCAAAGTTAAAAGAATTCACAACTAGAAAGCCTGCACTACAGAACACTCTCAGCCAAATATTCCATAAGGAGGAAATAATTAAAAAAAAAACAGCAAAGGGAGGAACTACACTAAAGGAAAGGCCAATCAAAGTAGAAACTGTGTCAAGTTAAAAACAAAATATGACACAAAATGACCAGGAATACAAATAATATCTTAATAATAACCCAGAATGTTAATGGCCTAAATGCATCAATCAGAAGATGAAGACTGGGAGATTGGTTAAAAAAAAGAAAAGACCCAACAATATTCTGTCTTCAAGAGGTTCCCCTCCTAGGAAAAGACATTCACATACTAAAGGTAAAAGGTTGAGAAAAAACATCTCTCACAAGGAAAAAACATAACCCTCACAAACAAGAAGGGGTTTCATCCTTACATTGGACAAAGTGGAGTTCAAACCAAAGTTAGTCAGAAGGGATAAAGAAGGATATTTCACACTGCTTAAGGGAATCATACATTGAAAAGACATAACAATCATAAATATGTGTATCTTAAACAATGGAGCATCTACATACATCAAACAAGCCCTCCTCAATTTCAAGAATCAAAAAGACCCCAAGACAATAATACTGGGTGACTTTAACACACCTCTCTCACCACTGGATAGATCTTCCAAACAAAAACTAAACAAAGAAATTATAATGCAATCAATAAGTTAGACTTAACAGACTTATATAAAGTATTTCATCCATCATTTCATCTCAGCAGTATGTGGATCCTTTAAAGTAGACCAAATGTTATGCCTCAAAGCAACTCTCAGTAAATACAAAAAATAGAGATAATTCCGTGCATTCTGTCAGATCATAATGGAATGAAAGTACAAATCAATGGTTAAATAAAAAATAAAAACTACTCCAACACCTGGAGACTAAACAATATGCTATTGAATGATGCACGGATAACAGAAAACATCAGGAAGGAGATAAAAAAAAAATCTTAGAGGTAAATGACAACTCCAATACAATATAGCAAAATCTCTGGGACATTATGAAGTTTGTGCTAAGAGGAAAGTTCATTGCAATGAGTTCATATGTTAAAATAATAAAAATTCAATAAATAAATTACCTGACATTACATCTCAAAGTCCTAGAAGAAGAAGGAGAAATCAACACCAAAAGTAGTAGAATACAGGAAATAATTAAAATCAGGTCTGAGGTCAATGAAATTGAAACAAAAGAAACATCAAAAAAATTGACCAAAAAAAAGCTGGTTCTTTTTTAAAAAATATTTTTTAGTTGTTGATGGACCTTTATTTTAATTATTTGTATGTGGTGGTGAGAATTGAACCCAGTGCCTCATGCTTGCTAGGCAAGTGCGCTACCACTGAGCCACAACCCCAGTTCCCCAAAAGACGGTTCTTTGAAAAAATAAATAAAATTGATAAACCCTGAGCCACGTTAAAAAGAAGGAGAGAGAAAACTCAAATTTCTAAAATTAATTATGAAAAAGTAAATACCATGACAGACACTATTGAAATACAGAAGATAATTAGAAACTATTTTGAAAATTTATACTCCAGTAAAATAGAAAATATCAAAGACACCTATAAATTTCTACAAACAAACTTCCCAAACTGAATCAGAGGGCATACACAATTTAAGCAGACCAATTTCAAGCAATAAAATAGTACACACCATCAAAAGCCTACTAACCAAGAAGAGCCTGAGACCACACAGATTCTCAGTCGAGTTCTATAAGACTTCAGAGAAAAATTAAAATCAATAGTCCTCAAATTATTCCATGAAATAGAAAAGGAGAGAACTCTTCCAAACATACTCTATGAGGCTAGTATCACCCTGAAACCAAAACAAGACAAAGACACATCAAGGAAGGAAAACTTCAGACTAATATCCCTGCTAAACATAGATGCAAAAATTCTCAATAAAATTTTGACAAATTGCATACAAAAACATGTTTTAAAATAGTCCACCACAATCAAGTGGCATTCATCCTCAGGATGCTAGGTTGGTTCAACATACGGAAATCAATAAACATAATACATCATAGCAATAGACTCAAAACCAAGAATCATGATAATTTCAATAGATGCCAAAAAAAAAAAAAATCATCTGACAAAATACAGCCTTCCTTCATGCTCAAAACACTAGAAAAACTAGGGATAGTAGAAACATACCTGAACATTGTAAAAGCTATCCATGCTGATCCCAAGGCCAAATTCACTCTACATAAAAAAAAAAAATCAAAACCATTTCCTCTAAAAACTGAAACAAGATAGGATGCCCTCTTTCACCACTTCTATTAAACATCATCCTTGAAACTCTACCCAGAGCAATTAGACGGATAAAAAAACTAAAATAGGAAAACAAAAACTCAATATATCACTATTTTTAAAAATATTTTTTGTCAATGGACCTTTTTAAAAAAATTATCTATATGTGGTGCTGAGAATCAAACCCAATGCCTCACACATGCTAGGCAAGTGCTCTACCACTGAGCCACAACCCAGTCCTCAAACTGTCACTAGTTTGTGATGACATGATTCTATATTTAGAAGATCCAGAAAATTTGAGAACTAATAAATGAATTCAGCAAAATAGCAGGATATAAAATCAATACCCATACATCAAATGTATTTCCACACATCAGTGATAAATGTAGTGAAATAAAAACTAGGAAAACTACTATTCACAATATCCTAAAAACAACTTTGTGAATTAATCTAACCAAAGAGGTGAAAGACCCTATACAGTTAAAAAAAATGAAGAAGAACTTAGAAGATGGAAAGATCTCCCATGCTCTTGGAGAGGCAGAATTAATATTGTCAAAATGGCTATACTACCAAAAGCATTATACGGATTTAATGCAATTCCTATTAAAATACTAATGACATTCTTCTCAGAACTAGAAAAAGCAATCAAAAATTTATTTGGAAAAATAAGAGGCCTAGAATAGACAAAGCAATCCTTAGCAAGAAAAATGAAGCAGGAGGCATCACAGAACCAGACCATAAATTATACTACAGAGCAACAGTAAGTAAAAAGGCATGGTATTGGCTCAAAAATAGACTCATAGACCAATGGTGCAAAATAGAAGACACAGGGACAAACCTACATACATACAGTTGCTTCATATTAGACAAAAGTGCCATAAATATACATTGGAATAAAGATAGCCTCTTCAACAAATAGTGCTGGGAAAACTGGAAATTTATATGTAGTGAAATTAAATCAAATGTCTACCTCTCACCCTGCACAGAAATCAACTCAAAGTGGATCAAAGACTTAGGCACTAGAACAGAGACCTTGCATATAACAGAAGAAAAAGTAGGCCCACATCTTCATCATGTCAGCTTAAGATCTGACTTCCTTGACAAGACTCCTAAAGTGCAAGAAGTAAAATTAGGAATCAATAAATGGAATAGAATCAAACTAAAAAGTTTTTTCACAGCAAAGGAAACAATCAACAATGTGAAGAGAGAGCTTACAGAATGGGATAAAATCTTTGCCACCTGCACCTCAGATAAAGCATTAATCTCCAGGATATATAGAGAACTCAAAAAACTTAACACTGAAAAAAAAGACACAATAAATAAATGGGCTAAGGAACTGAACAGACACTTTACAGAAGAAGAAATACAACTGATGCAAATATATGAAAAAGTGTTCAGAATATCTAGCAATTAGAGAAATGCAAATCAAACCCACTCTAAGATTTCATCTCACTCCAGTCAGAATGGCAATTATCAAAAATACAGGCAACAATAAATGTTGGTGAGGATGAGTGGGAAAAGGTACACTCATACATTGGTGGTGGGACTGCAAATTGATGAGACCACTATGGAAAACAGTATGGAGATTCCTCAGAAAACGTGGAATGGAACCACCAACTGACCCAGCCATCCCACTCCTAGGTTTATACCCAAAGGACTTAAAATCAGCATACTAAAGGGTAATGCCACATCAATGTTTAATAGAAGCTCAATTCACAATAGCTAAACTATGAGACCAACTTAGATCACCTTCAAGAAATGAATGGATAAATAAAATGTAGCATATATGCACAATGAAACATTGCTCAGCCTTAATAAAGAATGAAATTATGACATTTGCGGGTAAATTGATGGAACTAGAGAATATCATGCTAAGTGAAATAAGTCAATCCCCAAAACCAAATGCAGAATGTTTTCTCTGATAAGTGGATACTGACCCATAGTGGAACAGGGGAGGTAGGAAGGAATGAAAAAACCTTGATTTGTGTAGAGGTGAGTAAGGGGAGGGATGGGACTGTGGGCATGGGAAATACAGTAGAGAGGACAGACATTATCATCCTATATACATGTATGATTACACTACTGGTGTGACTCTGCACCATGTGCAGCCAGAGGAATGAGAGCTTGTGCTCCATTTGTGCACAATGTGTCAAAATTCATCCTGTCATTTATAACTAATTAGAACAAATAAAATAAACAAACAAACAAACAAATAAATCACTACCAAAAAACCTTAAACTTAGCTGGAGAAGAAGCATGAAAAAATTAGAGGTGTGACTGTTGAAGAGATTACTGCCACTAAAGAAAAATTAAGTACTTTGAACAGTCACAGTAGGAGAGATGCCTTGAGGGATACTCAGGAATCAGCAAGACCACACACAGGAGACTCTTGGGGTGAAAGTGAAAACTCACTTAAGAGACCATGGGGACACCCTGCCTGCTCAGTGGTGCCTAGGAAGTCATTTCCTCAAGATTCATTTTATTATGCCCAGTCTAGGAAGTTGTTTTCCTGGGATTTGTCTTACCTTGATCATTCATCCAGGCCCTCCGAGTCTGCTTCAAACATCCAAGGGGGCACATCTTCCACTCAAGTTGATAGCACACCTTGGCATTGTCCATGTGGGGCTGGTCCTGTAGGAATACAGAATGCTAGAGTTAGGAGTTCATGAAGATTTTCAACTAGATTTCAAAGGAAGGCTTGGGTGGCCAGGAAAAGTGTAGCAAGGCCAGAATCCCTTCAGGCAGCCCCAAGAGGCAAGCGTCAACTGCTGTGGACACCCCCCCACCCCCGGATTAAGAGATGCCAGCAATTGTGAACTGAGCTGCAATGAACAAACATGTCACTGTAGTATGCTGATTTTAAGTCCTTTGGGTATATGCTTAGGAGTGGGATAACTGGGTCAGATGGTGGTTCCATTCCAAGTTTTCTGAGGAATGCTTTCCAGAGTAGGTGCACCAATTTGCAGCCCCATCTTGCAGCCCCATCAGCAAAGTATGAGTGTGCCTTTTCCCCCATATCCTCACCAACATTTATTGTTACATATAATCTTGATAATTGCCATTCTGACTGGAGTGAGATAAAATCTCAGTGTAGTTTTAATTTGCATTTCTCTAATTGCTAGTGAAGCTGAACATTTTTTTCATACATTTGTTGACCATTTATATTTATTATTCTGTGAAGTGTCTGTTCAGTTCCTTTCCCCATTACTGAACCAACCTAGATGCCCTTCAACAAATGAATAGATAAAGAAAAAGTGGTATATATACAAAATGAAATATTACTCATCCATAAAGAAGAAAGAAATTATGGCATTTTCTTGTAAGTGGATAGAACTGGAGACTATCATGCTAAGTAAAATAAGCCAATCCCAAAAAACCAAAGGTCAAGTATTCTTTCTGATATGCGGAAGTTGACTCACAATAGGCGGTGTGTTGGTGGGGGGAGTGGAGGTTCACCAAATTGGACAGGGAGGAATGTGGGGGAAGGGAGTGAGGGTGGGAATAAGAAAGATGGTAGAATGAATCAGACATAACTTTCCTAAGTTCATATATAAATACATGATCATTACAATGCCACATCATGTACAACCACAAAATGGGATATTATACTCCGTGTATATGTAATATGTAAAAATACATTCTACTGTCATGTATAACTAAAAAGAACAAATAAAAATAATAAAGAAAAAGAGATTCCAGCAACATGGAATATCTATCAAGGAAAACTGCTAATTGTGGACAGAGACAGTCAGGTGAGAGGCCCTGTGGACTGTAACTGACAAGGATATAGGAATGGGGCTGCCAAAGTTGTTTGGAAATCACATCTTAGTGCCATATGCAGAGTTAAAGGACTTGTTTGCCCAGCTGAGTGTTAATTTAATTTTGGTCCCATCCCTTCCTCATATACCCCATGCCTCCTTTCTTGAACGGAAATATTCACTCTGTAGTATTGTACATTTAGTATATGTAAATTGCATTTGATCTTTAAAGGGGTTTACATACCAGCATTTGTTTGGGGTCTCAGATGTTAAATATATCCTGCTGTCCCCCAATTTTTTTTTTTCTTTCTTTCCTTTTGCTCTATTTTCTTTATTTTTTCATCTTTATCCATTCTTTTTATTCATTTGTTTACTGTCAATAATGCTTAATCTTCTCAGCCAATTCTAAATCAATTCTCACTCATGTTCCTCTTTGGTCAACAGAGCTTTAGAGATTGGTAATAATAACTTGAATAGCATATGTCGATATTTGATTTACTTAAATACTGCTGTTACTGGTGGTTATTCTCTCCCTTCAAACAGGTGGTTAAAACTAACACTGATTATGCTGACTGGATGTGTCAAAACTAAGATATATCACCAGGCCTGGGCTTATTAAGAGGTTACTTGTTAAAAGACACCTACATAAAGTAAGGATCCATCTCAATAGATGTACAAGCAAATCTTAGATAGCATGAGAAAACAAGTCAGCAAGGTGTCTCCAAAAAGCTATAATCCCAACCATGACAACTGAATCCACAAATATTAATGTGGAGGAAATTCCAGACAAAGAATTGAAAAACTTGGTGGTCAAAAGTGATCAGTTAACTACAAGAAGATCTAAGGAATGAACAAAGAGAAAATATAGGAAGTGAAAGAATATTTCAATAAAGAGAAAATCATTCAAAAAAAAAAAAACCACTGAACAGAAATTCTAGGAAAAACTCAATAAATCAAACAAAAAATTCAGTTGAATGTCTCACCAATAGATTACATCATGTAGAAGACAAAATTTCAGGCACTGATGACAAAGTATATGAACTTGAAAACTTAGGCATGAGTCAACAAAAGATAATAAGAAATCATGATCAGAATATAAAAGAAATATGGGACAACATTAAGAGACTAAACATTGGAATAAAAGAGGGATCTGAGACACAAGCTAAAAGACATGAATAACTTAAAAATTTTTTTTGTATTTGTAGATAGACAACATGCCTTATTTTATTTGTTTTTTAATTTTTTTTAAATGTGGTGCTGAGGATCGAATCCAGTGCCTCACATGTGGTAGGCGAGTGCTCTGCCACTGAACTACACAGTCCCAGCCCACATGGATAACTTTCTAGTGACATAATTTCAGAAAAATTACCAAAACATTAGAAATGAGATGATTCACATATAGTAGTTATTCAGAAGCCCAAATAGACAAGATCAATAAAGAACCTTTCCAAACCACATTATATTTAAAATACCTAAGATACACAATGAGGATAGAATTTTAAAAGACTTAAGGGGAAAATGTCAGGTCATATTTAGAGGGAAGCCAATCAGAACCACTTCTGATTTCTCTAAAATCCATAAGGAGTTGGGAAATTTTCCAAGCCTTGAAAGAAAAATAATCATCAACCAATATTGCTATATCCAGCAGAGGTATCCTTAAGTATTGAAGAGAAAATGAGAATCTTCCAAGATATGCATTAACTAATAGGACTCATAAATACTTAGAGAAACACTACCCACAAAATAAATTAAAAACAAATTTTAGAGTTCCTGATTCAACAAATTTTATTAGAAGAGTAGCTAAGCAAGTGTGGATTAGTATTGAATTAAACATCAGAAATATACCAAAAGGGCAAGAACAAAATAAACATTTTTCTATAATAACCCTGAATGTAAATAGTTTCAATGCTCCAATTAAGAGGCATATACTGAGTGTCTTCTCAAGATGGTAGATTAGCATGAGCCAGCATTTCTCTTAACTCCTCTACCCAGAATTCAAACAGTCAGTATAAGATCTCTCCAAGGTCTAGAGTGAAAATTCTTGATTCTGGAGAGGTAGTCTGCCCTAGCTGAACCAGAGACTGTTTGATTGACTAATTGGAAATATACCCTCTCCACTGTCCTTGGTCTAGGAGGCATCTTAGAACTGCAGTGCCAGGGAACCTAAGGAAATTGAAAACCCAGATCCATGAGTTTGCAGCTAGGTCTGTGTGGGCCTGTCTGAGATTAGCAAACCTGTGGAAAGTCAGAAACTGGCTGCATCTGGCCAGGGGAACACAGGTTAGAGAGGCAGGAGATAGCAGTTCTCCCCAGTTCTGTGAGCCCAGAGGCTCAAGGGGACAGATGGGGCTGGTTACAGTGGGTTGGAGTTGGATGGTTGGAAGAGGGTTAGAGGGTTTTGGCCTCAGCTCACCAAGCTAGCTGATCAAGCACCACCATGTTCCCAGGGCCAGCATTTGCTGGGTCCTGGCACTGGCCTGGTCCCCAACTCCCACCCTCCCCAGGCCGTCATGCCCATTCCTGAGTCTTGCCAGGTCTGGCATCAGTCTAGCATCAAATAGGGCCCTCCAGCTCCCCATTCCCCAGTGGTTAACCCATCCCTGACCCCCCACATGGCCCATCACTCCCAGATTCTTGGCCATCTCACAGGTCATGGTACCTGGCCTTGATCTACTGGGTGCTAAACAGTTGGGGCCCTGATATGGCTGAGTCCTAAATTGCCCCAAACCCATAAAAAACATTAGACATATCCAGTCCAGTGCCCAGATTTCACTGCAACTGCAGATCCCTGCACCCCCACCCTCAGGTTCTGTGGCCTTGATAAAGCCTTTGTCCACCCTGAGCCAGCTGGATCCCTGATGAAGCTGGGCCCCAACTTGCACCACTCCTACTTAGCCTACGGCCCATCTGAGACAGCATGCAAGTTCATGGTGGCCAGCAGTACCCAGCACCCACCTGAAGATTCTGACGCTGGGCCTTGATCCATGCCATGCAGAACAGCTGACAAACCAACCTGACTGATGAGAAGGGAAGCTGAGAAACGTTTGTGCTTCAACAGAAACAATTGTTGAGTTTTCATTGAGATCCTTTTTTTCCCCCTCTTGTCTTTTTTTCTCACAATACTATCATTAAAATAATTTTAAAATTTTTAATTTGTTTTAATTAGTTATACATGACGGTAGAATGCATTCATACACTTTGATACATCATACATAGATGGGTATAATTTTTTATTTTTCTGAATGTACTTATTGTAGAATCACATCAGTCATGTAGTCATATACATAAAGTAATAATGTTTGTTTATTCTATTCTTACTATCCCCATATCCCCTCCCCTCCTCTCTCTTGGCTTTCCTCTACCTAATCTAAGGTAACTCTATTTTTCCCTAGGAGCCCCCCTTATTGTGAATTAGCATCTACATGTAAGAGAAAACAATTGGTCTTTGGTGTTTGGGGATTGGCTTATTTTGCAGAGGATCATATTCTTCAACTCCAACCATTTAACAGCAAATGCAATAATTTCGTTGTTCTTTAAGACTGAGTAATATTCCATTGTGTGTTTGTGTGTGTGTGTGTGTGTGTGTGTGTGTGTGTGTGTATATATATATATATATATATATCACATTTTCTTTATCCATTCATCTATTGAAGGACACCTAGGTTGGCTCTAGAATTTAGCTATTGTGAATTGAGCTGCAATAAACATTGGCGTGTCTGCATCCCACGTAGTATGCTGATTTTAAGTCCTTTGGGTATAAACCAAGGGGTAGGAGAGCTAGGTCAAATGATGGTTCCATTCTGAGTCTTCTGAGGAATCTTTATACTGCTTTCCATAGTGGTTGAGCCAATTTGCAGTCCCACCACCAATGTATGAGTGTACCTTTTCCCCCACATCCTCATCAACATTTATTGTTGCCTGTATTCTTGATGATTGCCATCTTGGCTGGAGTGAGATGAAATCTTAGAGTAGTTTTGATTTGCATTTTTCTAACTGCTAGTGATGTTGAACTTTTTTTTATATATTTGTTGACTGATTGTATTTCTTCTTCTGTGAAGTGTCTGTTCAGTTCCTGAGCCCATTTATTGATTAGGTTATTTGCGGGGTTTGTTTTTTTTTTTTTTGACATCTTTATATATCCCAGAGATAAATGCTTTTTCTGAGGTGCACATGGTAAAGACTTTTTCCCAATCTGTAGGTTCTCTCTTCACATTCTTTATTATTTCTTTTGCTGAGAAGATTTTTGTTAGAGTCTGTAAACAAGTCTGGATGGCGCCTGGCATTTTGCCAGAGGGAGTGGTTTGGGATGTAACGCCAGCGAGCCATTAAGTGTGGAGATTCCTTATTGGTTGACTGCTGTATCAAGTTTATGTTAATTAAATAAGCTGTATGGAATGTATAAATACCTCTGTTGTCCTACAATAAACGGCTTCCACTCCTGCTGTATCAATCTACACAAGTTGTTC
>NW_025999900.1:64273968-64277564 GCF_001458135.2 Marmota marmota marmota | reverse complement strand
CCCCCCCGGCTATTTTTCTGCAGCCGGACTGCGGCAGATTTTTAGTTTAAATCAATCCCACTTATTGTTTCTTGATTTCACTTCTTGTGCTTTATGGGTCTTACCAAGGAAGTCAGCTTGTGCCACAAAGCAATTCTTAGTAAATACAAAAAAAAAATGGAGAACCTATCCTGCACTTTATCAGATCACAATGGACTAAAACTAGAAATTAATGATTAAGTAAAAAAATAGAAGGTACTCTAACAAATAGAGAATAAATAATACACTAATGAATGATGAATGGATAATAGAAAAGATGAAAGATGAAATAAAAACATTCTTAGAGGTAAATGAGAGCACCAAATCAACATATCAAAATCTCTGGGACATGGTGAAGGCAGTACTAAGAGAAAAGTTTATTGGATTGAGCTCATTCATTAAAAGAATATAAACTGAACAAACAGATGACCTGATATTACATCTCAAAGACCTAGAAAAGAAGAATGAATCAATACCCAAACAAGTAGAAGACAGGAAATGACTAGAATTGGGTCTGAAATCAATGACATTGAAACCAAAAAAACAATTGAAAAAATTGACAAAACAAAAAGATGGATCTTTTAAAAAAAATAAAGTAAATAAATCCCTAGCTATGATAACAAAGAGAAAAAAGAACAAATACAAATTAGTAAAATATGTAATGAAGAAGGAAATATCACAACAAATATATCTGAAATACAGAAGATGATTAGAAACTATTTTGAAGATTTATACTCCAATAAAATAGAAAATCTCAAAGACATCAGCAAATTTTTAGACATATATGATTTGCCCAATATGAATGAGGAGGTCATACATGATTTCAAGTAATGAAACAGAAGATGCCATCAATAAACTACCAAGAAAACCCAGGACCAGATGAATTCTCAGCCAAGGTCTACTAAACCTTCAAAGAAGAATTAGCACTAATATCCCTCAAAGTATTCCATGAAATAGAAAAGGAGGGAACCCCTCCAAACACATTCTATGAGGCTAATATACTCTGATACCAAAACCAGACAAAGACACGTCAAGGAAAGAAAACTTCACACCAATATTGCTGATGAAATAGATGCAAAATTTCTCAATAAAATTCTGGCAAATTGCATACAAAAACATATTTTAAAATAGTGCACCAGAATCAAATGGGGTTCATCCCAGGGATGCAAGGTTGGTTCAACATATGGAAATCAACAAATATAATTCATCATATCAATAGACTTAAAAACAAGAATCATATGATCATTTCAGTACATGCAGAAAAAGCATTTGACAAAATGCAGCACCCATTCATGTTCAAAACACTAGAAAAACTAGGGATAGTGGGAACATACCTCAATATTTTAAAAGCTATATATGCTAAACCAAAGTTCAGCATCATTCTAAATGGAGAAAAATTAAAAGCATTCCCTCTAAGAACTGGAACAAGACAAGGATGCCCTCTTCCACCACTTTTACTCAATATCATCCTGAAACTCTAGTCAGATCAATTAGACAGATGAAAGAAATTAAAGTGATTCAAATAGCTAAAGAAGATGTTAAACTATCAGAATTTGCCAAGGACATGATTCTATATCTAGAAGATCCAAAAATTCCCCAGAAAATTTCTAGAACCAATATTGAATTCAGCAAAGTAGCAGGATATAAAATCAATATCCATAAATCAAATACATTCATATATATCAGTGATGAATCCACTGAAAGAGGAATTAGGAAAACCAACCCATTCACAATATCCTCAAAAAATACTTGGGAATTAATTTTACAAAAGGGGTGGATGACCTCTACAATGAAAACTACAGAACACTAAGGAAAGAAATTGAAGAAGACCTTAGAAGATGGAAAATTCTTGCATGCTCCTGGAGAGGCAGAATTAATATTGTCAAAGTGGCCATACTACCAAAAGCCTTATACAGATTTAATGCAATTCCTATTAAAATATCAATAACATTCTTCATAGAAATAGAAAAACAGTGGGAGTGGGGCTGTGGCTCAGTGGTAGCATGCTTGCCCGGCATGTGTGAGGCACTGGGTTTGATCCTCAGCATCACAAATAAACAAACAAAAAAATAAAGGTACATAAACAACTAAAAAATATTTTTTAAAAAATAGAAAAACAATCATGAAATTCATTTGGAAAAATAAGAGACTCAGAATAACCAAAGCAGTCTTTAGCAAGAAGAGTGAAGCAGGAGGCTCACAATACCAGACTTTAAATTATATTTCAAAGCTATAATAACAAAAAAAGGCATTGTATTGGTGCCAAAATAGACATGTAGACTAATGGTACAGAACAGAAGACAGAGACAAACTCATACAAATGTAGTTATCTCAATCTAGACAAAGGTACCAAAGATATTCACTAGAGAAAAGATAGCCTATTCAACAAATGGTTCTGGAATAAATGGAAAACCACATGTAACAAAATAAAATTAAACCTCTGTCTCTTGCCCTGCATGAAACTCAACTCAAAGTGGATCAGAGACTTAGGCAGTAGAAAACAGACCCCGCATCTAACAGAAGAAAAAGTAAGCCCATATCTTTGACATTGGTACCACTTCTGAAACAAACTATTTTTCATGCATCAGTTTATTGAGGTCTGGGATGTGTGAATAATGTTTCAATTTTGTTTTTCTTTCTTTTATTTATACCATTTTCTTTCTACTGTCATTTTTAATTTTTATTTTATACATACATTTTTTCTCATTTATCAGTTTACTTTAATTCTCTCTTTTTTTTCTTGCTATAATTAGAAACTTTTTTAAATTGGTTGTTCAAAACATTACAAAGCTCTTGACATATCATATTTCATACATTAGATTCAAATGGGTTAT
This sequence comes from Marmota marmota marmota, assembly GCF_001458135.2. Classification (NCBI taxonomy): domain Eukaryota; kingdom Metazoa; phylum Chordata; class Mammalia; order Rodentia; family Sciuridae; genus Marmota; species Marmota marmota. Next base: position 64,274,712 of record NW_025999900.1, on the reverse strand, counting down.
GAACTCCCATTTTTACCCCAAATACAGATTGCAGAATCACATCAGTTACACATCCACATTTTTACATAATGCCATATTAGTAACTGTTGTATTCTGCTACCTTTCCTATCCTCTACTATCCCCCTTCCCCTCCCCTCCCATCTTCTCTCTCTACCCTATCTACTGTAATTCATTTCTGTCCTTGTTTATTTTCCCATTCCCCTCACAACCTCTTATATGTAATTTTGTATAACAATGAGGGTCTCCTTCCATTTCCATGCAATTTCCCTTTTCTCTCCCTTTCCCTCCCACCTCATGTCTCTGTTTAATGTTAATCATTTCCTCCTGCTCTTCCTCCCTGCTCTGTTCTTAGTTGCTCTCATTATATCAAAGAAGACATTTGGCATTTGTTTTTTAGGGATTGGCTAGCTTAACTTAGCATAATCTGCTCTAGTGCCATCCATTTCCCTGCAAATTCCATGATTTTGTCATTTTTTAGTGCTGCGTAATACTCCATGGTGTATAAATGCCACATTTTTTTATCCATTCATCTATTGAAGGGCATCTGGGTTGGTTCCACAGTCTAGCTATTGTGAATTGTGCTGCTATGAACATCGATGTGGCAGTATCCCTGTAGTACGCTCTTTTAAGGTCTTCAGGGAATAGTTTGAGAAGGGCAATAGCTGGGTCAAATGGTGGTTCCATTCCCAGCTTTCCCAGGAATCTCCATACTGCTTTCCAGATTGGCCGCACCAATTTGCAGTC
>NW_025999900.1:64202147-64268795 GCF_001458135.2 Marmota marmota marmota | reverse complement strand
TTCCATTCCATCTGTCTAAGGTATTCCTTGAGTTCTTTATTTGACCATTTTTCTGATGACTCTAGGTCCTCCTGAATATTTAGGCTGTCCTGCATTGTTTGTACTCCTTTTCTTCCTTGCTTTTTCATGCTGCTCATGTTACTTCTCATTCTGTTTGACTGCTGAGTTACTGTTTACTCGTATAAATTTATTTGATGTTGCGGCCGCTGGTTTCAATGAAGTTATCTCCTCCGCTGCATTCTGGTGACGTCAGTTCTCTGCCATGGTGGTATCCCATGCAAATGGTGACAGTTCGTTCCCTTTGCCGGGTGACCAATGCAACGGATGGGTCCTGACTGTCTCTCCCAAGCCCCATTTCAATCCTGTGGCCACTGCCTATGAAGGCTCGGTTGGCATTAACCTCCATAGGATCAGAAGAGCCGACCAGTTTTTTCAGCAGGATTGTTTAGTGCTGAGTCACAGCGGTTTGTCTGCGAGACGCAGGAGAATGGGAGCTTGAGTTCAGCCGATCCGGGCTCGGTGTGTGTTCTGAGAGGCCCAGACTGTTCGCCTCAGATTCAACGTCAGCTCAGCATTGCCTAGTGATCCTGAGCAAACAGCATTTAAACGGTTTACGACTCCCTATGCCCGCGCAGCTGAAGAGGTCAGAGACTTGATCTCTCCGCACCCGCTGCCATGTTCTACTTTAATTCTCTTTCTCTCCTTTCTTACCTGCTAACAATCAACTTCAATCATTCCTTCTTTCACTCTCCATATAATTTTTTTACTTCTACATTCCCTCCTCCTTCCACATAAACATTACATCCTACACCACTCTTGTTTGGTCTTTGTCCACCATTTGCAACTATATACACTTCTGCAAACCTGTTGTTTTTATTATAGGCAATAACTTAACTCATCTTTTCTGTTCATTGCAAAAAAAAACTGTAGCATCATAGTACGAGCTAATTGGTTTAATGCTATATATTGTTTGCATTGTTTGCTGTTAGTATTTTTCACCCCTTTAAATGCAAGGTACTGGAATCCTTCAGGGACACTATAAGTCTACAGGGTAGAAACTATACTGCCTTAGATCCACACCACTAGATGGGTAGACACATAAACAGCGTAAAAACACAAGGGAAGAAATTGCCCAAACAAACCAAGATGCACCAACAATAGAATCCAACACCACAGTGAAAGAAATGTCAGAAAAGGAATTTAGAATGTACACAGTTAAACTGATGTATGAGGTAAATGATGATTTTTAGGAGTGAAATCAGAGATGAGATTCAAGAGGTAAAAAGATTACTTTAATAAAGACTTGAGATTCTGAAAAGAAATCAAGCAGAAAACCTTGAAATGAAGGAATAAATAAACCAAATTAAAATTTCAATGGAGAAGGGCTGGGATTGTGGCTCAGGAGTAGAGTGCATGCCTAGCACATGCAAGGCCCTGGGTTCAGTCCCCAGCACCACATAAAAATAAAATAAAGATATTGTGTCCAACTACAACTAAAACATAAGAAACACTTTAAAATTTAAAAAAAATCCAATGGAGAGTATCATCAGCAGCCTGGACCACTCAAAGGATAGAACCTCAGGCAAAAAAGACAAAATATATATTCTTGTAAATAAAGTTAAACACACAGAGAAGATGTTGATAAACCATGAAGAAAATTTACAAGAATTATGGGATAACATGAAAATACCAAATATAAGATTTATTGGGATAGATGAAAGTACACAGATACAAGGAGACACAGACTAGAGGAAAGCACAGTCCTTTCTTTCTTTCTTTCTTTCTTCATTACATTCCTTATTAACATATAGAGCACTATTTTTCATATCTCTGAACATACAGCATGTTCATGCCAACTTATGCCATTATACATGTGCTCTTTTTTTGCATTTCAATTCTTAATACACATATATACCACCATTTTTCATATCTCTATTTGTATATAAGGTATGTTAACCCCAAATTCAAATTTTCATACATATATTTTGTATAAAGATGACCATTACATTTCACCATCCTTGTTAATCCCCTTCCCCCTCCCTTCCCCCCCACCCCTCTTCTATATCTAGAATTAATCTAATCTTCCCATGCTCTCCCTCCCTATCCCACTATGAGCCACCCCCCCCCTTATATCAGAGAAAACATTTGGCATTTGTTTTTTGGGGATTGGCTAACTTCACTTCATTTTCTCCAACACCATCCATTTACCTGCAAATGCCATGATTTTGTTCTTTTTAGTGCTGTGTAATATTCCATTGTGTATAAATGCCATATTTTTTTATCCATTCATCCAGTGAGGGACATCTTGGTTGGCTCCACAGTTTAGCTATTGTCAATTGTGCTGCTATAAACACTGATGTGGCTGTGTCTCTTTTGTATGCAGTTTTTAAGTTCTTTGGGTATAGTCCAAGGAGAGGAATAGCTGGGTCAAATGGTGATTCCATTCCCAGCTTTCCAAGGAATCTCCATACTGCTTTCCAAATTGGCTGCACCAATTTGCAGTCCCACCAGCAATGTATGAATATGCCTTTTTCCCCACATCCTTGCCAATATTTGTTGTTGCTTGTCTTCATAGTAGCTGCCATTCTGACTGGAGTGAGATGGTATCTTAGAATAGGTTTGATTTGCATTTCTCTGATTACTAGAGATAATGAGCATTTTTTATATATTTGTTGATTGATTGTATATCCTCTTCTGAGAAGTGTCTGTTCAGGTCCTTGGAACATTTATTGATTGGATTATTTGTGTTTTGTTTGTTTGTTTGTTTTGGTGCTTAGCTTGTTGAGTTCTTTATATACCCTAGAGATTAGTGTTATATCTAATGAAGCACAATCTTTTCAATAAAATAATGTTCAAAAAATTCCCAAGTCTAAAGAAGGAAGTGGAAAGTCAAATGCAAGAGTCTTACAGGAATCCAAATGTACAAAATTAAAATAGATGCACATCAAGGCACATTATAATCAGAACGTACAGAAAAAGGATATAATTTTAAAGGCTACCAGAGAAAAATAACATGTAACATTTAGAAGGAAACCAATCTGGATCTCAGTTGATCTCTCAATCAGACCCTAAGATAGGAGGTCCTGGAATAACATACATCAAGCTCTCAAAGAAAATGGATGCCACCCAAGAATACTATACCCAGCAAAATTAAGCTTCATATTTGAAGATGAAATAAAACCCTTTTATGATAAACAAAAGTTATAAGAATTCACAACTAGAAAGTCTGTACTACAGGAAATTCTCAACGAAATATTCCATGAGGGTGAAATGGGAAAAAGAAAAAGTAAAAACAAGCAAAGGGAGGTACTACACTAAAAGAATACTCATTCAAAGGTGAAACTAATTCAAATTAAAACTAGAAATGAACCAAAATGTCTTGAAATACAATTCATATCTCAATAATAACCTTGAATATTAACAGCCATAATTCATACTGGCATATTGGATTTAAAAACAAGACTCAATAATATGCTATCTCCAAGAAACTCACCTCATAGACAAAGACATCCACAGAACGAAGGTAAAAAGATAGGAAAAAACCATATCACTCACATGGATCACATAAACAAGAGGTGTACATCAAATAAATCCTTCTCAGTTTCAAGAATCAAATAGACCACAACACAATAATACTGGTGACATGTGTCTCACTACTGGACAGATTACTTAAATAAAAACTAAACAAAGATAGTATAGAACTAAATAATACAGTCAATAATTTTGACTTCAGACACATATATAGACTATTTCATCCACTGATGAGTGAATACACTCTTTTCAGTTGCACTCAGATCTTTCTCTAAAATATACCATACCTTATGCTGCAAAGCAAGTATTAGCAAATACAAAAAATAGTGATAACATCCTGTATCATAATGAAATTAAATTAGAAATCAATGATACAATAAAAAATGAAGCCACTCTAACACCTTGAGGCTAAATAATATGCTATTGAATGATAAAAGAATAGCATAAAAAATCAGGGATTAAATAAAAAAATTAGAGGTAAATTACAATAGTGATATAACATATTAAAACCTCTGGGATACTAGGAATGTAGTGATAAGAAGAGTAAGTTCATTCCAATTAGCTCTTTCATTAAAATAATAGAAAGTCAATGAATAAAAGACCTAACATTACATCTTAAGCCCTAGAAAAATAAGAACAAATCAACATGAAAAGCAGTAGAAGATAGGAAATAATTAAAATCAGAGATGAAATCAATGAAATTTAAACCAAAAAAACAATTAAAAATTGATAGAAGTTGGTTCTTTGAAAAAATGAATAGAATTGATAAACACTTAGTCATGGTAATGAAGAGAAAGAGAGAGAAAACTAAAAATACTAAAATTCATGATGAAAAAAATACCATGACAGACACTACTGAAATAAGAAGATAATCAGAAATTATTTTGAAAGTTTATACTACAATAAAACAGAAAATCTTGAAGACATTAACAAATTTCTAGAGACATATTGGACATATTTGGACCTACCCAAACTGAATCAGGAGGACATACATGAAATAAACAAGTCAATCTCAAGCAATGAAATAGGAGATGATGTCAAAAGCCTACCACTCAAGAAAAGTCAAGGACCAGATAAATTCTCAGCTGAGTTCTACAAGACCTCCAAAGAAAAATTAACACCAATATCCTCAAAGTATTCCATGAAATAGAAAAATAGAGAACCATTCCAAACTCATTATATGAGGCTAATATCACTCTGCTACCAAAACCAGAAAGACACATCAAGGGAAAAAAACTTCCGACCCATATTGCTGGTGAACATAGATTCAAAATTTCTCAATAAAATTCTGGCAAATTGCATACAAAAACACATCAGATAGATAGTACACTACGATCAAGTGGGCTTCATCCCAGGGATGCCACATTGGCTCAACATATGGAATCTGAATGCCCACCATGCCCAAACAGAGGAACAACTGTGCCATGCCCCCATACCACCCCCCATATACCAACACGTGGCTCCTCCAGCTTACCTCCACCTTGACATATTGCAGCCATCACTGTAGCCCTCCCCATGTAGTAGTCTCCACCCTGCGACAGTGGACAGGGCCTGGAGGCAGCTGCCCTCCACAGCACTGCACACCATAGTGCTACATCCCCAAACAGGCCACCCAACACCATTGCACAGACACCCTTCCAGCCCCATCTCTGAAAATGTTTGTATCCCTCCTGGGACATCTCCACTGCCATTTTAGGTTATTTCTGCTGCTGCTGCCACTGCCATCTTTAGTTGAGGCAGTTTCCATCTTGGGACACCAGCCTGGGCTTGAAGGCAAACATCAAGGTACCTTTAGGTTTGACACTACCTCCACCACTAACTAATGACATGGCTGCTTGCACCTAGAAACAGCAACGAGGACCTAGAAGACTATCACCAAGATCTCTGTAGGCTTGGTTACACCAGAAGTATCCCTGATAGGTGTGCTAATAGCCACCGTCTTTTTGCAGAAGCAGGAAAGATCATTGCACAGAGTTGCCTCTTTCTCTTTTCTCCTGAAGAGAACCAACCTCTTTTGATTCTTTTTTCCCTCCCCTTAATATCTAATACCTCTACATTCTCACCTTCTACCTCATAAACATAACACACTATACCCCTCATTCTCTCTTTGTCTTCCATTAGAAATTGTAGTCCCTCTTGCAAACCTAGTGTTTATATTGTGGATAATAATTGAATACCTCATTTCTGTTTATTGAACAAAATTGCAATAGTCTAAATTGGAAATATTTGGTTTAAGGCTGCATATTGTTTGCATTGGGTGCTTTTAAGCCTTAAGGGAGAGGTATTGGTAACCTGCAGGGACACTAGAAGATTATAGGGCAGAAATGGTTATACTTGGATCTGCACTGATAGAAGAGAAGACACATGGACAACATGAAATAACAAGGGAAAAAAGTGTCTTGAACAATCCATGATGATACAATAATAGAATAAATTGACAGCAGAGTAGAAGAACTGTCAGAGAAGGAGTACAGAATGCACATAGTCAAAATGATCTGTGAAGGAAAGTATGATATAGGAGAGCAAATACAGGCAACAAATGATCACTCCAATAAAGAGATTTAAAAAATCCAGGTAGCAAAATATTACTTCAAGAGAGAGATGGAGATTCTGGGGAAAAAACAGAAATTCTTGAAATGAATGAAACAATAAACCAAATTAAAAATTCAATATAAAGCATGACCATCAGACTAGATAACATGAAATATGGAGCCTCAGACAGTGAAGACAAAATAGATAATCTTGAGAATAAAGTTGACCACACAGTGAAGGTGGTAAGAAACCATGAACAGAACTGCCAAGAACTATGGAATAACAAGAAAAGAACAATTTTTTTAAAAAAAAAACAAATAAATTTAAGATTTTTTGGGATAGAGGAAGGCACAGATATACAAACTAAAGGAATGCACAATCTTTTCAAGGAAATAATATTGGAAAAACTCCAAAATCTGGAGAATGAATTGGAAAATAAAATACCAGAAGCTTACAGAACACCAAATGTATAAAATTACAACCAATCCACACCAATGCACATTATAATGAAAATACCTACCATACAGAATAAGGATATAATATTAAAAGCCACAAGAGAAAAGATTCAGATTACATATAGGGTGAAAGCAACTTGCATCAAAGCAGATTTCTCAAACCAGGCCATCAATGCTAGGAGGTGCTGGAGCAACATATATAAATCTCTGAAATAAAATGAATGACAACAAAGAATGTTTTTAAAAAAACTTTTAATATTTATTTTTTAGTTTTCGGTGGACACAACATCTTTGTTTGTATGTGGTGCTGAATATCGAACCCGGGCCGCACACATGCCAGGCGAGCACGCTACCGCTTGAGCCACATCCCCAGCCCCAACAAAGAATCTTATATCCAGCAAAGTTAAGATTCAGATTTGATGATGAAATAAAAGCCTTCCACGATAAACAAAAGTTAAAAGAATTTACAATGAAAAAGCCTAAACTACAGAACATTCTCAGCAACATATTCCATGAGGAGGAAATAAAAAACAATGATGAAAATTGGCAAAGAGAGGAGCTACACTAAAGGAAAAGAAAGAAAAGGAGAAATGGAGTGAAGTTAAAAACCAAAAATAAACCAAAATGACCAGGAATACAAACCATGTTTCAATCAGAATCCTGAATGTTAATGGCCTAAACTCATCTATCAAAAGACATAGGCTGGAAGATTGGATTTTTAACAAAGTCCCAACAATATGCTGCCTTCAAGAGATTCATCTCATAGGACAAGAAATCCATACTGAAGGTGAAAGGATGGGGGAAAAATACCACTCACAAGGACCACACAAACAAGCAGGGGATTCCATCCTCACATCAGACGAATTGGACTTCAAACCAAAGTTAGTCAGAAGGGACAAAGAAGGACATTTTATACTCGTTAAGGGAATCACACACTAACAAAACCTAACAATCAAGGATGGGATTCCTTGCTCACCTTCAAGGAACTGTCAGCACACAGAACACAAATGGGGTCTACCACCTGAAATATATATATTCTTGAAGCCCCCAACCGTGGTGGGGCTTCTATGTATATCAAACAAACCCTTCTAAATTGCAGGACTCAAATAGACCACAAAACAATAATACTGGGTAATTCTAACACTCCTCTCTCATCACTGGACAAATTTTTCTGTTGGAATAACTTCCTAACAGGAACACCTGCAGGACGGGGCGCTCTGCTCTAGTGAGCCATCTAGGAAACCACATCCTCAGTGATTGAGGTTACCCTGGCCAGGCTACAAGGCCAGGAAACCGAGAGTCGGGTGCTTCAGGGCATGAAACTCCTGACTCATAAGGCCCCCTCCCCTAGGGACAATGATCCCTCCAGTCTGCCTTCCACTGCATAGCAATATTTAGAGCTTCCTCCTAGTGTGGCTGCATTAGACATAAGATAATTGGTTTCTAGATGTTGTGTAACCTGCTTGCTTGTGTGTGATTGGAAGATGCATTCTATATCAATTGTAATCACTTTTGCATTAAACGAGCTGCTGGAGGTTGACTGATGTTGTCACCTGCCAGCTCTCTCACCAGCTCCTGGTGTCTGTGTGTTGACTCCATGTCTCTACCCATCACAACTGAGGTAGCCGAGTGACCAACTCCACCACACCAGTGGACTGACCACCCACATTTTTTGGTGCCCCAATGTGTTTGCTCACACACTTGCACCTTGGGACTGATCACCCCATTGATTTCAGGTGGTAGACTCCATTTGTGTTCTGTGTGCTGACAGTTCCTTGAAGGTGAGCAAGGAATCCCATCCTTTACCCCCTTTCCTTGTCCCTGTTGTACAGTTGGTACCACGAGTTGAGGCACACACTGTCATAAGGGCTGGTGTCACCTTATAACCCCTTCTTCCCCTGGTTTACCCAGTGAATTCACATAAGGGACTGGTCCTCCCAGAATTTGGAACCTCAGTGTTCTCTGTTAAAGAGAACTCTGCTCTGGAAACACCATGCGGGCATACGGCCTTGACCTAACAAGTCAAGGAAGTCCCCTGCTAACCACAAGACATTGGATTAAACACATCTTTTATGTGTCCTAGTAAAGGCCCTCCATGTCAACGTCTTGGCCCCCTAATATTGGGCATCTTATCAAGTCAAAAACATTGCTTTGGAAACTCTTAATATTAACCCCCCAATTTTTTTGAGGAATTGTTCAGAAATATGATCCAAGGCCCCCATGAATGGCTTCCTGACTTCTTATCTAGAGTAATCGTGGCACTCAGGAAGCTTACTCAACCTGGCCCTAGTCAAGATTCATTAGTCAAACAATTGGCATAGGAAGGGGCAACCACTGAAACCAGAGCCACAATAGCTCCTGTGCCCAGTGAATCACTTTCTAAATGGAGCATTGCCACTAAAGAAGTGGCCCCCTGTGGGGGCCCATTCAGGCTTTCACAGATGCCATTAACAAACTATCAGTTAACAAAAATGATGGACCTTCCCAACCAAGATCTAATCCCATTTACTAGGGCTGTAATCAGCCAGGCCACATTAAATGGTACTGTCCTAAGAATGGCAGCCTCCCTGGCCCAAGACACTCTGCCCTAGATGCAAAAAAAAAGGTCATCTGCCATCTACTTAAATGTTTTAAAATTATGGATGTTCCCATGTCTGTTGTCAAAGGGCCAACCTATACTAACAAGACATTTCAAGCAATTTGCAATGGTTGGCATATACATCAGTTAACTGGGATTCCCTATAGCCCTTAGACTCAAGGCATTATAGTACAAACACACAGGAAATTATACCAAGTCCCCTTATGATGCCTTGAAAAGAATCTTGTTTGCTTTAAATTTTCTTTCAATTTAAAAATACTCTATAGAAATAGCAGCCCATAAGCATTGGGCCCCCCTCTCAGGGTCTTCCCATCTACCTACGATCTCATGAAAGGATCCCATAACAAATGCATAGGATATTCTGGGGCCCCTCTTAACCATGGGTGGATGGTTTACAAACCAACAAGAAATGTCACACCAGCCACCAATTGCCAAGCTCTGGAAATTGAGCCTGGAAGAAAGAAAGAGACCACCAGGCCCTCTCCACCAGAGGGCACATGAGATAACCTGGGGTAATATCAAAGCCCTAACAATCAAGCTCAGACCATGTCACCTGCTGGAGACCAGAGCCCTGGTACTCTCTTCATGCTCATGTGTGCTATTGTAACTTGCAACTCACAGGTAAGTGCACAACAGGTAAGTATGGAGGAAGAAAGGCCTCTGCCTAAGGGCCCATGTGGGAAGCATTGCTTTGCAGTCAGCTATCACACATGACTGGCTGTCTGCGGGACAGTTCTCCTCTAGTGGAGAGCCTCTAACACCATCTAGTGGCAAAAACCCTTCAGTGAGTAAAATACTCACACCACTGCAATTAAAACACCAGGAGAGCTATCCATGCTCAAGTAATCATGATCAGAATGTTGTACATACTTCTCTCTCAAATCTTGCAGAATGTATCCCAAGGACAAAATTCAGGAGGACAACAGGAGCGCCCCCGGATCAACATCATCATAAGCCTTGTGGTCCTCACAGCCACAATTGCAACTATCCCTCTTGCCGTGTTCCTGCACCCAACCAGAAGGACCAGGCCCTACCGATTGGAAACAACTCATGCTATTGCTGGGACTTTAATTGGTCTTTCCCTTTCTCTTGCATCAATGCAGAAAAAGACCCCCTTTATGCTATTTTGTGCATCATTCTGTCATTCACCCCGCAAGTACATGCTTGATGGGTGGGGATTTCATCTCCTGGGATTCTTTTACCTGTTGGTTTGGATGGTAATGTATTGCCTTTCTTGTTTGCTACTAATGTTTCTTCTCGATGCCCTGTTACATCTGACCCAATAGCAAAGCACCCTTGGAATTTGTCACTTTCACTTAATCATTCATGGGCCTTTACTATATCAAGAAATGTGTCTAGGGCACAGAGATTATGTCAGTCTACAAATTGCCTTCACAATAATATTATTTGGGAGCCAGAAATAGGAGGTATCATAGGTTATTTCCCACTCTCCTTAGAAGGAGAAGCAAAAGTAATCTCTATCAGTGACCTGTCTAATGGCATGACCATGCCCACTCATGCTAAAGATTCACGTTATTGGCCCCACCAACCCTTCCTGCAGTGATGTGCATGGAAAAAATTTTTAAAATATCAGTGAATGTATACCTCTAAGAGCTATGTCTTGGAGAAACTGTCTCTCCCTTTCCTGACCCTATTTCATTTCTTATGAGCTTATTAGTTGGTCCAGGCCCTACTTAAGAGGTAGCTGGAGAATGAAATTCTCAACAGTAACAAATACATTAATATTTAAATATCATACAGATTGGATAACAGATGCTCAAAATACAAAAGAAAGACAGGAGATTTTTTGCAATTAGGCAAACAATTGTTATGTGGTGCTTACAAATGTATAGATTTCAGTACTATTGTCACCATGAATGCCATTTGGTTTAATGACTCTTTCAAAAATCCCTCAGCTACCCATGCTACTAGAGGTCATGTATGTGTTAAGCCACACTTCTTTTTTGTAACCTCCACTCAAAACCACAAAAGGGTCATCTTTATTGTAATGATTCCCAATGTGAGTTAACCAATGGCTGGAATTCCTCTGTTAAGACAGTAGTGCTAATGAGAACACCCCCCCCATGTTATGGTTTCCCATGGATGATGACTCCTCCATTCAAGAGGTTCATTTTACAAAAGATATTTCCCTTCCCAGAGGTAAGCAAGATTTGGGGATTACTGCTGCCATCATAGCTGCTTCCCTCCCTGCGGTCGCAGCAGCTATAATCGCTGGTGTAGCTTTGACCCAGCCCACAGCAAATGCTGCAACCATTAATCAGGTAGTGCAGCACTCCACTAAAGCCCTGACCACCCAGGAACGACTAAACCTGCACTTGCAAGGAGGTATCTTAATGTTACAACAGCAGATTGACCTTATTGATGAAAAAATTGATATGCTCCAATTGAATATTAGAGTAGCCTGCAGTCTTCAATTTCTGTATGTTTGTCAAACCCCTGTCTCTGTAAGAAATGCAACAGAAGCTTGGCCTGAACTAGCAAATAGGCTTAAGGGACCTTGGGATATGGCTTTTAGAAATTTCACTATGATGCTGCATGCTCAGATACTCAGTCTGAATGAAACCGGAGCAATGTTAATTCTTAACTCCTCATTTTTACAGCAGCTATGGGATAAATTGTCAGCTTTAATTGACCCTGCTAATTGGGTCCTCGCTGGTATTGGCATAGTTTTTCTTGTTTTAGTGTATGTGCTTTTAAGATGCTTCCAAAAAAGGCTCAACAAAGTAGAAACAAAACAAGCCATGGTAGTTCACGCATGTAAGGAAAGTCAAAAGGAAAACAATGATTCCCCTGCATCTGTACGGATGGTGGCTATGGATTGGACATAAGCAGTACCAACTCAGGGCCAGTTCTCTCTGAGGGATCATGCCCTGAGTCTTAGCATTGCTCTCCTCTTCATCTATCTGTCTCTCTCAGCTCTGTCACTATATCACTGTTTGTCCATGGCCTCTCTCCTTCCTTCCTGAATGCAGCCTCACCAGCCCAGTGCTGTGAGCTGGGACCTCCATGGAGAAGAAACCTGAGTTTCCTGATCCTAAGGTAGAAGCTGGCGTGGAGGCCATGAGGGCATTATCTATCAAGGAGACAGAGAGCCCTCTCAGGGCAATGCCTTGCACACTCCACATCACCCTGTTTGGCCCCGGAGGATGGCTGGTTAGTCAAAGACGGGTAAGATTCCTCAAGGGAGGGACAACCTAAGACAGGCACAGCCACAGAGGGGCCATCAGGAGAAAACTCGGGGGCCAACAGAGGTGAGGCCCAGAACCTCACCCCCCAACTGTGAAAAGGCCTAAGCCTTCACCCCTTCTGAGAGAGGTCTCCTGCCCCCATGGTTGCTTTCCTCCCCATGCCCAGCTCTGACTGGGACCCAAGTGACAGACAGAGACCTAATCAGCAGCGGCTGCCCTCTCAGCACAGCAGGAAACAACCGCAGCTACAGGAATGGGCCATGTCTGGATGCTTCTCCTTTCTCTTCCTTGGTTCTTTCCCTTTTCTTTGCTTTTCCCCTTTCCTCTCTTCTCATCACAGTTCTCCTTTGGCAACAAATTTAATAAAAAGGGAGGAAATGTTGGAATAACTTTCAGTTTGCAGCTAGCGGCTATGAGCAGCTCAGAGTGCTAGGAAAACCTAGTCATACAGGCCTGACAGGAACACCTGCAGGACGGGGCGCTCTGCTCTAGTGAGCCATCTAGGAAACCACATCCTCAGTGATTGAGGTTACCCTGGCCAGGCTATAAGGCCAGGAAACTGAGAGTCAGGTGCTTCAGGGCATGAAACTCCTGACTCATAAGGCCCCCTCCCCTAGGGACAATGATCCCTCCAGTCTGCCTTCCACTGCATAGCAATATTTAGAGCTTCCTCCTAGTGTGGCTGCATTAGACATAAGATAATTGGTTTCTAGATGTTGTGTAACCTGCTTGCTTGTGTGTGATTGGAAGATGCATTCTATATCAATTGTAATCACTTTTGCATTAAACGAGCTGCTGGAGGTTGACTGATGTTGTCACCTGCCAGCTCTCTCACCAGCTCCCGGTGTCTGTGTGTTGACTCCACTTCTCTACCCATCGCGACTGAGATAGCCGAGTGACCAACTCCACCACACCAGTGGACTGACCACCCACGTTTTCCAAATAAAAACAACAAAAAAGAAACTATGGAATTCAATAATAAAATCAATAATTTATACTTAATAGACATATATAGAATATTTCATCTATCAATAAGCAAATACACTTTCTTCTCAGCAGCACACAAATCCTTCTATTAAATGGACCATACATTATGCCACAAATCAAGTCTTAGCAAAGATATAAAAATAAAGATACTCATCATGGAATGAAATTATAAATCAATAACAAAATGAAAAATAGAAGCTACTACAACATCTGTAGACTAAATAATACACTATTGAATGACAAATGGATATCATAAGACATCAGGTAGGAGATAAAAAAAATTCTTAGAGGTAAATGAGAACACCAATACAACATATCAAAATCTCTGGAACACTATGATGGCATTATTAAAAGGAAAGATTATGGCATTGAGCACATTCATTAAAAGAATAAAAACTGAACAAATAGATGACCTGACATTACATCTCAAAACTCTAGAAAAAGAAGAAAGATTAACACCAAAAGTAGCAGAAGACAGGAAATGATTAAAATCAGGTCTGAAATCAATGAAATTAAAATGAAAGAAACAATTGAAAAAATTGACAAAACAAAAAACTGGTTCTTTGAAAAAATAAATAAAAATTAATAAGTCTTTAGCCACTCTAGTGAAAAGGAGAGAGAAAACTCAAATTACTAAAATTCATGAAGAAAAAGGAAATATCATAACAGTCAGTATTGAAATACAGGAGATAATTAGAAACTATTTTGAAAATTAATCATTAAATAAAATAGAAAAATCTCAAAGATACTGAAAAATTTCTAGAAATACATATTTTTACCAAACTGAAAAAGAAGGACATACACAACTTAAACAGACCAATTTCAAGCAATGAAATAGAAGATGCCATCAAAATCCTACCAACCAAGAAAAAAACAGGAACAGACAGATTCTTAGCTGAGTTCTACAATATCCTCAAGGAAGAATTAGCACCAATACCCCTCAAACTGTTCCATGAAATAGAAAAGGAGGTAACCCTTCCAAACACATTCTATGAGGCTAGTGTCACACTGATATGAAAACCAGATGAAGAGACATCAAGGAAAGAAAACTTCAGACCAATATTGCCAATTAACATAGATGCAAAAGTTCTCAATAAAATTCTGGCAAATCACATAAAAAACATATTTAAAAGATAGTACACCATGATTGAGTAGGGTCCATACCAGGGATGCAAGTTTGATTCAATATACAGAAATCCATAAATGTAATTCATCACATCAAGAGACTTAAAGCTAAGAATCCTATGATCATTTCAATAGATGCAGAAAAAGCATTTGACAAAATGCAGCATCGATTCATGTTCAAACAACTAGAAAATCTAGAGAAAGTAGGAACATACCTGAACATTATAAAAGCTATATATGGTAAGCCCAAGGCCAACATCACTCCAAATGGAGAAAAATTGGAAGCATTCCCTCTAAGAACTGGAACAAGACATGGATGTCCTCTTTCACCACTTCTATTCAACCTTGAAGCTGTAGCTAGAACAATTAGACAGACAAAAGATTAAAGGGATATGAATAGGAAAGGAAGAACTCAAACTATCAATATTTGCTGATGACATAATACTATATTAGAGGATCCAAAAATTCCACCAGAAAACTTCTAGAATTAATAAATGAATCCAACAAAGTAGCAGGATATAAAATCAATACCCATAAATCAAACGCATTTTTAAATTATACATTTATTCATTAATTATTGGGAATTGAACCCAAGGGGACTTTACCACTGAGATACATCCAAATCATTTTTATTTTTATTTTGAGACAGGGTCTTAGTAAATTCCTGAGGCTGGCATGAAACTTGTAATCTTCCTGACTCTATCCTGGGTTTCTGGAATTAGAGGCATGCCTCACCTTGCCTGCTGTTTTTGCTTTTTAATAATATCATTTTATTTTATTTTCAACAATAATAGTGATATATATATATATATAAAATTGTTTTAATTAGTTATACATGACAGTAGAATGCATTTATGCACTTTGATATATCGTACATAGATGGGATATAATTTCTCATTTTTCTGAGTGTACATGTTGCAGAATCATATTGGTTATGCAGATATATATATATATGTGTGTGTGTGTGTGTGTGTGTGTGTGTGTATACATATAGTAATAATGTCTCTTTCATTTTACTATCTTTCCTATCCCCACATCTCTTCCCCTCCCTCCCATCACTTCCCTTTACCTAATCTAAGGTAATGCTATTCTTCTCTAGTGCCCCCTGCCTTGTTGTGAATTAGTATCCACAAATTAGAGAAAACATTTGACTTTGGTTTTGTTGGATTGGCTTATTTCGCTTAGAATGATATTCTCCAACTCCAACTATTTATTGGCAAATGACATAATTTTACTCTTGTTTAAAGCTGAGTAGTATTCCATTGAGTATATATACCACATTTTCTTTATTCATTATTCTATTGAAGGACACTAGGGAAGAATATCTAGGTTGGTTCCAGTTTAGCTATTGTGTATTGAGCTGCTATAAACAGTAATGTGGTTGTGTCACTATACTATGCTGATTTTAAGTCCTGTGGGTATAAACCAAGGAGTGGGATAGCTGGGTCAAATGGTGGTTCCATTCCCAATTTTCTGAGGAATCTCCATACTGCTTTCCTTAGTGGTTGCACCAATTTTCAGTCCCAAGAGCAATGTGTGAGTGTGCCTTTTCCCCCATGTCCTCACCAACATTTGTTGTTGTCTGTATTCTTGATTATTGCCATTCTGACAGTACTGAAATGAAATCTTAGAGTAGTATTGATTTGCATTTATCTAACTGCTAGAGATGTTGAACACTTTTTCATATATTTGTTGATCAATTGATTCCTTCTTCCATTTCCATAAAGTGTCTCCTCAGTTTTTTAGCCCATTTATTGATTAGGTTATTTGTTGTGTGTTTTTTTGTTGTTGTTGTTTTTGTGTGTTTTTTTGGTGTTAAGTTTTTTGAGTTCTTTACATATTCTAGAGATTAATGCTTTATCAGAGGTGGATGTGGTAAAGACTTTTTCCCAATATGTAGGCTCTCTCCTCATGTTATTGTTTCATTGGTGAGAAAAAACTTTTTAATTTGAATCCATCCCATTTATTAATTATTGATTTTACTTCTTGCACTTTAGGGGTCTTGTTAAGGAAGTCAGATCTTAGGCCGACATGGTGAAGATTTGGGCCTATTTTTTCTTCTATTAGGTGAAGGGCCTCTGTTCTAGTGCCTAAGTCTTTGATTCACTTTGAGTTAATTTTTGTGCAGTGTGAGATATAGAGGCTTAATTTCAATTTTTTACATGTGGATTTCTAGTTTTGCCAGCACCATTTATTGAATAGACTATCTTTTCTCCAGTGAATGTTTTTGGCACCTTTGTCTAGTATGAGATAACTGTATTTATGTGAGTTTGTCTCTGTGTCCTCTATTCTGTACCATTGGTCTACAAGTCTATTTTGGTGCCAATACCATGCCATTTTTATTACTATAGCTCTGTAGTATAGTTTAAGGCCTGGTATTGTGATGCCTCCTGCTTCATTTTTCTTGCTAAGGACTACTTTAGCTATTCTGGGTCTCTTATTTTTCAAAATAAATTTCATGATTGCTTTTTCTAATTCTATAAAGAATGTTATTGGGATTTTAATAGAAATTAATCATATGCATTTCTATACTTAAGTGTTGAATCCTCTGAAACAGAAATTAGGAAAACCATCCCATTCACAATAGATTCTAAAAAAATAAAATACTTGGGAGTTAATCTAACAAAAGAGGTGAAAGACCTCTGCAATGAAAACTATAAAACAAAAAAGAAAGAAATTAAAGAAGACCTTAGAAGATGGAAAGACCTCTCATGTTCTTGGATAGAAAGAATTCATAAGTAGGCCTTATTATCAAAAGTGTAAATCAGACTTAATGTAATTCCAATTAAAATCCCAACAACATTCCTCATAGAAATAGAAAAATCAATAAAGAAATTCATTTGGAAAAATAAGAGACCCAGAATAACCAAAGCAAGTCTTAGCAAGAAGAGTGAAGCAGGAGACATCACAATATGAGAACTTAAACTATACTACAGAGCTATAGTAACAAAAATGACATGGTTTGGCACCAAAATAGACATGTGGATAAATGATACAGAATAGAAGATACAGAGACAAACCCATACAAATACATTTATCTCATACTGGACAAAGGCAATGAAAATATCCATTGGAGAAAAAATAGCCTCTTCATAAAATAGTACTGTGAAAATTGAAAATTTATAAGCAGCAAAATGAAATTAAAACTATATCTCTCACTATATGCACAACACTCAACTCAAAGTGGATCAAGGATGTAGTAGGGAACATGTGCCTAAAAGTGAAAAAATGTAGGCCCAAATTTTTATGATGCCTGATGAGGGCCTGACTTCCTTAACATGACACCTAAAGCACAATAAATAAAATCAAGAATCAGTAAGTGGGATAGACTCAAACTAAAATCTTATTCTCAGCAAAGGAAACAATCAATAATATGAAAAGAGAGCCTACAGAGTGGGAGAAAATCTTTACCACATACACATCAGATAGAGCACTAATCTCCAGGATATACAAAGAACTCAAAAAAACTTAACACGAAAAAAAAAAAAATGACCCAATCAATAAATGGGTTAAGGACTTGAACAGACACGTCTCAGAAGAAGATATACAATCAATCAAAAAATATATGAAAAGTGTTCCTCATCTCAAGTAATTAGAGAAATGCAAATCAAAATCACTCTAAGATTTTCTTATTCCAGTCAGAATGGCAGTTATCAAGAATATAAGCAACAATAAATGTTGGTGAGAATGCAGGAGAAAAGGCACACTCACACATTTTTGCTGGTGGGACTGCAAATTGTGCAACTACTCTAGAAACCAGTATGGAGACTCCTTAGAAAACTTGGAATGGAACCACCATTTGACCCAGCTTTCACACTCCTCAGTCTATACCCAAAGGACTTAAAATCAGCATACTACATGGACACAGTCACTTCAATGTTTATAGCAGCTCAATTCACATTAACTGTGGAACCAATGTAGGTGCCTTTCAGTGGATAAATGGATAAAGAAACTGCATATATACACAATGGAATATTACTCAACATTACAAGAGAATAAAATTATGAATCTTGTAGGTAAATAAATGGAGTTGGAGAATATCATGACAAGTGAAGTAGGGCAATCCCAAAAAACTAAAGACCAAATGTTTTCCCTGATAAGTGGATGCTGATCCATAATGGGGGAAGAGAGAGCCATAGGAAGAATAAGAAACTTTGAATTGGACAGAGGGTAATAAGGGGGAGGGTAGTGGGAATGAGGGTAAGAAAGGCAGAGGAATGAGACAGGCATCAATATCCTAGGTACATGTGTGGTTGCACAAATGGTGTGAATCTATGCTGTGTACAACCTGAAAAATGAAAAACTGTTCTCCATTTGTATACAATGAATCAAAATGCATTCTGTTGCCATGTATAATGAATTAGAACATATTAAAAACATATGAAACTCAATAAATGTAATTCATCACGTCAAAAGACTTAAAGACAAGAATCATATGGTCATCTCAATAGATGCAGCAAAAGCATTTGACAAAATGCATCACTCCTACATGCTCAAAACTCTATGAAAACTAGGGATAGTGGGATGATATCTCAACATTGTAAAAGTTATATATGCTAAACCCAAGGCCAACATAATTCTAAGTGGAAAAAAAATGAAATCATTCCCTCTAAGAACTGGAACAAGAAAAGGATGTCTTTTTTTTTAACCACTTCTCTTTAACATCATCCTTGAAACTCTACCCAGAGAAATTACACAGATGAAATAAATTAAAGGGATTCAAATAGGAAATAAAGAACTCAAACTATCACTATTTTGCTCACAACATAATTTTATACTTAGAAGATCCCAAAAATGCTACCAGAAAACTTCTAGAACTAATAAATGAATTCAGCAAAGTAGCAGGATATAAAATTAACACCCATAACTGAAATGCATTTCTATATATCAATGATGAATCCACTGAAAGAGAAATTAGGAAAACTCCCCATTTACAATAGCCTCAGAAAAAATATTTTGGAATCAATCAAATAAAAAGGTAGAAGACCTCTACAGAAAACTACAGAACACTAAAGAAAGAAATTGAAGAGAACTTGGAAAATGGAAAGATCTACCATGCTCTTGGATAGGCAGAATTAATATTGTCAAAATGGCCATACTACCAAAAAACATTATACAGATTTAATGAAATTCCAATTAAAATCCCAATGATATTCTTCATAGAACTCAAAAAAGCAATAACAAAATCTATTTGGAAAAATAAGAGACACAGAATAGAGAACAAAATTCTTAGCAAGAAGAGTGAAGTAGGAAGCATCACGTTACTAGACTTTAAATTATACTACAGAACTATAAAAAGAAAAAGGCATGTTATTGGCATAAAAATAGACACAGAGACCAACAGTACAAAATAGAAGACACAGAGATAAATCCACATAAATACAGTTGCTCATACTAGCAAAGGGTGCCATAAACGTACATTGGAGAAAAGATAGCCTCTTCAGCAAATGGTGGTGGGAAAACTGGAAATCCATATGTAGCAAAATAAAATTAAACCCCTATCTCTTAATCTTCACAAAACTCAACCCAAAGTGGATCAAGAACTTAGGTACTAGAACAGAGACTCTGCCTCTAATAGAACAAAAAGTAGGTCCACATTTTTATCATGTCAGCTTAAGACCTGACTTCCTTAACAAGACTCCTGAAGTGCAAGAAGTAAAATCAAGAATCAATAAATGGGATGGAATCAACTGAAAAGCTTCTGTACAGCAAAGGAAATAATTAAGAACATGAAGAGAGACCCTATAGAATGGGAGAAAATCTTTACCACATGCACCTCAGGTAGACCATTAATCTCCAGAATGTATAAAGAACTCAAAAAACTTAACACCAAAAAATTAAATGACCTAATCAATAAATGATACTCCATAGAAGAAGAACAGATACAGAAGAAGAAATACAATTGATTAACAAATATGTTTATATAAAACATCTCTAGCAATAAGGGAAATGCAAATTAAAACTACACTGGCAATCATCAAGAATACAAGTAACAATTAATGTTGGTGAGGAAGATGGGGAAAATGTACATTGACACTTCTATCATCAATAGAGAGGTAATCCAAACATAAATTCAGCAAAACCCTTCATATCTAAAAACTATCATAAATCAAATAGATTAACAGACATCAAATAAATATTTCATCCAAGAACATCTGAATTCACCCTCTCTCAACTGTTTGTGGAGTCTTCACCAAAAAAGATAATATTTTAGAACACAAAGCAAGTCTTAGCAAATATAAAAATAAAATTATATAATCATTTGCATCTTATATCATGATCAAGGAAAATCATAAACACAGAAAGATTGACCAGTACACTTTTGAACAATGAATGGATCATAGAGAAAATAAGGGAAGAAATTTAAAAATTCATATAATCAACTGAGAATAACAATACAACATATCATAATCTATGAGAAAGTATGAAGACAGTTCATTCTTTTCCTTCCTCTGTGAAGTGCCTGTTGATTTCTTTTGCCCATTTATTCATTGGGTTATTTTTTATTTGTTCTGATTAGTTTTACATGACAATAGAATGCATTTTGATACATCATATATAAACGGAGTATGACTTCTCATTCTTCCAGTTGGACATAATGTGGAGTTACATTATTTTATTTTATTTGTTCTTTCTAGATATGTATGACAATAGAGTTTATTTTTGACATATTATACATACATAGAGTAAGTATAACTTTTTCCATTAGGATCCCATTATTGTGGTTGTACATGATGTGGAGTTATCTTGGTCATGTATTCATATAAGGATAGAAAATCTATGTCTGATTCATTCTAATGTCTTTCCTATTTCCATCTTCCCTCTCTTCCCTTCATTCCCCTTTGTCTAATCCAACAAATTTCTACTGTTCCCCTCCCTTGTTGTGTGTTAGAGAACACAATGCTTTTGGGTTTTGGGGACTGACTTATACCACTTAGCATGATATTCTATAGTTCCTTCAATTTACCAGAAAATGCCATAATTTCATTCTTCTTTGTGGCTGTGCAATATTCATGTGTGTGTGTGTGTGTGTGTGTGTGTGTGTGTATTACAGTTTCTTTATCCTTTCATCTGTTGTGGGGCATCTAGGTTGGTTCCATGCTTGGGTATTGTGAATTTAGCTTCTATAAACATTGATGTGACTGTGTCACTATAGTGTGCTAATTTTAAGTCCTTTCGGTATAAACCTCAGATGGGGTGACTGGGTCAGATGGTAGTTCTATCCCAAGTTTTCTGAGGCATCTCCCTACTGCTTTCCAGAGTAGTTGCATCAACTTGCAGTCCCATCATCAATGTATAGGTGAACCTTTTCCCCTACATACTCACCAACAAGTATTGTTGCTTGTATTCTTGATAATTGCTATTCTGAGTGAAGTAAGATGAACTCTCAGTGTAGTTTCAATTTGCATTTCTCTTATTGCTATAATGTTGGACATTTTTTCATCTATTTATTGACCAATCATATTTCTTCTTCTGTGAAGTGCCTGTTGATTTCCTTTGCCCATTTATTCATTGTGTTATTTTTTATTTGTTCTAATTAGTTTTACATGTCAATAGAATGCATTTTAATACATCATATATAAACAGAGTATAACTTCTCATTCTTCTGGTTGTACATAATGTAGAGTTACAGCAGTCATGTAATCATATATGAACATAGGGTAATAATGTCTGATTTATTCTACTATCATTCCTATCCATCTTCCCTCTACCTTCCTTTCACTCCCCTCTGTCTAGTCCTAAATACCTATGGTCTTCCCCCTACCCATTGTGAATTAGCATCCACATATCAGAGAAAACATCCAGCCTTTGATTCTTTGGGATTAGCTTATTTTAGTTAGCATAATATTCTCCAGTTCCATCCATTTACCTAAAAAAGTCATAATTTCATTCTTCTTTAAGGCTGAGTAATATTCCACTGTGTATATATACATAGTTTTTTAATCCATCATCTCTTGAAGGGCACCTAGATTGGCTTCATTATTTAGCTACTGTGAATTGAGCTTCTATAAACATTGATATAATTGCATCACTGTAGTACACTGATTTTAAGACCTTTGGGCATAAACCTAGGAATGGGGTGACTGAGTCAAATAATGGTCCCATTCCAAGTATCTGAGCAATCTCCATACTGCTTTTCTTGGTGGGTGCACCAATTTTCAGCCCCACAAGCAATATATGAGTGAACCTTTTTCTCCACATCCTCACCAACATTTATTATTGCTTGTAATCTTGATGATTGCCATCTGACTGGAGTGAGATGGAATCTCAGTGTGCCTTGATTTGCATTTCTCTAATTGCTAGAGATATTGAACATTTTTATACATTTGTTGATCAATTGTATTTCTTCTTCTGTGAAATGTCTGTTCAATTCCTTAGCCCACTTATTGATTGGGTTATTTAATTTTTGGTGTTAAGTTTTTTGGGTTCTTTATACATCCTGGAGATTAATGGTCTATCTGAGGTGTGTAAGAAAAACAAAAGGAGACGGAAGCAAGGTGCAGGGGCCAAGTAAAAGCTGCTTGCCTGAGCTGCCAGCTTTATTTCTATCAATAGGTTACATTAGGTCATTGACATTTTTAGTACATATTGCTCATTGTATAAAGTTACTGTTATGTGGGCAGGTTTAGGTGCAGTGGCACATTGGTGTTGTCTAAGAGAGTTCCTTTATTCCCAGAAGCTGAGTGTCTTAGATTAAGGTCGAGGCTAATAAGACCCTAGCACAGAGCTCCTCATGAAGGACATTACCATAGCAGCTAGGAATTGAGCATGTATGAGTTTACTTACTAGTTTTGGGGAGAAACTGCAGAATATTCCACCCATGGGAAACAGGGCAACCATTTACCCCTCCCCCCCAGGAGTTTGCTCACCAGAGGAATGCTGCCTTGTACATTTTCACAGCCAGAATTCTTAGAGTTGCATGTGGTAAAGATTTTCTCTCTTTCTATAGGGTCTCTCTTCCCGTTTTTAATTTTTTTTCCTGTGCTGTGAAAAAGCTTTTTAGTTTGATTCCACCCCATTTATTGTATCTTGATTTTACTTTTTTTGCTTTAGGGATCTTGTTAAGGAAGTCCATTCCTAAGGGGATATCAAGAAGATATGGGCCTACTTTTTGTTCTATTAGAGGCAGGATCTCTGTTCAAGTGTCTAAGTGTTTGATCCATTTTGAGTTGAGTTCTGTGAAGGGTGGGGGATAGGGGTTTAATTTCATTTTGCTAAATATGGATTTCTAATGCTAAATTAATTTATTAGTTCTAGAAGTTTTCTGGTGGATTTTTTTGATATTTTAAATATAGAATCACATCATGGGCAAATAGTGATTATTTGAATTCTTCTTTTTCTACTTGTATCCCTTATGTATCTTTCTTCTAATTGTTCTGGCTAGAATTTCAAAAATGATATTGATTAAAAATAGTGAAAGAGGGCATCCTTGTCTTGTTCCAGTTCTTAGAGGGAATAGTTTCAATTTTTTTTCCATTTATACTGATATTGGCCTTGGGCTTAGCATAGATAGCTTTTAAAATGTTGAGGTATGTTCCTGGTATTCCTAGTGTTTTGAACATAAAGGGGTGCTGTATTTTGTCAAACACTTTTTCTGCTTCTATTTAGATGATCATATGATTTTTGTCTTTAAATCTGATGATGTGGCGAATTGCATTCATTGATTTCTGAATGTTGAACCAACCTGGCATCCCTTAGATGAATGAACTCTACTTGATTGTGGTGCACTATCTTTAAATATGTTTTGTATGAAATTTTCCAGAATTTTATTGAGAATTTTTGCATCTATATTCATCAGGGATATTGGTCTGAAATTTTCTTTCCTTGATGTGTCTTTGGTTTTGGGGTCAGAGTGATACTAGCTTTATAGAATGAGTTTGGAAGGGTTCTATTTTTTTTTTCTATTTCATGGTATAATTTGAGAAGTATTTGTGTTAATTTTTCTTTGAAGGTCTTGTAGAACTTAGCTGAGAATCTTCTGGTCCTGGGCTTTTCTTAGTTGGTAGGTTTCTGGTGACATCTTCTATTTCATATCTTGATATGGATCTATTTAAATTGTGTGTGTCCTTATGGTTCAATTTGGGTAGGTCATATGTCTCTAGAAATTTCTCAATGTCTTCAAGATTTCAATTTTATCGGAGTATACATTTTCAAAATACTTTCTAATTTTCTTCTGTATTTCCTTACTGCCTGTCATGATATTTCCTTTTTTTTAGTTTTAGGTGGACACAATATCTTTATTTTATTTTTAGATGGGCCTGTATTTTGAGCTAAAGATGCATTTGCCAGGAATTGACTTCCTCAGTTACTAGCCCCCATGCTGCAGCTGCAAAATGGCTCCTTCCTTTGTCCTCTGAACAACACCTAGAGATGGCAGCTTCTTTCTCCACAAAAGGATATCATGCAGTGTGTCCTTCAGGTTTGTTGGGTAATGTCCTTGGTCTCTAAACACTCTGTACCCAGACAAACTTCAGGCCTCCCAAAATGTGGGTTTCTTTAATTCCTTTATCCATCTACTATGCTCATGGAGGGACTACTCCTGATGGAGCTTCTGGTTCAGCTGTAGAGTTGGCTCTCCTGCTGGGGAATTTTTCCTTATTTTATTATATCCAACCTCTGTGTCCCTGGTCTGATTTGAATGTCCAGTTTTAGGTTATAGTAAAGTCCCTCCTCCTCCTCCTCCTCCTCCTCCTCCTCCTCCTTCTTCTTCTTCTTTTCACTCACCTTGCAGAGAAGTTGCCTGTTTGCTTTCTTGGTTTTACACCACAGAGCAGCCAGGAATGCAACTGCATCTATTCTGCCATCTTGGATCTCTCTGATTGGCTTTTTTTGTTTTTGTTTCATGATAAGTTGTTTGAGATTTTATATTTCCTGGAGATTAATGCTCTATCTGAGGTGGGTGGCAAAGATGTCTCCTATTCTGTAGATTCTCTGTTTATGTTCTTGATTGTTTCCTTTGCTGTGAAGGTTTTCAGTTTGATATCATCCCATTTATATTGGTTCTTCATACTACTTCTTGTGCTTTAGAAGTTTCATTAAGGAAGCTGATTCCTAAGCCAACATAGTGGAGGATTAGGCCTCCTTTTTATTCATATAGGTGCGGAGCCTCTGGTTTAATGTTTAGGTCTTTGATCCACTTTGACTTGAGTCTTGTGTAGGATGAGAAACAGGGGTTAAATTTCATTCTACTATATACAGAATAAGAAAAGTTCTAAGAGGAAAGTTTATAGCTATGACTTCCTAGATTAAAAAATTAGAAAGATCTCAAACAAACAACCTAATGATGCATCTCAAGGTCCTTGAAAAACAGGAACAAACCAATTCCAAAATCAGCATAATTAAGGAAATAATTAAGGTAAAAGCCCAAATTAACTAAACTGAAAATGAAATAATACAAAAGGATCAATTAAACAAAGAGTTGGTTCATTGAAAAGATAAATAAGTTAATAAACCCATAGGTAAATTAATGAAAAGAAAAAGAA
Organism: Marmota marmota marmota; assembly: GCF_001458135.2. Classification (NCBI taxonomy): domain Eukaryota; kingdom Metazoa; phylum Chordata; class Mammalia; order Rodentia; family Sciuridae; genus Marmota; species Marmota marmota. The sequence goes on along the minus strand of NW_025999900.1, from coordinate 64,242,874 downwards.
TACTCAACTTAATAAATTAGTCATAAAAAGGAGATATCACCACAGACATCTCCAAAATCCACAGGATCATAAGGGACTACTTGGAAAACTTATATACAAAAAAACCTGAGGAAAATCTAGAAGAAACAGACACATTTCTAAACACATACAACCTACCAAAAAACCCAAGAAACTATAGAAAATCTAAACAGATGGATAACCAGTGATGAGATTGAAGCATAATAAAAAGCTTCCCAACAAAGAAAAGCCCAGGACCGGATGAATTCACAAATGTGTTCATGCTCCTTGAATTATTTCATGAACTAGAAAGGAGTAGAAAATTCCAAAATTCATCCTCTGAAAACCACTATCACCCTCACACCAAAACCAGATAAGGACAAGGCATAGAAAAAACCATAGAATATCCCTGCTAAATAAAGATGCAAAAGTCATTAATAAGATATTAACAATTCAAAAACATGCTAAGTTGGTTTCACTCCAAGGATGCAAGGATGGTTTAATGAATGCAAATTAATAAACATAATTCATTACATCAATAGAATTAAGGGGGGAAATCACATAATCATCTTTAAAGATGCAGAAAAATCATTCAACAAAATCCAGCACCCATTCGTGCTAAAAACACTGAAGAAATTAGGGATATATGAAGCTTACCAAAGCATAAAAAGGCTACCATTAAAAGGCTCTATATTATAAACCTAAAGTCTATGTCCTATTAAGTGGGGAAAAAACTAATAATATTTCCTTAAAAATCAGGAACAAAACAAGGATGCCCACTCTCACCACTCTTATTCAGTATAGTGCTTGAAATTTTAGTCAGAGCCATTAGGCAAAAGGGGGAAATAAAAGGGATACAAACAGGAAACAAAGAAGTCAAATCATCACTATTTGAAGATGATATGATTCCACACTTAAAAGACTCAAAGAACTCCACCAGAGGACAAAGAAAGTTGATAAAGAAAATTAGCAAAGTAATAGTATACAAAATAAAAATACAAAACCATCAGCTTTTCCATACACCAATAATAAACCCCATGAAAAAGAAATCTGGAAAATATTACAATAGACTAAAAAAGGTAAAATTCCTAGGGATAAATACAACCAAGGAGGTAAAAGATCTCTACATTGAAAATTTCAGAACACCAAAGAAAGAACTTGAAGACCTCAGAGGATGGCAAAAAACTTTCATGTTCTTGAATAGGCAGGATTAATATCATTAAAATGATCACGCTGCCAAAAAACATACTGATCCAATTCAATCCCTATCAAAATTCCCAATTACATTCTTCACAGAACTAAAAAAAAATGAATAGTCAAAAACTCATTTGGAAGAACAAAATACACAGAAAAGCCAAAGCAACTCTAAGCCAAGCACAAACACACACACACACACACACACACACACACACTAATAACAATAATATAGAAGGCATCAAGCTATGTACATTAAACCCAAGGTCAACACCATTATAAATGGAGAAATATTGAGAACATTCCCTCTAAAAACTGGAACAATACAGAGATGCCCTCTTTCACCAGTTTTATTCAACATTATCCTTGAAACTGTAGCCAGAGCAATTAGGCAAAAGAAAGAAATTAAAGGGATTCAAATAGAAAAGGAAGAGCTCAAAAATATCCCTATTTGTGAAAGGAAGTCCTATTTCTGGCTGCTCTGTGGCAAGAAAGCAGACAGGCATCTTCTCCACAAGGTCTCACCCAGATGGAATACAACATCTCAGAGAGTGTGAGAAGACCCCTATACAGTGGATTTTCACAGAAATCACCAGCATTGCAACCACCCACATGAAAATCAGAGCCTCTGGGTAAGTCTCCGGACTCCAGACCCAAAGCCCACAGTTCTAGCTCAGGCACGGCTCACAAGCAGCTTAGCAGGACCACCTATCAGCACCTCTGCAGAACTCCAGACTGTGCTCCACTCCCACTCAGGTCACTCAACTGCTACCTATTCACAGCATAAGGCCATTGCCCAGCTCCCACCACCTCACCAGACATCCTGGTGCTGGAAGCAGACTGACTCCATCTTGGAAAACCTTCCTCACCATTTTTTGGAGGGCATGGTGATCAGATCAGATCGTCATTTGAACACCATATTATCCTACACCTGACCCCCAGTTCATTGTCCACCACCAGAAACTGTAAAACTTTTTATGAAACTACTGGTTATATTTTAAATAATAATTGAATCCAACATTTCTGGACATTGAGATGAAACTGTAAATGTCTTAATAACAACAATTTGTTCATAGGTGATGTATTGTTGATATTGGAATCTGTTTACATTGTCCTTCCCCCAAAGAAGAGATCTTGGAACTCTACAAGAACACTACAAAACTATAAGGTAAAAACAATAACACACCAGACCACAGAGCTAGAAAGGAAGACACATAAGCAACATGAAAAGACAAGGGAAGAAAATATCACAAACAAATCAAGACAACACATCATTAGAAGCATTGGCAGCTACAGCAGAAAAAAAATTACAGAGAAAGATTTCAGGATAAACATAGTCAAAATGTTTTGGGATCTCAAAGAAGACATAAGAGAACAAATACAGGCAGTGAAAGATCACTTTGACAATGAGCTACATAAACAAATCCAAGAAGCAAAAGATCACCTCAACAGGGAGATGAGGTTGTAAAAAAAAAAGAATTCTTGAAGTGAAAGAAATAATAAACCAAATTAAAAACTCAAATGAAAGCATCACCAACAGAGTAGACCACTTAGAAGACAGGACATCAGACAATAAAGATAAAATAAATCATCTTGAAAAAAACATAAACGACACAGCAAAAATGATAAGAAACCATGAGCAGAACATTCAAGAAATATGGGATGGCACAAAAAGGCCAAATTTAAGAGTTATTGGGGTAGAGGAAGGTATAGAGGTCCAAACCAAAGGAATGAACAATCTATTCAATGAAATAATATCAGAAACTTTCCAAACATGAAGAATGGATTGGAAATCCAAATTCAAGAAGCCTACAGGATGCTGAATGCACAAAATCACAACAGATCCACACCAAGGCATATATAATAAAAATGCCCATCATACAGAATAAGGAGATAATTTTAAAAGCCACAAGAGAAAGGAATCATATTACATATAGGGGAAAACCAATTAGAATAATGGCAGATTTTTCAACACAGATCCTGAAAGCTGGAAGATCCTGAAATAACATATATCAAGCTCTGAAAGATAATGGGTGCTAAACAAGAATCTTGTATCCAGCAAAATTTAGCTTTAGATATGAAGATGAAATAAAAACCTTCCATGGGGAGCTGGGGATGTGGCTCAAGCGGTAGCGTGCTCGCCTGGCATGCATGCGGCCCGGGTTTGATCCTCAGCACCACATACAAACAAAGATGTTGTGTCCGCCGAAAACTAAAAAATAAATATTAAAAATTCTCTCTCTCTCTCTCTCTCTCTCTCTCTCTCTCTCTCTCTTTGAAAAACAAACTTTCCATGGTCAACAAAATTTAAAAGAATTTATAGCTAGAAAATTTACACTACAAAACATCCTTGGGAAAAATATTCCATGAAGAGGAAACAAAAAACAATCATGAAAATCAGCAGAGGGAGGTAGCACCCTAAAGGAAACACTAATCAAAGAAGAAAATCAAGTCAAGTTAAATAACAAAAATCAATAAGTATGGCTGGAAATACAAACCATGTCTCAATAGTAATCTTAAATGTTAATGGCTTACACTAACCAATCAAAAGACAAAAGCTAGCAGATTGGAATGAGAAAAAAAGACCCAACAATATGCTGCATCCAGGAGACTCATTTGATAGGAAAAGACATACACAGACTGAAGGTGAAAGGTTGGGAAAAGTCATACCACTCACATGGACTGCAGAAGCAAGCAGGGGTTTCCATCCTTGTATCAAATAAAGTAGACTTCAAGCCAAGGTTAATCAAAAGGGATAAAGATGGACACTACATACTGCTCAAGGGAACCATACACCAAGAAGACATAACAATCATAAATATATATGCCCCCCAAAATATCCCAATACAGCTTGTTCATAAAACAAACTCTTCTCAAGTTCAAGAGTCAAATTGGCCACAACACAATAATCTTGGGTGACTTTAACAGAACTCTCACCACTGGATAGATCTTCCAAACAAAAGTTGAATAAAGAAACTATAGAACTCAATAACATAATCAATAACTTAGACTTAACTGATATATATATATATATATATATAATATTTCAATGTGCATCAAGCAGATGCACTTTCTTCTCAGCAGCACATGGATTCTTCTCTAAAATAGACCATATACTATGCCACAAATCAACTCTTAGCAAATACAAAAAAATAGAGATACTACCATGTATATTATCAGATCATAATGAAATATAATTGGAAATCAACAACAAAATAAAAAATAAAAATTTCTTCATCACCTGAGACTAAGCAATATGCTAACTGAATGTACAATGGGTCACAGAAGATATCAAGGAGGAGATTAAAAAATTCTTAAAGTAAATGAGAACATAGACACAACATATTGAAATCTCTGGGGCACTATGAAAAGCAGTACTAAGAGGAAAATTTATTGCATGGAGTTCATTTCTTAAAAGAAGAAAAAGTCAACAAATAAATGACCTTGCTTTACATCTCAAAGCCCTAGAAAAAGAAGAACAAATAAACAGAAAAAGCAATAGAAAGCAAGAAATAATTAAAATTAGAGCTAAAAATCAATGAAATTGAAACAAAAGAAACAATTTAAAAAATTGACAAAACAAAAAGTTGGTTCATTGAAAAAATAAAGAACTTGAGCCATGGTAATGAAGAGAAGGAGAAAGAACTCAAATTACCAGCATACCCGATGAAAAAGGTAATATCGCAACAGACAATACAGAAATACAGAGGATAATTAGAAATTATTTTGAAATCTTATACTCCAATAAAATAGAAGACATTGAAGGAATCGACAAATTTCTTAAGTCATACAATTTTCCCAGATTGAGTCAGGAAGATATACACAATTGAAACAGACCAATATCAAGTAAGGAAATACAAGAAGCCATTAAAAACCTATCAATCAAGAAAAGCCCAGGACCGGATGGATACACAGCCAAGTTCTACAAGACCTTTAAAAAAGAACTAATACCAACACTCTTCAATTTATTTCAGGAAATAGAAAAAGAGGCAGTATCCAAACTCATTCTATGAGGCCAATATCACCCTGATTGCAGAACCAGGCAAAGACACATCAAAGAAAGAACACTTAAGAAAAATATCTCTAATGAACATAGATGCAAAAATTCTCAATAAAATTCTGGCAAATCGAATACAAAAACATATAAAAAAGATTATGCACCATGATCAAGTGGGATTCATCCCAGGTATGCAAGGTTGGTTCAACATATGGAAATCAATAAACATAATTCATCACATCAATAGACTTAAAGATAAAAATAATATGATCATCTCAATAGACACAGAAAAAGCATTTGACAATATACAGCACCACTTCATGTTCAAAACACTAGAAAAACTAGGGATAACAGGAACATAACTCAACATTGAAAAGGCTATCTATGCTAAGCCTCAGGCCAACATAATTCTAAATGGAGAAAAATTGAAGGCGTTCCCTCTAAAAACTGGGATAAGACAGGGATTCCCTCTTTCACCACTTCTGTTCACATAGTTCTTAAAACACTGGCCAGAGCAATTAGACAGACGAAAGAAATCAAAGGGATATGTTTGGGAAAAGAAAAACTTAAATTAGTTCTATTTGCTGATGATATGATTCTATACCTAGAAGACCCAAAAAACTCCACCAGAAATCTTCTAGAACTAGTAAATGAATGCAACAAAGTAGCAGGATTCAAAATCAATGCCCATAAATCAAAGGCATTTCTGTATATCAGTGACAAATCCTCTGAGAAAAAAATGAGGAAAACTACCCCATTTACAGTAGACTCAAAAAAAAAAAAAAGATACTTGGGAATCAACTTAATGAAACAGGTGAAAAATCTATACAATGAAAACTACAGAACCCTAAAGAAAGAAATCAAAGAAGACCTTGGGAAGATGGAAACATCTACCTTGACCTTGGATAGGCAGAATTAATAGTATCAAAATGACCTTATTTCCAAAAGCACTATACATATTTAATACAATTCCGATCAAAATCCCAATAGCATTCTTCATAGAAATAGAAAAATCAATCATGAAATTCATCTGGAAATATAAAAGACCAAGAATAGCTATAGCAATCCTTAGCAGGAAGAGTGAAGCAGGTGGCATTGCTATTCCAGACTTTAAACTATACTACAGAGCAACAGTAACAAAAACAGCATGGTATTGGCACCAAAACAGACAGGTAGACCAATGATACAGAATTAAGGACACAGACACTAACCTACAAAATTACAATTATCTTATATTAGACAAAGGTGCCAAAAACATGCACTGGACAAAAGATAGCCTCTTCAACAAATGGTGCTGGGAAAACTGAAAATCCATATGCAACAAAATGAAATTAAACCTCTATCTCTCACCATGCACAGAACTTAACTCAAAATGGATCAAGGACCTAGGAATTAAACCAGAGACTCTTATTCTAATAGAAGAAAAAGTAGACCCTAATCTTCATCATGTGGGATTAGGCCCCAACTTCTTTAATAAGACTCCTATAGTGCAAGAATTAAAACCAAGGGTCAATAAATGGAATGGAATCAAACTAAAAAGTTTCTTCTCAGCAAAAGAAACAATCTGTGAGGTGAACAGACAGCTCACGTTCTGGGAGCAAATTTTTACCTCTCACATATCAGATAAGCACTAATCTCTAGGATATATAAAGAACTCAACAAGCTAAACACACACACAAAAAAAACCCAATCAACAAATGGGCCAAGGACCTGAACAGACACTTCTCTGAAGAGGATATACAATCAATCAACAAATATATGATAAAATGCTCATCATCTCTAGCAATCAGAGAAATTCAAATCAAAACTACTCTAAGATATCATCTCACCCCAGTCAGAATGGCAGTTATTATGATGAAAAACAACAATAAGTGTTGGAGAGGATGTGGGGGAAAAGGCACACTCATACACTGCTGGTGCGACTGCAAATTGGTGCAGTCGATATAGAAAGCAGTATGGAGATTCCTTGGAAATCTGGGAATGTAGCCACCATTTGACCCAGCTATTCCTCTCCTTGGACTATACCCAAAGGACTTAAAAACAGCATACTACAGGAACACAGCCACATCAATGTATATAGCAGCACAATTCACAATAGCTAAACTGTGAAGCCAACCTAGATGCCCTTCAGTGGATGAATGGATAAAAAATGTGGCATATATATACAATGGAATTTTACTCAGCATTAAAAGAGAATAAAATCATGGATGGCATTGGAGAAGATAATGCTAAGTGAAGTTAGCCAATATCAGAAAAACAAATGCCAAATGTTTTCTCTGATATAAGAGGCTGACTCATAGTGGGGTAGGGAGGAGTAGCATGGGAGGATTAGATGAATTCTAGATAGGGAAGAGGAGTGGGAGGGAAGGGAAGGGAGGAGGGGATTAGCAAGTGCAGTGGAATGTGATGGACATCATTATTTAATTTAAAAGACTCAAATTGGCTGTCTACATAATTTATATATAAACAGAGATATAAAAATTATGGTATATCTGTGTAATAAGAATTGTAATGCCAAAAAAAGTACATGTATAAAGGCATGAGTTGATGTGAGCATACTCTACATACAAAGAGATGAAAATTTGTACTCTGTGTGTAATAAAAATTAGTGCATTCTGCTGTCGTGTATTTAAAATAATTAATAAATCTTAAAAAAAATCCCTATTTTCCAATGACATGATTCTATATTTAGAAGACCCCCAAAAAATACACCAGAAAACTTCTAGAACTCATAAAGAATTCAGGAAAATAGCAGGATAGAAAACTAACACCAAAAAAATCAAATGTGTTTCTATACACTAATGATAAAACAGCTGAAAGAGAAATTAGGAAAGCCATCCCATTCACAACAGCCTAAAAAAACCTTTTGGAATCAGTCTGCAAAAAGGTAAAAGACCTCTACAATGAAAACTACAGAACACTAAAGAAAGAGATTGAAGAAGACCTTAGAAGATGAAAAGATCTACCATGCTCTTGGATAGGCAAAATTAATATTGTCAAAATGGCCATTCTACCAAAAGCATTATACAGATTTAACGCAATTCCCTTTAAAATTCCAAGGATGTTTTTCATAGAAACAGAAAAAGCAGTAATGAAATTCATTTGGAAAAATAATAGGCCCAGAATAGACAAAGCAATCCTTAGTGAGAAAATTGAAGCAGGAGGCATCACAATACCAGACCTTAAATTATACTAGAGAGCTATAGTAACTAAAATGGCATGGAATTGGTACAAAAACAGACATGAAGACCAATGATACAGAACAGAAGACACAGGGACAAATCCACATAAATACAGTTATCTCATACTAGACAAAGGCACCACATATGTACATTGAAGAAAATATAGCCTCTTCAAAACATGGTGCTGAGAAAGCTGGAAATCCACATGTAGCAGAATGAAACTGAACTCCTATCTCTCACTCTGCACAAAACTCAACTCAAAGTGGATCAAGGATCTAGACATTAGATGAGAGACCCTGTGTCTACAAAACAAAAATGTAGGACCAACTCTCCATCATGCCAGATTATGAAATAATTTCTTAAATAAGACTCCCAAAATTCAAGAAGTAATATGAAGAATCAATAAATGGGATGATGTGAAACTAGAAAGCTTCTTCACAGCAAAGAAAATAATTTTAAAAAATGTGAAGAGAGAGCCTACAGAATGGCAGAAAGTCTTTGCCACCTGTACCCCAGATAGAGCATTAATCTCCAGTGTTGGGGACCACAAATCAAGTCAAGATGGCGCCTGGCAGTTTGCCAGGAGGAGGGTTTGTGAGGCAACGCCACCGAGCCATTAAGATGGTGGAGATTCCTTGTTGGCTGACTGCTGTATCTAGATGATGCTAATTGAGTCAAGCTGTGTGTAATTAGTCAGGTATATATACCTCTGCTGTTCCGCAATAAAGCGGCTCCTGCTACCTTGGGTGCCCGCTACCTTGAGTTCCCGCTCAGTTCCCGCTGAGTTTCCCCACAATAAAGCAGTTCCTGCTTCAACCTTCAAGTTGCTTGTCACTTCCTGGTTATTTTGCCCAGCCAGACTGCGGCATTCCAGAACTCAAAAAATGTAACACCAAGATACCAAACAACCCAATCAATAAATGGGCAAAGGCACTGAACAGGCAGTTCATAAAAGAAGATATATGAATGGTCAATAAATATTCAAAAAATGTTCAACTTCTCTAGCAATTAGAGAAATGCAAATTAAAACTACACTGAGATTCCATCTCACTTCAGTCAGAATGGCAATTATCAAGAATACAAGTAACAATAAATGCTGGCAAGAATATGGGGGGAAAATTTCACTTATACATTGCTGGTGGGACTGCAAATTGGTGCAACCACTCTGGAAAGCAGAAGGGAGACTCCTCAGAAAACTAGAAATGGGGGATTCCACCTCTTGGGTCCCCTTCTTCCTCTGGGAGAAGTCTTTTCTGCTGTCCTTTAATAAACTTCTAATTTCTACTCTGAAAAAAAAAAAGAAAAAGAAAACTAGAAATGGAACCACCATTTGACCCATGTATCCCATTCCTACGTTTTAACCCGAAGGACTTAAAAAATCAGCATACTACAGTGACACAGCCACAACAGTGTTTGTAGCAGGTCAATTCACAATAACCATGTTATGGAACCAAACTTGGTTTGATGAATGGATAAAGAAATTGTGTCATATATACAGAATGAAATATTGCTTAGCCATAAGAAAGAATGACTTTATGACTTTTGCCAGTAAATGGATTGAACTGGTGAATATCATGCTAAGTGAAATAAGCCAATACTAAAAAACCAAAGGCCATTGTTCTCTGTGATATGCAGATGATAATACAAAATAAGGGTTTGGAGGGGAGAAAAGAAATTCATTGGATTCTGATTCATTCAAAGAGGAATGAAGGGAAGGGAAGGGAGATAGAAATAGGAAAGACAGTGAAATGAATCGGACATAACTTTCCTATGTTCATATATGAATACACAATCGGTGAAACTCCACATCATGTACAACCATAAGAATGGGAAGTTATACTCCATATGTGTATGATATGTCAAAGTGCACTCTACTGTTATGAATTTCTAAATAAGAACAAATAAAAATGGCTGCAGAGCAATAGTAAAAACTTGTGGCACTGGCATCAAAATAGACACATAGATCAATGGGACAGATTATAAATCACAGAGAAAAACCCACATTGATATAGTTATCTGATCTTTGACAGAGGCATCAAAAACCTATATTGGGGATGTGGCTCAAGTGGTAACGCGCTCGCCTGGCATGCCTGCGGCCTGGGTTTGATCCTCAGCACCACATATAAACAAAGATGTTGTGTCCGCCGAAAACTAAAAAATAAATATTAAAAACTCTCTCTCTCTCTCTCCCTCTCTCTCTCTCTCTCCCTCTCTAAAAAAAACCTACACTGGAGGAAAAGACAACTTTTTAAACAAATGATGCTGGAAAACTGAATATCCATCTGTTGAAGAATGGAAAGTGGACCCCTAACTCTCACTCAGCCCAAAAGTCAATTCAAAGTGGATCAAAGACTCAGATTCTACCAGAAACTCTGCAGCTGCTAGAAGAAAATGTAGGATCAACTGTGGGGTCAAGTGCATGGAGAACTGCATACATGGCATACATTAAGGGCACATGAGTGGGAAACCACTCCCCTCCTGCTAGGCGTGTGAGCGGCAAACCGCTTACCATGTAGGCACACCCCTGAGCATGAGGCCACGTGTGGCAGTCCTGGCACTTGCTCACAGCCAACTCCTTGATTGGTTGCTGCAAGACAGTTAGCAGAAATTTCATTGGTGGATGCCTATAATCTGCTTAGCTACTTCTCGAGTATATATACATGGTAACTGAACAATAAAATCAGACCTGCTTCCAGCTTGATCTCTGGAGGTCTTGATTAGTGACTCTGCAGCCACTCCTTCCTCTACCCTGTTCTGTGGACCTCCTCGCTGGACAAGATAAAGCCCACACAATCAAAACTCCAGTTTATAGGTGCAAGCATCTACTTCCTCTATAAGAGTTTCACTAGTCATGTATTCATATATTAAATGTATGACCAATTCATTCTGCCTTTCCTATTCCTATTCCCTTCCCTTCATTCCTCCTTGAATGAATTAGAATCCAATGAATTTCTTTTCTTCCCTCCAAACCCCTACTTTGGGTAATCATCTGCATATCACAGAGAACAATTGGCCTTTGGGTTTTTTGGTATTGGCTTATTTCACTAAGCATAATATTCTCCAGCTCAATCTATTTACTAGCAAACTTCATAAAGTCTTGGTTTTATTCAGGAAAAAAAGCCAAGAATTTAAAAATGGGATAGCATCAAATTAAAAAGCTTCTGCAGAGCAAAGAAAAGAGTAAAAAGAGAGAGTCTACAGAATGGGAGACAATCTTCGTCAGCTTTTCTTTCAACAGAGGATTAATATCCAAATTATATAAGGAACTCAGAAAACTTAGTAGCAAAAAGTAAACAACCCAATCAATAAATGGACAATTGAACTAAAGAGACATTTCTCAAAATATAAATAAAAATGGCCAATAAATATATTTTATTTTGGTACCAGGGATTGAACTCAGGGGCACTCAACCACTGAGCCACATCCCCAGCCCTATTTTGTATTTTATTTAGAGACAGGGTCTCACTGAATTGCTTAGCTCCTTGCAGTTTCTGGGTCTGGCTTTGAACTTGCAATTCTCCTGTCTCAGGCTCCTGAGCCACTGGGATTACAGGTGTGTGCCACTGCAACCAGCCCAATATACATATTGTAAAATGTCCAACATTTTTAGTAATCAGGGAAATGCAAATCAAAACTACACTGAAATTTTGTATCACTCTAATTAGGATGGAAATAATTAAGGATACAAAACAATAAAAGCTGGAAAGGATACAGGGGGATGGGAACATTATTGTTGATGGGATTGTAGATTATTAGTACAGCCAACATGGAGATCAGAACTAAGGTCCCTCAAACTACTAGGAATTGACTATATAACTCAGCCATACTATTCTTTGGTATGTATTCAAAAGAATTAAAGCCAGCACACTACAGGGATACAAACTACCCATGTTTATAGCAGCACAACTCACAATAGTGAAGTTATGAAACCATCTTAGGTGTCCATCAACAATGAGTGGATAAAGAAAATGGGGGATATATGAATATATATGCCCCATTTTCATAATGAAGAACAAAATTATGTCATTTGCTGGAAAATCAATGGAATAGAGAACATCACATTAAGTAAAATAAGCCAGACCCATAAAGCCAAGGATTGTATTTTTCTCTCATATATGGAAACAAGAGGGGGAAAAAAGGAAAGAAAAAGGGCCTCAAGAAAATATAATAGAAAACCAGTAAAGAAAGAGGATCAGAGGAAGGAGGAAGGGAAAAAATAGGTAGAACAAAATAACCAATTTATGCTATGTGTGTGTATAAGAATATCACAATCAATCCTATTATGTATAATGTTCCAGTAACAATTTTAAAGTATATGACAAATATTCCAACATTCATAAAGGTATAAAAGTTAATGTACTGAATACCTGAGTACACAGTACTGTACTTAACAACTAGTATAAGAAATAAAATTCAAATGTGTGCTTAAAAATGAAAATAAAATAATGCTTTCTTTAAACTTGAATAATTTGAGCTCCCACTTCCTATTTGGGTGTCCTTTATTTTTTATTCTTGTCTTATTGCTGTGGTTAAGACTACCAATAATATAACAGTATGGTGAAAGTAGACAGCCTGTGTTGTTCCTTATCTTAGAGGAAACAATTTCATCTTTCCTTCGATCAGTGTGATATAAGGCTATGGTTTTGTATAGGTAGCCTTTATTGTGGTGAGACATTCTTTTTATACATAATTGTTTTAAGAATTTTTTATCATGTATCAAAATTAAAATTCTCCAAATGCTCTTTCTGGAACTAATGAGAAGTTTATATGATTTTTTTATCTATCATTCTATTGATGTGATGTATTATGCTTATTGATTTGCATATGTTTAAACATTATTGCATTTCTGGGCTAAATTCCACTTGATCAGGTTAGATAATCTTATATATGCACTGTTAGATTAAATTAGAAGTTTTGGGCCCATATTCAGAAGATACATTGGTCCAGCTCATGTGTTTGTGCCCTTATCTGGTTTTGGATTCTCAATAATGCTAACCTCATAGAACAAGTTTGGAAGATTTCCCTTCCTTTCAATACTTTCAAATAGTCTGAGAAGAATTCAGCAGTGAAGCCTTTAGGTTCAGGGCCTTCTTTTGTTGAGAGATTTTTATTATTGATCAAATTATTTGTTATTGGTCTGTTCAGGTTTTCTCTGTGTTCATCATTCAATTTTGGCAAATTATATATCCAGAAATTTATTTATTTATTTTAGGATTTCTAATTTTGGTGCATAGTTATTCATAAGAATCCCCATCAATCCTTTGCATTCTGTGGTAACAATTCTAATATCTTCATTTTTATTTCTGATTTTGTTTGAATCTCTCTGTTTTCTTGATTAGTCTAAAGGTTTATTAATTTTGTCTTTTTAAAACAAATCTTTGTTTAATTGACAGTGTTTTGTTTTGTTCTGGTTCTATGTAACATATTTTTGATATGATCTTTGTTATTACTTTCCTCCTACTGATTTGGGGTTTGATTTGTTCCTGCTTTTCCAGTTGCTTGAGTCACATCATTAGAATATATTATATAATTATTTGAAATTTTTTATTTATTTTATTTATTTGTTCTTCTTAGTTGTACATGACAGCAGAATGCATTTCAATTCATCATACACAAATGGAGTGCAACATTTCAACTCTCTGGTTGTACATAGTGTAGAGATGCACCATTCAACCAATCATACATGTACCTAGGGTAATAATGTCCATCTCATCCCTCCATCTTTCCTACCCTCATAATTCCTTCACCCACTCCACTTTGCCCAATACAAAGTTCCTCCATTTTCCCCATCCCTCCCATTATGGATCAGCAGCCACTAAACAGAGAAAACATTTGGCCTTTAGTTTTGGGGGATTAGTTTACTTTGCTTAGCATAATATTCTCCAACTCCATCCATTTACCTGCACATGCCAAAATTTTATTCTCTTTTAATGCTGAGTAACATTCCATTATATATATATATCTCCACAGTTTTTTATCCATTCATCTATTGATGGGCATCTAGGTTGGTTTTACAGTTTAGCTATTATGAATTCAGCTGCTATAAACATTGGTGTGACTATGTCAAAATAGTATGCTGATTTTAAGTCCTTTGGGTTTAGACTATGGAGTGGGATAGCTGGGTCAAAGGGTGGTTTTGTTCCAAGTTTTCTGAGGAATCTCTATACTGCTTCCCAATTTGCAGTCCCACTAGCAATGAATAAGTGTGTCTTTTCCCCCATATCCTCACCAATAGTTATTATTTCTTGTATTCTTGATAACTGCCATTCTGACTGGAGTGAGATGAAATCTTAGAGTAGTTTTGATTTGCATTTATCTAATTACTGAAGATGCTGAACACTTTATCATATATTTCTTCATTGTATGTATATCTTCTTCTGAAAAGTGTCTGTCCAAATCCTTAGCCCATTTATTGATTGGGTTGTTTTTGTTGTTGTTGTTGTTTTGTTTTTTGTTTGGTATTAATTTATTTGAGGTCAATATATATTCTGGAGATTAATGCTCTATCTGATATTCGTGTGGTAAAAATTTCCTCCCATACTGTAGGCTCTTTCTTCACCTCACTGATTGTTTCTTTTGCTGAGAAGAAGCTTTTTAGTTTGGGTCCATTCCATTTATTGATTCATGATCTTATTTTTTGTACTTTAGGAGTCTTATTAAGGAAGCTGGGGCCTAACCCAACATAATGAAGATTTGGGCCTACTTTTTCTTCTATTAGATGCTGGTCTAATTCCTATGTTCTTGAACCACTTTGAGTTGAGTTTTGCACATGGTGAGAGATAGAAGTTTAATTTATTTCATTTTGCTGCACATGGATTTCCAGTTCTCCTAGCACCATTTGTTGAAGAGGCTATTTTTTCTCCAATGTATATTTTTGGTCCCTTTGTCTAGTATGAGATAACTGTATTTATGTGGGTTTGTCTCTGTGTCTTCTCTTCTGTACCATTGGCCTACATGTCTATTTTGGTGCCAATACCTGCTGTTGTTGTTACTATTTTTCTGTAGTATAGCTTAAGATCTGGTATTGTGACGCCTCCTGCTTCACTTTTTTTTTTTTTTTTTTTGATAAGGATTGCTTTGTCTATTCTGGGACTCTTCTTTTTCCAAATGTATTTCATGATTGCTTTTTCAAGTTCTATGAAGAATGTTATTGGGATTTTACTAAGAATTGCTTTAAATCTTTACAACAGTTTTGGTAGTATGGCCATCTTGACATTATTAACTCTGCCTATCCAAGAGCATGGGAGATCTTTCCATCTTATAAGGTCTTCTTCAACTTTCTCCTTTAGTGTTATGTAGTTCTCATTGCAGAGGATCTACCCAAACTGAATCAGGAAGACATAAACAGTTTAAACATATCAATTTTCACCTCTTTTTAAAATTAATTCCCAAGTATTTTATATTTTTGAGGCTATTTTTGAATGGAGTAATTTTCACAATTTCTCTCTCAGTGGATTCGTCACTTATGTATAGAAATGCATTTGATTTGTGGGTATTGATTTTATATCCTGCTACTTTGCTGAATTTATTTATTAGTTCTAGAAGTTTTCTGGTGGAATTTTTTGGATCTTCTATATATACAATCATGTATGTCATTGGCAAATATTGATAGTTCAAGTTCTTCTTTTCCTGTGAATATCCCTTTCTTTTGTCTGACTGATTGCTCTAGCTATAATTTCAAGAACAATGTTGAATAGAAGTGGTGAAAGAGGGCATTCGTGTCTTTTTCCAGTTTTTAAAGATAATGCTTCCAATTTTTCTCCATTTAAAATGATGCTGGCCTTGGGGTTAACATGGATAACTTTTACAATGTTGAGGTATAATCCTATTATTCTTGGTTTTTCTAATTTTTTGAACATGAAGAAGTGTTGTATTTTGTTTAATTCTTTTTCAGAAGTTATTGAGACAATCACATGATTCTTGTCTTTAAGTCTATTGATGTGATATATTGCATTTATTGATTTCTGTATGTTGAACCAACCTTGCATCCCTGGAATGAACCCCACTTGATTGGGTGCACTATCTTTTTAATATGTTTTTGTATGCAATTTGCCAGGATTTTATTGAGAATTTTTGTATCTATGTTCATCAAGAATATTGGTCTAAAGTTTTCTTTCCTTGGTGTATCTTTGTCTGGTTTTCATATCAATGTGACACTAGCCTCATAGAATGAGTTTGGAAGGGTTTCCTCCTTTTCTATTTCATGGAATATTTTGATGAATATTGGTAGTTTTTCTCCTTGGATTGTCTTATAGAACTGGCTGAGAATCCGTCTGGTCCTGGGCTTTTCTTGGTTGATAGGCTTTTGATGTCATCTCTATTTCCTGGCCTGGATTTGCTATGTTTAAATTGCGTGTCTTCCTGATTCAGTTTGGGTAGATCCTATGTTTCTAGAAATTTGTCAATGTCATTGAGATTTTCTGTTTTATTGGAGTATAAATTTTCAAAATAATTTCTAATTATCTTTTGTATTTGTGTCCATTGTGATATTTCCTTTCATAATGAATTTTAGTAATTTGAGTTTTCTCTCTCTTTTCTTTTTGTTAGCATGGCTAAGAGTTTATCAAATTTATTTTTTCAAAGAACAAACTTTTCATTCTGTCAACTTTTTAAATTTTTTGTTTCAATTTTATTGATTTCAGCTCTGATTTTAATTATTTCCTGTCTCTTACTACTTTTGCTGTTGATTTCTGCTTGTTTTTCTAAGGCTTTGAGATGTTGTTGTCTTTTATTCTTTTAATTAATGAGCACAATGCAATGAACTTTGCTCTTAGCACTGCCTTCATAGTGTCCCAGAGATTTTGGTATGTTGTATTGGAGTTCTCATTTACCTTTAGAAACTTTTTTATTTCTTCCCTGATGTTTTCTGCTATCCATTGCTCATTCGTTATCATGTTATTTAGTCTCCAGGTTTTGCAGTAGCTTCTATTTTTTTATTTTATCATTGTTTCTAGTTTTATTCCATTATGATCTGATAGAATACAGGGTAGTCTCTCTCTCTCTCTCTCTCTCTCTCTCTCTCTCTCTCTCTTTTCCCTCTCTCCCTCTTTATTTTTGTATTTGCTGAGAATTGCTTGTGGCATAATATATGTTCTATTTTATAGAAGGATACATGTGCTGCTGTGAGAAGAAGGTGTATTCACTTTATGATGGATAAAATATATATGTATGTTAAATCTAAATTATTGTGTTATTTAGTTCTATAGTTTCTTTGTTTAGTTTTTGTTTGGATGATCTATCCAGTGGTGAGAAAGGTGTATTAAAGTCACCCAGTATTATTGTGTCATGATCTATATACTGCTTGAAATCGAGAAGGGTTTGATATTGTAGATGCTCCATTGTTTGGGGCATAGATATTTATGATTGTTGTGTCTTGCCAATGTATGGCTCCCTTAAGCAGTATGAAATGTCCTTCGTCATCTCTTCTAGCTTTGGTTTGAAGTCCACTATTGTTGATATTGGGATGGAAACCCCTGCTTGTTTATGTGGCCCATGTGAGTGATTTTTTTTTTCATCCTTTCACCTTCAGTCTGTGGATGTCTTTTCCTATGAGATCAGTCTCTTGAAGCCAGCATATTTTTGAATTTTGTTTAATCCAATCTGCCAGTCTATGTTTTTTAATTTTAATGTTAATTGTCTAGGCCATTAACATTCAGGGTTATTATTGAGACATGGTATGTATTCCCAGTCATTTTTGTTTATTTTGGGTTTTTAACTTGAGTTGATTTCTCCTTTGATTGGACATTCCTTTAGTGTAGTTCCTCCCTTTGCTGATTTCCATTGTTGTTTTACATTTCCTCCTCATGGAATATTTTGCTGAGAATATTCTGTAGTGCAGGCTTTCTTTTTGGAAATTTCTTTTAACATTTGCTTATCATGGGAGGTTTTTATTTCATCATCAAATCTTTAGCTTAATTTTGCTAGATATAAGATTCTTTATTGGCATCCATTCTCTTTCAGAGTTTGGTATATGTTGTTCCAGGGTCTCCTATCTTTCATGGTCTGGGTTGAGAAATCTGCTGAGATCTGAATTGTTTCACCCTCTTTGTAATTTGAAACTTTTCTCTTGAGGCCTTTAAAATTCTCTCCTTATTCTATATGCTAGGCACTTTCATTATAATGAAACCTGGTGTCAATCTGTTGTAATTTTGTACATTTGGTGTCCTGTAAGTTTCTTGTATTTGATTTTCCAATTCATTCTTCATGTTTGGGAAAGTTTCTGATATTATTTCATTGAAGAGGTTGTGCATCTCTTTGGTTTGTATCTCTGTGCCTTTCTCTATCCTGATAATTTTTACATCTGGTTTTTTCATGTTGTCCCATAATACTTGGTGGTTTTTTTCGTGGTTTCTTAGCATCTTCACTGTGTGGTCAACTTTATTTTCAAGATTGTGTACTTTGTCTTCATTGCCTGAAGTTCTATCTTCCAAGTGATATAGTCTCTTGTTGGTGATTTCTATTGAATTTTTATTTGGTTTATTGTTTCCTTCATTTCAAGGATTTCTGATTGGTTTTTTTACCCATAGTCTCTATCTCTTTCTTGAAGTAAACTTTTTATACTTGTATTTCTTGTCTTTTTATTGGAGTGATCATTTGTTGCCTGTATTTGCTCTCTTATATCATACTTTCCTTCACATGTCATTTTGGTTATGTACATTCTGAACTCCTCTGACATTTTATCAATTGTGCTGTCAATGGAATGTATTACTGTATCAGCTTGGTGTGTTTTGGGCAATATCTTCCCTTGTTTCTTCATGTTGTTCATGTGTCTTCCTCTCTAGCAGTGTGGTTTGGAGATATTATAGTCTCTGCTTTATAATCTTGTAGTGTCCCTGCAGATTACCAATACCTTGCCTGCTGGAACCTGGAAGATTGTCTTATAGGTCCTGGCTGTTGTCACTAGAGGGAAGGTGGCAGGGAGAGCCACCCAGTGCATTGGTAGATGAACCCACAGTGCAGTCACTCTCCTCCTACTGCACAATGGGCTGGGGTGGCTCTCCTCCTTCCATGAGGTGGGCTGGCCAGGGTCGCCATCATCTGCTGCTATTTTCATTTTTTAACTAGGCACTCACTATTATAAATTTAACTCTTGGTACTGCTTATGCTGTGCCCATAATTGTTGATTTGTTGTGTTTTCATTTTAATTTATTTTGAGAAACTTTGTAATTTCCCCTTAACCTTATTGATCATTCTAAGGAATGTTGTTTGATTTCCATGTATTTGTCCAACTTATAAAGTTTCTCCTGTTATTGAGTTCTAGTTTTATTCCATTGTGGTCACAGAAGACATGTGCTGGCTCCATTTGTGTACAATGAATCAAAATGCATTCTGTTATCATATACACCTAATTAAACAAGTAAATAAATTATATACATATATACAGAAGATATGTGATATGAGTTTAATTTTTTAATATTTGTTTAAGCTTGTTATATAGCGTAATACATGGTCTGCTCTGGATAATGTTCCCTGTGCTGGTAAGAGTGCATATTCTGCAGTGGTTGCAGATGTTCTGTAAATACCTATTAGGTCTGCTTGTTCTACAGTGTAGTTAACTCTGATATTTCTTTGTTAATTTCTTTTGGGGGGTCTGGTTGAACTTTCCACTGATGCCAGTCCCCAGCTAGGTTCTACTTCTCCTTTTAGATCTAATAATGTTTGTTTTATATAATTGGGTACTCTGGCATTGGGTGTATATATTTGTAATAGCTGTTTCCTCTTGTTGAATCAATCCTTTCATTATTATATGTTTACCTTCTTTGTCTCATTTTGTGGTTTTTGATTTAAAGTCTATTTTACCTGATGTAAGTGTAGCTATTCCTGCTCACTTTTGTTTTTTGTTTGCAAGGTCTGCCTTTTTCCTTCCCTTGACTCTCAGTCTATGCGTGTCCTTACTGGTGAAGTAAGTTTCTTATAGACAGCCTGTTGTTGAGTCTAGTTTTATTCCTAAATCAATTCATCTAGTCTATATCTATTAGTTAGGGAATTTAATCCATTTACATTCCATTATTCCATTTCATTACATTAGTAAATAAAGACATATTCCTGCCATTCTATTAATTTTTTTATGGTTATGCTGTTAATGTTTCCCTTTCCCCCCTTCTTTCTTTATTATTCATTTTTGTGGTTGTTGCATTGATAAAATTTGATTCTCTTCTATGTATCTGCTCTACTAGTGAGTTTTGTACTTTCATGTTGACAGTTATCATCCTTTCACTTCTAGTATAGACAGTCATGAAGCATCTTAAATGGCCAGTATGGGGGTGAGAATTCTCTCAGTTTTTGTTTGTCTTAGAAAGTCTTTATTTTCCCCCAATTTTTGAAGGATATCTTTGCTTGGTATAGTAATTTCTGTTGAAAATGTTTTCTTTTATCTTTCAGAAATTTGACTGTTATCTCATTGTCTCCTGGACTATCAGGTTTCTGCAGAAAAGTCTCCTGTTCAAGTGGAAATTCCCTTGTGTGACTTAGCTCTTTTCTCTTGCTGTTTTTAGAATTCTCTCCTTATCTTGTACATTCAACAGGTTCATTACAGTATCCCTCAGAGAGGGTCTTTTTTGGTTGCATCTAGTAGGGACCCCTTGACTCTCTTGTACCTTGATGTCCATATTTGGAAATTTATCAGCAGTTGCTTTTGAATAAATTTTCTGCAACTTTTCCTTCTCTTCTCCTTGTGGAATAGTCATAATGTAAGTGTGTGCGTGGTTAATGGTATCCCACACATCTTAAAGGATTTCCTCACTCTTTTAAATTCTTTTCCTTTTAAAAAATCTGACTGGGTTATATTTAAAGGCCTACCTTTATACTGAGAAATTCTTCTTTTCATGGAGCTAGTGATCAAACCCAGGGTCTCCTGCATGCCAGGAAAATACTTATTCACTAAATTTCCCCCCAGCTATACTGAGAAATTCTTTCTTCTGCTAGATTTATTCTTCAGTTGAATATCTCAACTGTATTTTATATTTCATTTAAATTGAGTTCTTAAGCTCCAAATTTTCCATTTGGTTCTTTCTTATGATCTCTGTCTCTTTATTGAATTTCTCATTGATATCTTGAATTGTCTTCCTACTGTCATTGAATTGCAGTGCTGTATCCTCTTGTATCTTATTAAGCTTCCTTTAAAATCAGTCTTTTGAATTCTTTGTCAGGCAACTCATTGATTTCCTTTTGTTTGGGGTCTGTTACTAGAGAGTTATTGTGTTCCTTTGGAGGTATCATATTACCTTGTTTTGTCATGCTTCTTCAGTGTGGCCCTACACTGATATTTGTGCATCTGGTAGATCAGTTGCCTATATCAGTTTTACAATGTGGCTTTCATAGTAACAGATTTTTTGCTTGCAATGAATCCCAGGGTGTCAATTGAATAGGCTGCATTGGCTTTGTTTCCAGCACTTGAGCACAGGGTCCACATAGCTTCTTTCATTGTAATCAGCATCTGCAATGTCTGCAGGTGTCTCAGTAGCTTAAGCAGTGGGGATGGTGGAATTGTGTCACCAGCTGGGATGCCGCTATTTTAGGCCAGACAGGTTCACTGGCATTTCTGGGTGCAATACACTGGGATGCCAATGAGAGGTGCCGTTAGTTTCCATGGATTCTGTAGGGGTAGACCCCCCCCCATGCCCACATGGGTGTGATACAGCATGCCCAGTAGCACAGAAGGGTTTCTATCAGGGTCTGATGGCCACCTGGGGGCTGAGGATGCATCAGTGAGCCCAGACAGGCTGCATAGCCTGTCAGTGTACAAGAGTTGTATGGGTGACTTCTTGAGTTGTCCAGGGATTCATTTGCTGAGGATGTGTGCCTACCTGCTTTCCAGGGTCAAGGGTGAGTGGTAGGGCCTCCTACCTGCTTCTCAGGGCCTCTTCAGGCTGTTTCTAAGCTTGGGCTCCTCAGCTGCTTGTTGAGGCTGCAAGGTGATAGCAGGCCGCCCAGCTGCTTCCTGGAACTGCTAGGCTTCTTCATAGGACCCCCCTAGGCATTGTGCAGGACCTGGGTGGTAAATACACAGCACAGAGTGGGCTCTTCTCCAGGACAATGCAGCAGCAGAACCCACCCAGCAGCTCCCCATACTGAGCTCAGGGCCTGTGAGGCTGCAGGCATCTTCAGCGCCACATTCTTCAGGTGTCCCTAGTGTATGTGTGGACCCCTGGGGGCTTCCTGCTTACTCTTTTCCCACTGAACAAAATCCCTCTTAGATCTGGGTTGATCTGGAAAAACAGAACAGGAGATGCTATCTGCCTAGGTCCCTTCTTTATAAGCTCATCTTATGTCTTCATGCTCGGCACCATCTCTGCCTAATCCCCCCTGCACCTCAACTGTTCCAGTAAAATTACTGGTTATTTCTTTGATCCTTTCTTGTAGACGGAGGAGTGTCAGGCACCTCTAGGCAACCATCTCACCGATGTCACTTCCTCTTCTCTTCTTATAGGATACTAGTCATTGGGTTAGCACCTGCCCTATTGCAGTATGAGCTCATATTAACCAATTACATCTACAAAGACCCTATTTCCAAATGAGGACACCATCCCAGGTTTCCAGGTGGACATGAGTCAGTGGACAGTATTCAACCCACAATGGCACCCCAAAGATGGTCACGACCATCTTTGGTTTCTGGATTTTAGTCCCACCCAGGTCACACAGCTATGCCGACTCAAGAATCATCTGGGCTTCTCCTTTGTCTCTCACCCACACCCACAACTCTCCCACTGTTTCTGCAGCCCTCTGGGCATATGGGAAGCTCACTGTGGTTGTCCATGGTCCACCTGGACTTATCTTCCCATGTCCCTGGCAGCCATTGCACCTCACCTCACCTCCCTCAGTCAGAGAAATCAGGGTCTTCTGAGTTCCCCAGGCACGGCCAGGGTGTAAGAGCCCTCAGCCCTCAAGCTGGGCTGTAACCAATGCAGGTGCCACTGCTCCCGCGTCCCCTTGGGCATGTTTGACTCAACAGAATCCAAATGCACTGGGACCTTAACCTGTAGCCCGTCCTGCACTCAGAGCCCACTGGGCTGAAGTGTGGGTTGATGTAGTGCCAGGAACTGGACTCTCCTCCCTCTGGGTCAGCCCTCAGCCAGTGACTGACTGGAGCCAGAGAACCCATACCCCAGCTCATTGCCCCTCACGTGGGCTGTATTATATCCCAGGTGGCAGCCCAGGGTTCCCCTGTGGGATTTGGCTCTGGGACCTCAGGACATCCTTGTTGAAGCAGCCTGCATGGACTCCCTGACATTTTGTCATGGTTCCTCACCACCTCACCGTCACTCCTTTCAGGGTCTGCTTGTGGGGAATTCAGAGCTGGGGTTCTGACATCTTCCTTTATTCACATGACACAGAGCCTTTGTCTTGTCCTCCTGCTCCAGTCACATCTCCTCCTTCACTCAGAAGCTCAAACCCCAACAGAGCCACACTCCCTGCTCCCTCCTCCTGCCTCCCCAGGCTCCCAGCATCCTGTCCCTCCCTCTATCCCACCATCTTCCCCACTTTCCTGTTCTGTGCCCCTCAACATTCCCTGTTTATTGCTCAAGTCCTGCCCCAGTGTCCTCTGCCCCCTCAGCTCTAGGAATTTCTGACAGCCTCTCCACCTGTGTGTCTCCTTCACTAGAACAGCAGCCCAATAGGAGCAGGGCCAAGTCTGAGCCACCTGTGTCCCCGCACTCTGCCAGGAGTGTAGGAGATATCAGTGGGTATTTGAGGACAAGGATGGCCAATATTATCCTCTCAGTGAAAGAAGGTCTGGGCACATGGTCTGACCAAAATCTTTTTTTGACTCAGAGACATTGAAATTCTCCAGTAAATATTTAATGCCCTTCCAAGCCCCAGCTGTTGTGGGAAAACATGCAAGGACACTCCTCTACCTCTAGGTCCCCTCTCCTGAGCATCTGCACATGCTGATCCCCTCTCAGGGATCATTCAAGTCACGGAAGACCATTGGATTGGATGATGGCTCCCCTACTGGGCTTAGTCGGCCCCAGGACTTGCCTCATCGTTGTCCTCTGGATTAAAATTACCTGCTTAAATATAATGCTGAAGAAAGAAACTGAAGGTATTAGAAGATGGAAAGACCACCCATGTTCTCAGATAAGCAGAATTAGTATTGTCAAAATGGCTTTCTTATGAAAAGCCATTTGCAGATTCAGTGCAGTCCCCATAAAAATTATATCTTCACAAAACTAGAAAAAAAACCAGTCTTTTAAACTCATTTGGAAGAAAAACAGACTCAGAATAGCCAAAGCAATCCTGAGCAAGGAGAGCAATGCTGAAGGCATCACAAAAAGTGATCTCAAGTCACACTACAAAGCTAAGGTCACAAGAGCAGCACGGTATTGACATCAAAATAGGCCTGAGGACCAATGGAACAGAAGACACAGAGAAAAACCCACGTACTTACATACAGTCATCTTATACTGGAAAAAGGCGCCAAAAACGTATGTTCGAAAAGAGAAATCCATAGGTAGAAGAAAAAAACTAGATTCCTCTTTCTTACCCTGAACAAAAGTCAAATCAAAGTGGATCAAAGACCTAGGAATTAGAAACTTTGCCCAGCCAGAAGGAAACATAGGGCCAACCCTCCATTATATAGGTGTAGGCACTGAGTTCCTCACAAAGACCCCTAAATCTCAAAAGAGAGAACCAAGAATCAATAAGTGGGATGACGTCAAACTAAAAGGCTTCTACACAGCAAAGAAAATCATTAAGAGCACGAAGAGAATTGCAGAATAGGAAGATATATTTGCCAGCTACTCCTTTGAGAGTAGATTAATATCCAGAATATATAAAAAACCCCAAATGGGCTGGGGTTGTGGCTTGGGGTTGAGAGCTTGCCTAGCACGTGCGAGGTGCTGGGTTCGATCCTCAGCACCAAAAATAAATAAATAAATAAATGAAATAAAGATATTGTGTCCAACTGTAACTAAAAATATGTATTAAAATCATTTTTAAAAACTACATTGAGATTTCATCTCACTTCTGTCAGAATGGCAATTATGAATACAAATAATTATAAATTTTGGTGAGAATTCAGGGGAAAGGTACACTCAAACATTGTTGGTGGGACTGCAATGTATGGAAAGCAGTATGAAGATTCCTCAAAAAACTAGGCATGATGCCGCCATATGACCCAGCTCTACCACTTTTCAGTATGTATCCAAAACAACTGAAATCAGCATACCACAGCAAGAAAGCCGTCTTAATGTCTAGAGCAGCACAATTCCCAACAGCCAAATCAGGAACCAGCCCAGATGGATGGATAAAGAAAACGTGGTACATGTACACCAATGCTCAGAACAACTCCACTGGGCAGGCACTCACCCCAGGAGACTGAGGAGCCTCGTGGCTGAGGTGTGGCGGTCATCATGTCTTGTCCTGTTGTAGCCTGAGGGTAAGGACGCCATCCTCTTGGTGGACAGTGCGGACGGGCTGATGGACTTTCCTCCATGCAATCAGCAGTTATTGATCAACTCCTGGATGCCAGGTACTGTCCCAGCAGCCCCCGTCCCACCAGTGAGCAAAACAAGAGAGAAAATCCTCTCCTGGAATTGACATTCTAGGCAGGGGAGACGGACAACAAACAACCGATTAAACAGCAGTGAGATGCCAGGTGGTGGGAATACCTTGAAGCAAAAGACATCTGCTGAAGCAGAGTGCGGCGGTGCATGGCTAATGTCTGTCCTCTCCCACGAGCGTCACAAAGGGCCTCTCTGAGACAGTGCAGTGAGCAGCGAGACCAAGAAAAGAAACCCTGGAAAGAGCGTACAGCTGAGGAAACAGCAGTGCAAAGGCCCTGCGGCAGTAGAGGAACTGTGTGCACAGCAAGAGCAAGGGGGCTGTGGTGCAGGGAAGAGCAAGAAAGGGGTGAGGCACCTGGAGTGGAGGAGCAGTGGGGTGTGCAGTGGTGATGGCCTCAGCAGGAGGTGGCCCCGCTGTGGGAGCCTGGAGCCGATGGCTTCTGAAGGCTCCCTCTGGCTGGAAAAGAGCTTTCAGGGCCAAAGGCAGGGGCAGGAAGATAAGAAGGAAGCTACTGCAGCGGCCTCCAGGGGAGGTGGCCTGCAGCAGAGGTGACCATGGCTGGGACAGGATGGGTGGCCTGAGGCAGGGGGAGGCAGGCGGCATGTAACCTAGGATGCTGCTGTCCCATAAGGTAGCCGCTGCTTGCAGCTACTGAAGTCTAAATAAAATTAAATGAAACAGAAAAGTCATTTCCTGGGTCTCACGAGCCACATTCCAAGGGACAACGTGGAGGGGGACATTTCCATGTGACAGAAAGTCCTTCTGGTCAGTGCTGCTTGGTAGCAGCAGGGGAGCCAGGCCAGCTTGCAGGTGGGCGTGAGAGGAGCGGGGACACCTGGGTCCCCTCCAGTGCCACCCTGAGAGAAACCTCCCTGCGCTGGTTCTGTGGGCGGGATGTCCGCTCCTTCTGTCACCAAGCCTTGAACAGCGCGGGCAGCAGTGTGACCAGGGACGGCACAGCTGGACCCCTGCAGAACCCTCTCCCCTTCCCAGGCTCAGAAGGTCCCAGCAGCCCTTCCAGAGACCCCTGGGGTGGGGGACAAGCTGCCCGCCCCTAGCACGGGCCCACCCCTCCGGAAGGCGGCAGGAGAGGACACGCGCGGGGCTGGCGTGGGCCCCCTCTGTTCTCCTTGGGCAAGGCCCCCGGCCCCAGTCTCCCCACTGTGGGTCCAGGCGCCCCTTTCCTTCTGATTGGGTGTCTGCGGGCGCAGCAGGCGGGCAGGACTAGGAGGAGGATTATCAGCGTGCACACGGCCCGCTGGATGGTCCACACGGCCCGCTGGATGGTCCACACCGCTGCGGGCCAAGAGGCCAATTGCTGCCTTTCGTCACCGTGATCTGCAAAGTACAGGCCCCGTCACTCAGGCGCCGGTGGAACAGCGGAGCCCACTCTCAGCAATTATGAACCCGCCGAGCCTCCGACTCCTCCCCGCATGGCCTGCCCCAGCTTCCCGGGGTCGGTAACCGGAGCCGTGACTAATTGCTAGGGGTCCGCTGCAGGAGGCGGGGTCCGACCCACACCTGACCCTGCCTGGCCTCACTAAGTGACCGTGCTCCAGAAGGGCTGGCGCCTCTGTTGGGTGACACCGAGCAGATGGACTGGCCTTGTCTGATGGTAGCAGGATGGCTGGGACCGGGAAATGATGGCCCCGTGCAGTGAACAGTTTCAGGTGCCCCCAGCCCCTGCTGAGACCCGCAGAGAAGCCTCTGTTTACACCACCCAGGTGTGGACAGGCCCAGGCGACCAGCTTTGCCTTTTCTGCTTTTTGGGGTGGGGGACACCTGCTGACCCTAACCCGGCCCTTAATTTTAGGGTTTATCATAAAAATCCAAAACAGAAATGAGAGCCAGCAAGGTGAAGACCAGGTGAGAGGCATTTTTACGGTTTTTAAGGGTGGCATTTTATAGACCAAAAGAAGTGCCAGGTTTGAGGTGTCTCTGGCCCCAGCTGACTTGCAGGCATCAAGGTTTATAAGCCACATTCCATCCCAACGCAGGTGCAGCCCACCTGGCTGGGCACTCGGTGGGGAAAATTTTGGAAGAATGGTGTTTTATTTCTCAATTGACTGCGGGGAGCTTAAGTTAGAATTTTCTTGATATAAATTCTCCTCCTCACCCCAAGAATCGCTGTTTGGCCTCCAACACTGGCTGCTACTGGCAGACTTTGGAACACCCAGAGGGAACACAGACCATCCTGTCCCCACTGACTAGGGAAGCCTGGGGTCCCTGGGAAGAGCGCTGACCTTGGGATGGCTGCACAGGGGATCCGGCCTCTGCCGTGGGCTGCCATGGGCTCTGACAGGTGGAGACTGGAGTGTGGTCTCTGCAGGTCAGAACGTCCCGAGTCAGCGGCGGGATGGACTGACGCTTATGGATAGTTCATGGTGGACTCCTGGGGTGTTTCCACCCAGGCTACCTTGCCTGGTGGGCTCTGGTGCTGTGATCTGTGTCTCCCAGGACAGGCTTCCAGAAAGCTTCCACCAGGTTCAGAGTGGCCACCTGGCTGCTGAGACGCCAGTCCTGGGCCAGAGCAGGCCTGCCTGGATGGGATCTCTCAACAGCTCTTTGGCAGCTGAGTGCAGCTTCAGGGAATGGCTAATGAGAAGCAGCCATCAGCAGGGGGTGGTGATCAGAGTACTGTGCCCAGGTGAAACCAGCCAGGCTCTATCCGGACCGCTGCTCGCCCTGCTGAGATTTCTAGTCTAAGCTCCATGCCCCACGTGTTCTCGTCATCTGATAAATAAATAATCTGCACTCTGCCCTATTTGTAGGACAAGAGGCAGAAGGGCAGAGAGATCCAGAACGCTGGCTGTGGTGTCAGCAAGCCCTGGGTTTGCATCTAGACTCCCTCATTCAAGAAATGACAACAGTGATGTCCATCTTAAGGGTGGTCAGGAGGGTTCAATTATGCAAGGCCTGGGAGACCCTGGGACCAAAGGAACACTCAGGAAATACTCCAAAGCAATTATATAATGTGTTGCGATGTGCAAATGAAAGTAGGCCCACTGGATTCTGTGCTTACAATTAGAGTTTGTCTTTGAGTCATAAAAGGTTTGGGCCAATTTAGTTTCAAAGTTCACTTGGGGGCTGGGATTGTGGCTCAGTGGTAGAATGCTTGCTTGGCATGCATGAGGTACTGGGTTTGATCCTCAGGAGCATATAAAAATAAACAAATAAAATAAAGGTATTGTGTCCATCTACAACTAAAAAAAAAAAAAAAAAAAAAAAAGTTCACCTGGCAGAATCAACACTGGCCCTGCCGAGCCTCAGTCACCCACACCCTGGCCAGCAGGGAGGGCTGCGGCTCCAGGGAGCAGGGTGGCAAGCACCCAGACACATCAGGAGAGCCGCCTGCTGGGGAGGTGGCCCACCCCGGGGGTGGTGCCTTATGACTCACTAAGAGGAGCACCAAGGGGTGGGGGTGGCAAGGTGTGGGGAGACTCATGAACATCGTGCATTTTTTTCTGCCCAGGAGTCAGTCTGCCCATGTTTGGAAACCGAGTCTACGCAGATGTGATTAACTGAGGCCATGCTGGATTAGGGGGGCCTTCAATCCAGTATCTGGGGTCCTCATAAGAAGAGGAGAGGATGCAGAGGGACCCCATGGGAACACAGCCCATGGGACTGGAGAAGAGGAGTCGGGGGATGAAGCCATAGCCCAGGGACACCGAGAAGACCAGGAGCCACCAGAAGCTGAAGAGGCAAGGGGGGCCCCAGCGAGGGCCTGAGCAGGAGCCTGGCCTCCTGCACCTCGACCTCGGACTTCCAGCCTCCGGATGGTGCGAGGAGGTGTGTGCCGTTGGCCTCCACGCTGCTGAGAACTCCTTACAGCCCCAGGAAACAAAGCAGGTGGGGGAGGCGTGGAGCCCGAGGAGAGCGGAGGGGACCGGGGCTTCCATCCTGGCTCCACGTCTCCCTCCTCGGTGACCACAGGTTCCCACCTGACCTCTGTGGAGCCACCTGGGAAGCAGAGCTGTTGAAAGGGCCCGGATGGACAGTGAATGAGTCTTCTCCTTCCTCCTAGGAAGAGTCCCCTCTCAAACGTACGTACCAATCCTACTTTTCTCCTGTCTTCCAACTTATTTTTTTCTTCTATAACTTTTAAAATACATTTTATTTCGAACCGACACCTAGTAATTGTACAAACTTATGGGGTCCAATGTGACAATGCATATATACAGTGTATGATGACCCCATCAGGGCAAGGGGCATCTCTGTCACCTCTGATTCACCATTTCTCTGTGTCAGGAATGAAAGGCGAGTGACTCGCCCGAGTCGGAGATTCAACCAAGAGATTTTATGGGGGGGCTGCCTGAAAGAGAGGCAGAGAGCAGAGAGAGGAGAGGAGGAGGGCAGAGAGGAAGAGAGAGAGAGGAGAGGAAGAAGAGGAAGAGGGCAGAGAGGAAGAGAGAGAGGAGAGCATGTGCTTACAAGCTTTGGCTTAAGAGGGTTGCGTAGGGGACGTGGCAGGTGCTGATTGGCAGGGTGACTCAGGAACAGTGAGCGGACCCTGTGTCCTGCGGGGATTGGTCGAGGAAACCTTTGAATTTGGTGCTCTTGGGCTTGGCGCCCTTTGGAGAGGAGGGGGAGGGTAAGGGGTTCCTTGATGTTCTCGCAGAGGGAAACTTAACTTCAGCGGAGAGTCTCCCGCACACCCAACCAGGAACATTCTTTACTTGTACTTGGAAACATACGATTAATTGTTGTCAGCCACAGTCCTCCACCTGTGCTACAGAACGTCGGAAGTCCCTGCTCGTATCCAGATGCTCACCTGGACCTCTCTCTCCCTCCCACCTTTCCTAGGCTCCACTAACCACTATTTTGTTCTGTGTTTCTTTGAGGTCAATTCTGAAGCTTCCACACATACAGGAGACTAAGTGGCACTTGTCTCTCAATTAACAATACCCTCTAGTTCCATCCATGTTGCAGCAGATGAGAGATTTTCATTCTTTTTATGGCCAAATAGTTTTCCAGTGTGCACCAGGTGTGTGCCGTGTCCGCCCGTTACATTTCCTGCGTCTGCTTACCCACTGATGAACGCCAAGGCAGATTCCGCGTTGTGGCTGCTGCGCTGAATGAACATGTGTGCAGAGGTCTTCACACCCTGATCTCCTCTTTATGGAGACGGCATCCCATCAGGTAGTTCTCTCTTCCGTTTTCTGAGGAGCCTCCACACTGGTTTTTCACAGTGGCCACAGGAGTCTACGTTTCCCCAACAGTAGTCAGCATCCCCTTTTCCAGACCTTCTCCAGCTGTGTTTTGAGTCTGTGTGAGCAGAGCCCTTCCGCTGCCGGGAGGTGGTATCTCATCATGGTTTCCATCTGCGTTTCTTTGATGGCTACTGGGCCTCTTATTTGCCGTTTGTAGACCTTCTTTACAGGAATGTCTCTTCAGGTCATTGGCTCATTTTCAGATCAAATCGTCACCCTTCTGAAGATAGTCTACAACTAATTCCTCATCAGATGGCTCCCAGACACGTTCTCCTGTTCTGTGGGTTGGCCCTGCGCTCTGCTGTTGGTTTCCTTTGCGTGAAGGCACTTTGTAGGTTAATCCCACTTGAATTTTGCTCTTGCTGCCTGTGCTTTTAAGATCAGACCCCAAAAGTCTGTCTGACCAAGGTCCTGAAGTCTCTCCCCTGTGTTTTCTTCTGCTAGTCTGGTAGTTCAGGGTCTGACATTTCAGTCCTTGACCCGCCTTGTGTGGGTGCTTGGGTGGTGAGAAGGGATCTTGCTGCTGCCTGTGGACAGTGAGTGTCCCTGTGCTGTCTGTAGATGAGGCCATCTGGGCTGCAGCTCCTGCTGCCTCGGTCAGAATCACTGGGCTGCAGGTACAGGGGCATCTCTGCGATCTCTCTTCTGTGACATTGGTCCACAGGCCTGTCTGATGCCAGAGTATGCTGTTTGGGCTGCCATAGCTTGGTTTTGAAGTCAGATGTGATAGCGCCTCCAGCATTTCTTTTGTTATTCATGTCTATTAATTATACTGAATAGTGGGTTCCATATGGCGTGTTCGCACATGCACATAAAATATTTTGATCATTTCCACTCTTCCACCACCCACCCTTCATCTCTTCTCTGCCTTCCCCTGTGCTTTTCACTAATAGCCCCCTCCTGATTCCTGTCACCCTTTCCCCCCTAGATTCTGCGTTTGAAAGAGAGCATGAGTCTGGTTTATTTTGTTTGACATGATGATCCATCTATTTTCCTGAAAATCACTTGATTTTGATCTTTGTGGCTGAAAAACATTTTCTTTATCCATTCACCCTTTGTTGGGCAATGAGGTTGGTTCCATAACTTGGTTATGGTGATTGTGCTCCAATAAACACAGGTATGCAGGTGTCTCTAAAGTATGCTGACTAATTCTTTCAGATACATACTGTTAGTCAGTTTTTCGTTCCTGTGTTATTACGTGGCAATAACAACTTAGAGGAGAAAGGTTTATTTGGGGCTTACGATTTCAGAGGTTCAGTCCAACATCAGTCAAATGCATTTCTCTGGGCTTCATAGGAGGCAAAACAACATGGTGGAAGGGGGTGACGGAAGAAAGATGTCAGCCAGGAAGCAGAGAGACCAAGAGAGGAGCCGGGAACCAGGCATCGTCCAATGACAAACCTCCAGTGATCCACTTCCTCTAGCCATGCCCCACCTGCCTTTGGTTACCACCCAGTAGTTCTTTCTAATTATTAATCCATCAAGTGGATTAATCCACTGAGGACGTCACAACTCTCATAATCTAATCACCTCACCTCTGAACATTCCTGAAATGCCACATTAGCTTTTCAAAGTCATTAAAGAATCAAACCATAACACATACCAAGGAATTCTATAACCAGATCATATGGTAGCTCTGTTTTTAATTTTTTTTAGGAAACTCATACTGATTTGCATAGTAGCTATACTAGTTTACATTCCCAGCTATAGCGTGTAAGGGCTTCTTTCCCCTGGAATCCTTGTAGCATTTATTGTGGTTTGTATTCTTGATGACTGCCATTCTGACTGGGGTGTCTTGGAATCAGTGTAGTTTTGATTTGCATTTCCCTGATGGCTAAAGATGTTAATCATTTTTTCAGATATAATTATTAGCCATTTGTACTTCTTTTGAGAAGTGTCTGTTCAGTTCATTTGCTCATTTATGGGTTGATTTTTAAAACTAGTAGCAGTCTTGGTATTAGTATTAAGGTTTTTGAGTCCCTCATATATTCTGGGTACTAACCCTCTGTCCAAGGAGTAGCTGGCCAAGTTCTTCTCCCCTTCTGCAGCTGTCCCACTCTTGTTTACTGCGCTGTGAAGAAACTCTTAAATGATGCCACATGTCAGCCCTTGCTGCTGTTTCCTGAGCTGTGCGAGTCCTGTTCCATATCTTGAAGAGTGCCCTCTGTGTTTTATTCTAGGAGCCTATCCTTAGGTCTTGGGTCTGCTTTGATTAGACTTGAGTACAGGGTGAGGTACAGGGACCTTGTGTTGGTCTTCCCCATGTGGAGATCCAGTTTCCCCTGCTGTTTGTTAAAGAGGCTATCTTTTCTCCCACGTTTTTGTCAAGAATCAGATGACTGCAGCTGCATAGGTTTGTCTCCGTGTCCCCTATTCTATTTCCCTGGTCTGAGTCTGTTTTCAGGCCAGCACCAGGCTGCTCTAGTGACTGTGGCTCTGCAGTATCATTTGAGATGTGTTTGTGATGTTCTTATTGCTCACAATTTATTTGGCTATTCTGAGTCTTTTGTTCTTCTATATGAATTTTAACATTGTTTTTTTCTACTTTGGTGAAGAATGTCATTGGAAGTCTGATGGAGGTTGTGCTGAATCTGTGTATCACGTTTGGTAACATGGCCATTTCAACAATTAATTCTGCCTATTCAAAAACATGGGAGGACTTTCCGTCTTCTAGGGTCTTCTTAAATTTCTTCAGTGTTCTGTAATTTTCTTTGTAGAGGTTTTTTCACCTCCTTGGCTATGTTTATTCCAGGTTTTTGTTCTTATTGTTTGTTTGTTTGTTCAGGCTTTGTCAGTGGGATTACTTTTTTGATTACAGTTTGTCAGTGGGATTACTTTTGCAGTTTCTTTCTCAGTTGGTTCATTATTGGTGAACAAGCTACTGACTTTTGTATGTTGATTTTGTATCCTGCTACTTTGCTGAATTTTTTATCAGATCTAAAAGTCTTATGATGGCATTTTTTGAGTCTTCTAAGTATAGGATTATATCATCTGCAAATAGTGATAATTTGACTTCTTACTTTCCTGTTTTATCCCTTTTATTTTCTTCTCTTGCCTAATTAACTGCTCTAATTTTAAGTACTGTTTTAAACACGAGTGGTGAGAGCAGATATCCTTGTCTTGTTTCTGATTTTAGGGTAAAAGTTTTCAGCTTTCCACCATGATGTATGGTGTCGGCTTTGGCTTTGCCATACATGAACTTTATTATGTTGAGGTGGTATCCTTCGATGCCTAATTTCTTTATGGTTTTTATCATGAAGGGACATTGAATTTTTGCTGAAGGCTTTTTCCACATCTATCAAGATGCTCATGTGATTTTTGTCCTTGGTTCTATTTATGTGGTGCATTATGTTTGTTGATTTGTATATACTGAAACCTCCTTACATTCCAGGAATGAAGTCAACTTGATAATGGTGTAAGATCTTTTTAATGAGTTGTAGAATTTGCTTCGCAAGCATTTTATTAAGGATGTTTGTGTCTGTGTCAATCAAGGGTATCGACTTGTAGTTTTCTTTCTTTCTTGGGTCCTTATCCAGTTTTGGTACCAGGATGATAGTGGTGTTATAGAATGTGTTTGGAAACATTCCCTCTTTTTCTGTTACATGAAATCATATAGGAACCTGGGTGTTAGCTATTCTTTAAAGGTCTGGTAAAATTCACCTGGGAATCTGTACAGTCTGGACTTTTATTTATTTATTTTTTAAATTACTTCTTTGTTTCCCATTATTGGTCTGTTTAGGGTTTTTATAACCCTCTTGATTCAATTTTGGTAGGTCATATGTGTCTAGAAATTTAATCATTTCTTCCAGATTTTCCCATTTATTGAAATATAAGTTTTCAAAATAGTCCCTAATGATACTCTGATTTTAGAATTCTAGGTTTTGAGTGTTATTGGAATATCCCTTTTTTAATCTCTAATTTTTACTAATGAGGATCATCTGTTTCTTTTGGTTAGTTTGGCTAAGGGTTTATCAATCTTTCTTATCTTTTCAAAGAAATAACTCTGATTCATGGATCCTTTGTATTGATCATTAGTCTCTATTTTGTTAACTTCAGTTCTGATTTTTTTTAATCCATTTCCTTCTAATATTTGGGTGTGTGGTTTGTTCTTATTTTCCTAAGACCTTGAGATGTATCATTCAGTTATTTTTATGGGATCTTTCTGATTTTTTAATGTAGGCATTCATAACTATAAATTTTCCTCTTTCACTGTATCACACAGATTCTGCTATGTTGTTTTTTTCCATTTTCATTTGATTATAGGAAGTTTTAAATCCCATGCATCTCCCAATTTCTTCAATGTTCCACTGATTCTTCAAAAGTATATTGGTCAATCAATGTGAGGAGTGAGGAGCAGTGACCTGAGCCATGGTCCCCGATTCCCTCATTCTTGTGTTGGGCTGGGAACTTCCTGTGCAAAGGTGCAGATCCTGATGGCCCAGTTGCTATGGTAACACAAGGCTACTTGCGAAGGCACACAGCTCTGTCAGTTGAAACCTTAGATTCAGACACCAACTCCCGAGGATAGAGAATTCTCGGAGCAACAAGATGACTGAATGTCTCACAAGTTTCACTGTGTCCTTCAGACGTCCTTCTTTGATCAAACTTTCTCACAAAGAAACTGTTGATGATAAAATCTACATAATAAGTGTGCTGAGCTAGCTCTGGTGTCAATCAAGCCTCATCAGGGCTTGGCTACCCTCCTGCCCCCAACTTTTCCTCTAAGTGTGTCTGTTTGTCTTTTATCCATCCCCTGACATGCTTCTGGTTTCTGAATTAATGGCTGTGCTGGACACTGTAGTTGGTGCATGAACAGGGACCAAACACAGGAGAACTTCTTCATTGGTCAGATGTGGGGGACACTCCTGAGACCATGGCAGATAAAGGATGGTGAGGAATGCAAGTTGATTGCTGGGTATAAAACATGGGGCAGCATGGATCCAAAGAACTGGATTTGTCTGTTGCTATGGTTATGCTTAAGTCTATGCTTGAATCAGGGAAGGCACAGTTACCACAGTTCTTAGAATCTGTTACTGAAACTTGCCCCTGGTTCCCTAAAGGGGGAGCAGTAAAGGTAGAGACATGGACAATGGGCACCCTGTTTAAAATGGTGCTTAAGGCTTAAGGAATAAAAAATAGAAAAATGGGCTCCCCACAGGAAACATAAACTATATCACCATGCTTTAAGAGAATAATTTTGCAAAAGAAAAATTACTTAAAATGTTCTATGCATGAGGTATTCCCTCTCAAACTCAAAAAAAGAAAAGCAGCTTTCCAGCTTTCCTTACTTCTTAGTTTCTGTAGATCTCTAGCTCTTCAGGCTTGCATTTAAAATGTAAATTGTGAAGGCCTACAGAGCCTACAGGATTTGCAAGACTTACAGAGAACCAGTAAGACAATAGGAAAAGACTGTCGTGTTTAAATCCCAGCCACCTGAGGCTGGGTGACTATTCCAGTTCTTCCACCCTATTTTCTTAACAACGACACCCTATTTTCTTAAGTAAGCTACAGAACTGGGAGGAAAAATGGAAAGATGCCAAATGTACAAACTTTCTCTTTCTTAAAATCCTTTTTATAAGGACTTCACAGGCTCCCACATTTTTTATTTTTATTTTTTTATTTTTTTTTAAAGAGAGAGAGAGAGAATTATTTTAATATTTATTTTTTAGTTTTCAGCGGACACAACATCTTTGTTTGTATGAGGTGCTGAGGATCGAACCCGAGCCGCACGCATGCCAGGCGAGCGCGCTACCGCTTGAGCCACATCCCCAGCCCATCCCACATTTTTTAAACATCTGAACTAACTCTAATCTGAGCTAAAAGTGCAGTCTGACTTAATAAAGATGTTCTACATGCTCTTTTACTAAAGAATTATGGCTGTGTAATTTTTTTGAACTCCTGTTTTTAAGAAAGTTTATATTTTTAAGCTCAAGATTTTATGGTAAATTCACACTTATTTTATGCACCTAAATTATTATATTTTTTGATCAGCCCTATTTTATCTGACTCTAAAGGTTTTTACACTCAGTCTTTGTTCAGAGTCCAATTTTTCAGAGGTTGACTCTCAAATACATTAGAAACTCTCCTTTTACTAAATCCTAAGGAGGACTTAGACATGGTGATATTGGGGATAAATCTGATAGTCATCAGGAGAAGTGGCCACCCGAACCTTTGATTTCAGTGTTCGTCATGGCTGTTAGGTTTCACACCTGGCATTTCCAACTGTACAGGCCTGCCCTTTATTTAAGTCATAATAGAAAGGTCTGATGGGATCTATTTTAATTTCTACAGGTTAAATCTAATAGAGGCGTTAACAGACATCTGTCACATTGCCTCCTACCTGTGAGCTCCACTTACAAAAAGTTACAGAATCTGTTTCTTGTCTGTTTTATGTATGTGCACACCTGTGTATGGTGTTGTTGTATCTACATATGTGTATATCATGTACATGGTACCAAAAATTGAATTTAGATAAATGAGCACTCATAATTAAAATTTAAATAAAAATGGATCCACATATCTTTTAGTTTACATAACTTAAAAAGTTCAATACAAATTAAGTAAACAGATAAGAAATAAATATGTCTTTAAAATTACTAATTCACAAGTTTTTCTAGGTGGTCAGACAAATAATAAAATCTTGGCTTTTATAAAACAGCTAAGAAGTAACATCCATTTATTTTAGGATTTTTCTTAACAGAAAAGAGATGGTTAATACTGTTAACTATGCTTTTTAATATCCTGGTTTAAATAGTTAAAAATAAGTTAAATTAGATTTAACATAAATGAGATTAATCTTCATAAATGTGTTTGTTAAAGAAGATATCTAATTAATTTACAAAGTTAAAGTGCCAAAACATCAACTGTTAAATATAAAATCAAGTATTCTTGACTTCTTAAATTCCATAAGGTAATATATTTAAACTTTAAATGTGTTTTCTTAAATTGGTAAATTTTTTAAAAGTTTTGAGATTGCCTCATTTCTGTGTCTTCACTAAAAATGGTGTTGATAAGAGTTAAGGTTTTATCAGGTATGATTTTATATACAAAGAGTGTAAAAGATTTCAGTTGGGTTTCAATTAAAGTACTATAAAACACAAAAGTATTTCATCTTATTAAAATACAGTAACTAAATTCAAAAATTTTATAAAGATTATTTCAAAATATAAATTCAAAGAGATCAATAGCTAAGAAAAGATAAAAAGTTCTATATATAAAAATATTTTAATATAAAAAATAAAAGGAAAATGTCTCTGGATAAAAAGGTTTTTTATGGTAAAGTAAAAAGTTATAAAATTTTTAAGAAAGTTTGTGGAGACTAAATTTCAAAAGTTTGTGTGTAACTAAATTGGTTATAATTAGTTATTCCATTCAATTAAAGTCATTTAAAGCTTTTTATTCTTTTAAAAAGAAAATTCCTAATCTCTGAGGCTGAAGGCCTTGTGCAGGGTCGTTGACATGGAGCATGCTTGCAGAAACATATAATAAAAAGTGGCTCTTTTCACAGACACCTGTTATATTTCAAGAGGCTAATTAGGCTTCCTAATAAAAAGGCTATGAGGGCTGGGGTTGTGGCTCAATGGCAGAGTGCTTGCCTTGCACATGTGAGGTACTAGATTCAATCTTCAGCACCATTTAAAAATAAATAAACAAAATAAAATGTTGTGTCCATGTATAACTAAAAAAAAATTTTTAAAAGGGCTGTGAAAGGGAAGGAAGATTGGCATTTTCCCTAGACATAAGTTCAATATTGAGGTACTGATATAAACAAAAGTTTAACCCTCTATGTGTTAAAGTAATAAGGATTTCTTTTTTTTTTTTTGAGAATTTTAATATTTATTTTTTAGTTTTCGGTGGACACAACATCTTTGTTTTGTATGTGGTGCTGAGGATCGAACCCGGGCCGCACGCATGCCAGGTGAGCGCGCTACCGATTGAGCCACATCCCCAGCCCATAAGGATTTCTTAAAACATTAATCTGCTCTTATCCAACAAGATGATTTCTTGTGTCTGTTAAGTTGAATTATTTAGAGAAACTAGTCTTAAAGGAATTGGGATTTGTACAATCTTGGTTAAAGAACAACTGTTACTTTAGAGTATTACACTATATAACTTAAATCAAAAATTTTTTTAAAAGCTAAACTTGCTTAATATAAAAACATCTGTGTAATTGTGGTGCTGTTACCGGATTCTTTGTATTCTAAAAGTACTCATACACAAGTCTTTAAAATATAAGATTTAGAAGACCAGTTTACCAAGCTGGTGTTTTCCAAACTAAAGTTTTCCATAACAGTGTTCTCCTACAGACTTACATAAAAATCACAAATTCAGCTGGAGATTTATTTATGTCACTTAATATTTGTAATTAGATAAAAATAATCTGTGATAAGTTATAAAATTTTGTGTTGCTCTTTATACTGGGATGGGAATTTAAATGCATTTTTGAAAGGCAATAAGGAGAGCCTAGTTTATTTAAAAGTTGACAATATGGGATGTGAAGACATTTTGCCACTTTCCAACAAAAGAGAGTTAAAAACTCTGTTAACTTGTTTGATTTCTGTTTCATATGTAATGTAAAATCATGTTAACTGATTCATATAGACTCAAAAAATAAAACATAAACACTTTATAAAATAACATTTGAGAGGAGGATCCAAGAAGGTGGGCCAAAGGGAGGCAGCATTCTGTGTCGCTCTGTAACCTGGGACTCAAGTTGTAAGAATACTACTTCTCTGTGAGCAAAATTCCTACTCCCGTGTGGGATCATGGCCACAGTGACCCTCTAGGGCTCCAGGCCTTAGCATCAGAGTAGTCTCCCAACTGCTCTCCCATGTAGCATTACCAGGGGTGCCTGCCTGAGCAGGACCATCAGCAACCGCAGAGAACTTTCAGGCACCCACCCAAGCAGAAATCACTGATGCCACTCCCAGGTGGACATCCAGCATCTTCCAACATGCAAGAACTCCAGCTGCCACTCCCTTGTGAACCCCCATCTACCAGTGTGGGGCTCGCCTGGTCACTGCCATTTTGGGACTATGCAGCAGGGAGATAGTCCCCTACACGCAGTGGCCTGCCTGCACCCAGGAACTTCACAAGGCTCTGAAGTCAGCTGACAGCCACACACTGCACACCACAGAGCTCATCTCTGAAGTCATCATCCAATGCCATCACTCGGTTCCCCCCACATGACCTGACAGCCCACTGCTGAAAGCAGGTGCCTCCATTTTGGGCCACCTTCATCACCATCTTCAGTTGGGGCCACTCCCAGTTTTGGAACTCCAGCTGGCCAGGTACCCAGTTTCTAACTCCCCCTCTCCTCAGCAGCTGCTACCCCGGTACAGTGATATCCTGGTTAACTTCACCACCCCGAGGGTAGAGATACCAGCTAACAACAGAGAACCCACCTATTGGATGAGAAGGGAAGCAGGAAAGACATGAATTTCCAACCAAAACAATTCTGTTTCTTCTTTCAAGATTTTGTTTTTTCTCCTCTCCCTCTCTATTCTCCCACTCTCACATCCCCAACATATGTGAAACCAAGTACCTTGCATGAATTAGGATTTTGAGGACTGGAATGTCTGAATAGTATATTAGAGTTGTGATATATATATATATACACACACACACACACACACACAGATA
>NW_025999900.1:64183082-64202137 GCF_001458135.2 Marmota marmota marmota | reverse complement strand
ATATATATATATATATATATATATATATATATATATTCTTTTATCCCACCAATTTCTACTATTTTAACTTTTTTTAAATTTTTCTCAATATATACATGTGTTTGTTTTATGTACTCTACTGTCTTCCCACTTACTTGTCTACCCAAAATATTACTTCCTCTCCCTTCTCCTGCTACTAATCTTCCTCTTTAGATTTCTCTTTCATACTTCCTAAGATATAACAACTCTATATCCTCACCTCATACCTCCTCAGCATATCATCTTACTCCTCACCCTCGGTTCTTTGTCCACCATCAGAAACTGTAAACCCTTTTACAAACCTACTGAGTATATTGTAGATAATAATTTAATTCACCATTTATGTACATTGTGACCAAACTGTAAATGGCTTAATAGCAAACATTTGTTTTTAGGGTATACATTGTTTATATTGGGATCTATTAACATTGTCCTTCATCTCAAAGAAGAGGTGTTGGATCCCTACAGGGGCACTATAAGCCTATAGCGTAAAAATGATAACACCTAGGGCCCACAGTGCTAGAAGAGAAGACACACAAGCAATATGAAAAGACAAGGGAAGAAAGTGTCCCAAACATATCAAGATACCACATTATGAATCCGTGGCCAGCTGAGCAAAAGAAATTACAGAGAAGGAGTTCAGAATGTACATGATTAAAATGTTCTGTGAATTAAAGGATGATATAAGAGAGCAAATACAGTCAGCAAAACATCATTTTGAAAAAGAGCTACATAAACAAATACAGGAAGCAAAAGATTACTTCAACAAGGAGATAGAGGTTCTAAAAAAACAAACAGAAATTCTTGAAATGAATGAAATAATAAACCAAATTAAAAGCTCAGTTGAAAGCATTACCAATAGATTAGAACTTGGAAGACAGAACCTCAGACAATACAGACAAAATACATAATCTTGAAAAGAATGTAGACAACACAGTGAAAATGGTAAGAAATCATAAGCAGAACTTTCAAGAAATATGGGATAGCATAAAAAGAACAAATTTAAGATTTGGATAGAGGGGGGAATAGAGTTCCAAACCAAAGGAAAGAGAAATCTATTCAGTGAAATAATATCAGAAAATATTCCAAACATGAAGAATGAATTGGAAAACCAAATTCAAAAGGCTTACAAGGATGCCAAATGTACAAAACCACAACAGATCCACATCAAGTCACATTATAATGAAAATGAATAACATACAGAATAAGGAGAGAACACTAAAAGCCATGAGAGAAAGGAATCAGATTACATATGGGGGAAACCAATTAGATTATGTGCAGATTTTTCAAATCAGACTCTGAAAGCTAAAAGATCTTGGAACAACATATATAAAGCTCTGAAAGAAAATGGATGCCAACCAAGAAAAAATTTTTATTTTTTTAGTTATAGGTATACACGAGATCTTTATTTTATTTTTATGTGGTGCTGAGGATTAAACCCAGTGCCTCATGAATGCTAGGCAAGCAATCTACCTCTAAGCCTCAACCCCAGCCCCCCAACCAAGAATCTTATATTCAGCAAAATTAAGCCTTAGTTTTGGTATTGAAATAAAAACCTTCTGTGATAAACAAAAGGTAAAAGAATTTATAACTCGAAAGCCTGCACTAAAGAACATCCTTGGCAAAATATTTCATGAAGAGAAATTGAAAAACAACAATGAAAATCAGCAAAGGGAGGTATTACACTAAAGGAAAATCTAATTAAAGGAGAAACCAAGTCAAGTTAAATACCAAAAATAAATAAAAATGACTGAGAATACAAGTATGTCTCAATAATAACCCCTGATTATTAATGGACTAAACTCACTAATCAAAAGACATAGATTGTCAGATTGGATTTTTAAAAAAATACCCAACAATATGCTGCCTCCAAGAGACTCATCTGATACAATAATTCTGGGTGATTTTAACACACCTCTTTCACCACTGGATAGATTGTCTAAGCAAAAGCTGAACAAAGAAACTATGGAACTCAACAATACAATCAATAACTTAGATTTAACTGACATATATAGACTATTTCATCCTTCAATGAACAAATACACTTTCTTCTCAGCAGCACATGGATCCTCTTCTAAACTAGACCATATATTATGTCACAAAGCAACTCTTAACAAATATAAAAAAGTTGAGATACTACCCTGCATTTTATCAGGTTATAATGGAATGAAATTGGAAATCAGTGATAAAATAAAATTTAAAAAAAGCTACTCCAACACCTGGACACTAAATAATATGCTACTGGATAAATAATGGGTTGCAAAAGACATCAAGGAGGAGATTAAAAAATTCTTAGATGTGAATGAGAACACAGATATATTGTATCAAAATCTCTGGGATACTGTGAAGGCAGTACTAAGAGGAAAGTTCATTTCATGGAGCTCTTTTCTTAAAAGAAGAAAAGGTCAATGAATAAATGACCTTACATTACATCTCAAAGCCCTAGAAAAAGAAGAACAAATCAACACAAAAAGCAGTAGAAGACAGGAAATAATTAAAAACAGAGGGAAAAAAGAACATGGCGGTGGGCGCGGAGAGATCAATTCTCTGACCTCTTCAGCTGCGCAGGCAAAGGGAGTCTTAAACCATCTAAATGCTGTTTGCTCAGGATCACTAGGCAATGCTGGGCTAATGTGGACCTGGGGCGAACAGTCTGTGCCCCTCAGAACCCACACCAAGCCCAAAGCGGGTGAATTCAAGCTCCCCAACGCAGTTTCTGGCTGACCGACTGAGTCTCGCAGTCAAACCGCTGTGACTCAGCACTACAAATGCTCCCGCTGAATAGAGAAACAACTCGTCAGTTCCTCCGTGAACCTTTTTGAGGTAATACCAACCGAGCCTTCATAGGCAGCGAGCACAGGATTGAGATGGGGCTTGGGAGAGCCGGTTCAGACCCACCCGTCACATCGGACACCCAGCATAGGGAACGAATGGCCGCCATTTGCATGGGACATCACCATGGCAGAAAACTGACGTCACCAGAATGTGGCAGAAGGGATAACTTCATTGAAACCGGCAGCTGCAGGTGTGTAACCCCCGGCCCTCCCTCTCCACACAGAGGGGAAACCTCAAGGGTCCCTCCCAGCTCTCCCGAGAGTGTGATAGTCAGACCCAGGGAGTCAGGAGCGGTGCAGGACCCGAGATGCATGACCCCCAGCTACCGCTCCCACCAGCACTGACAACCGAGGTCTCTTGCACCAGCTCCCAGGGGCTTGGCTACCGGAGGACAGGCAAAATACGCTGACGGTTCCCAGCCCCACGTTCCACAACCTTAGGGTCTGGGGGAATGGCAAGCAGGGAGAGTGTGCCCAGTCGTTCAAGAAAATAGGGCTCCCGAGAGCAGAAGACCTGGCGTGTAGCCAGTATTGTGTTGAGCATCACCGGTGAGCAGGGCCTGACTGGAGGAAAAGTGGGGAAGTGACTAGATACCAGAAAAGGCTCTAGACACTCAGGATTGGAGACCCGCCCAGTAGGGGAGGAGGAGCTGCTTCACAGGGATTGGTTCCTGCGTATTGAGAGGAGAAGCTTGGCCCGGTGGGCACAGCTCCACCTACTGGAAGAGAAGTTAATCGAACTCTAAGACTGCATTTTTTCAAATTTTTCAAATTTTTATTTTTTATTTTTTTTATTTTTTTATTATTAGTTTTTTAATTTTATTTTTTGTCTTTT
Organism: Marmota marmota marmota; assembly: GCF_001458135.2. Taxonomy (NCBI): domain Eukaryota; kingdom Metazoa; phylum Chordata; class Mammalia; order Rodentia; family Sciuridae; genus Marmota; species Marmota marmota. The sequence goes on along the minus strand of NW_025999900.1, from coordinate 64,198,450 downwards.
CATTTCTTTTCAATTTCTTTATTCCTCTTTTCTTGAATTCTACCTGTTTACTCTCATTCTCTTTAGCGACTTCTTCCCTCCACTTCTAATACCTTTCCTCCCAAGCATCACGACGCTGTTTATGTGTAACTTACTAAATGTGTATAGGTAAATGTTCCAAGGTGTTATATAGTGCTACCAATTCCCTAGCAACCCCCAAATACTCCAGACCATTCTCCTGTTAATATCCCTCATCAGTAGAGCAATCTTCCAAGGTTGCCAAGAGATACTAACCTCTATACCATCACATCACTCGACCTAAACATAAGTCCCAAGACCAAACCGCAGATCGCTATATGCCATCAGAATCCGTACACAGTTTAGGAAATGAATGAATCTGCTTTAAAGTGCAAAAAAATTCATCATCTCTAGTCATAGTCTCCCACCACAAAAGAGAGACTCCAGAGATACACAAAACCAAATAAATTTATAGAAGTAAACAGTAACTCAGCAGTCAAACAGAACCGGAAGTAACATGAGCAGCATGAAAAAGCAAGGAAGAAAAGGAGTACAAACAATGCAGGACAGCCTAAATCTACAGGAGAACCTAGAGGCATCAGAAAAATGGTCAAATAAAGAACTCAAGGAATACCTTATACAGATGGAATGGAATCTTAAAGAGGACATGAGACAGCAAATTCAAACAATGAAAGAACACATTGAAAATGAATTACATAAACAGATTCAAGAAACAAATAAGCAACTTTACCAGGAGATAGAGATTATTCAAAAAATCAAACAATAATCCTAGAAATGTAGGAAACTATAAACCAAATTAAAAACTCAAGTGAGAGTATCACTAACAGAGTGGAGCAAGTACAAGCCAGAACGTCAGACAATGAAGACAAAATATATCATCTTGAAAAGAGTCTAGCCAACTCAGAAAGGCTGGTAAGAAATCACGAGAAAAACATCCAAGAGATATGGGATAACATTAAAAAAAAACAAACTTAAGAGTCATCGGGATAGAGGAAGGTATAGAGGGCCAAACCAAGGGAATGAGCAATCTGTTGAATGAAATAATTTTAGAAAACTTTCCAGATATAAAAAAGGAAACGGATGTACAAATTTTAGATGCATACAGGACACCGAGCATACAAAATCACAGTAGACCAATGCCAAGACACATTGTTATGAAGATATCCAATATACAGAACAAAGAGAAAATATTAAAAGCTACAAGAGAAAGGAGGCAGATTACATTCAGGGGTAAACCAATAAGGTTAACAACGGATTTTTCATCACAGACGCTGAAAGCGAGAAGATCCTGGAACAACGTATTTCAAACACTGAAAGACAATGGATGCCAACCAAGAATTCTGTATCCAGCAAAATTAAGCTTCAGGTACGACAACGAAATAAAAATCTTTCATGATAAACAAAAGTTAAAAGAATTTGCAGCCAGAAAACCAGCATTGCAAAGCATCTTGAGCAAAACTACATGAGGAAGAAATGAAAAACAATAACCAAAACCAACAGTGGGAAGTGCCTCAGTAAAGCTAGAGTGGGGAGAAAAAAAAGCTAATCATGGATAAACAAGCCAAATTAAAAAAAAGATAAATAACCAAACATGACTGGTAGTACAAACCATATATCAATAGTAACCCTAAACGTTAATGGTTTAAACTCACCAATAAAGCAACATAAGCTGGTAATCTGGATTTAAAAAAACAGATCCAACAATATGCTGCCTTCAGGAGACACATCTGATTGGAAAAGACATACACAGCTGAAGGTGAAAGGTTGGGAAAAATCATACCACGCACACGGTCCTCGTAAGCTAGCAGGGGTGGCCATCCTCATATCGAATAAAATTGACTTCAAGACTAAGCTGGGAATGGAACCACCATTTGACCCAGCTATTCCCCTTCTCGGACTATTCCCTAAGGACCTTAAAAGAGCATATTATAGGGATACAGCTACATCGATGTTCATAGCAACACAATTCACAATAGCCAGACTGTGGAACCAACCTAGATGCCCTTCAATAGATGAATGGATAAAAAAAAAATGTGGCATTTATACACAATGGAGTATTACAGAACCCTAAAGAGAGAAATAGAAGAAGACCTTAGAAGACTAAAAAATGACAAAATCATGGCATTTGCAGGGAAATGGATGGCACTAGAGCAAGATCATGCTAAGTGAAGCCAGCCAATTCCTAAAAAACAAATGCCAAATGTCTTCTTTGGTATAAGGAGAGCAACTAAGAACAGAGCAGGGAGGAAGAGCATGAGAAGATCACCATTAAACAGGGACGAGAGGTGAGAGGGAAAGGGAGAGAGAAGGGAAATTGCATGGTAATGGAAGGAGACCCTCATTGTTATACAAAATTACGTATAAGAGGAAGTGAGGAAAAAGGGAAAAAAACAAAAGAGAGAAATGAATTACAGTAGATGGAGTAGAGAGAGAAGAGGTAGGGGAGGGGAGGGGAGGGGGGATAGTAGAGGATAGGAAGGGCAGCAGAATACAACACACACTAGTATGGCAGTATGTAAAAAAATGGATGTGTATGGGCTGGGTATGTGGCTCAAGTAGTAGCACGCTCGCCTGGCATGCATGAGGCACTGGATTAGATCCTCAGCACCACACAAAAATAAAATAAAATATTGTGTCCACCTAAAGCTAAAAAATAAATATTTTAAAAAAAGTGGATGTGTAACCGATGTGATTCTGCAATCTGTATAGTGGGTAAAAATGGGAGTTCATAATCCACTTGAATCAAATGTATGAAATATGAGATGTCAAGAGCTTTGTAATATTTTGAACAACCAATAAAAAAAGGAAAAAAAATAATTAAAAACAGAGCTGAGATAAATGAAATTGAAACAATTGAAAAAAAATTGACAAAAGTTGGTTCTTTGGAAAAATAAATAAAATTGACAAACCCTTAGCCATGCTAATGAAGAGAAGGAGAGAGAACTCAAACTACTAACATCTGTGATGAAAAAGGTAATATCACAACAGACACTACATAAATACAGAAGATAAGTAGAAATTATTTTGAAAACTTTTACTCCAATAAAATAGAAAATATCGAAGGCATTTACAAATTTCTAGAGTCATTTGATTTGTCCAAATTGAATCAGGATTACATACACAGTTTAAACAAATCAATTTCAAGCAATGAAATAGAAGACGCCATCAGATTCCTACCAACCAAGAAAAGCCCAGGACCAGAGGGATACACAGTCGAGTTCTATGAGACCTTTAAAGAAGAACTAATACCAATACTCTTCAATTTATTCTATGAAATAGAAAAAGAAGCAGCACTTCCAAATTTATTCTATGAGGCCAATATCACCCTGATTTTAAAACCAGGCAAAGACACATTAAAGAAAAAAAATTCAGGCCAAATCTCTCATGAACATAGATGTAAAATTTATTAATAAAATTCTGGCAAATTAAATACAAAACCATCAAAAAGATAGTGCACCACGATCAAGTGGGGGTGCATCCTAGGGATGCCAGGTTGGTTCAACATATGGAATTCAATAAATGTAATTAATCACATCAATAGACTTAAAAACAAGAACTATATGATGATCTCAATAGTTGCAGAAAAATCATATGACAAAATACAGCACCCCTTAATGTTCAAAACACTAGAAAAACTAGGGATAACAGGAATATATCTCAACATCATAAAGGCTATCTATGCTAAGCCCCAAGCCAACATCATTCTAAATGGAGAAAAATTGAAACCATTCCCTCTAAAAACTGGTACCAGACAGGGATGTCGTCTTTCACCACTTCTATATAACATAGTTCTTCAAACAGAGCAATCAGACAGATGAAAGAAATTCAAGAGATACAAATAGGAAAATAAGAACTTGAATTAGCACTACTTGCTGATGATATGATTTTATACCTAGAAGACCCCAAAAACTCCACCAGAAAACTTCTAGAACTAGTAAATGAATTCAGCAAAGCAGCAGGATACAAAATCAATGCCCATAAATCAAAGGCACTTCTGTATATCAGTGACAAATCCTCTGAGAGAAAAATGATGAAAAGTCCCCCATTTATAATAGCCTCAAAAAAATAAAATAAAATACTTGGGAATCAACTTAAGGAAAGAGGTAAAAGACCTCTACAATAAGAACTACAGAACGCTAAAGAAAGATTTAAAAAGACCTTAGAAGATGGAAAGATCTCCCTTGTTCTTGAATAGGCAGAATTAATATTGTCAAAATGACCATACTACCAAAATCACTATATAGATTTAATGCAATTTCAATCAAAATCCCAATGACATTCCTCATAGAAATAAAAAAGCAATCATGAAATTCATCTGAAAAAATAAAAGACCTATAATAGCTAAAGCAATCCTTAGCAAGAAGAGTAAAGCAGGTGACATCACTATAACAGACCTTAAGCTATACTACAGAGCAATAGTAACAAAAACAGCATGGTATTGTCACCAAAACAGACTTGTAGACCAATGGTACAGAATAGAGGACACTGAGACAAACCCACATAATTACAGTTATCTTATATTTGACAAATGCACAAAAAACATATATTGGAGAAAAGATAGCCTCTTCAACAAATGCTGGGAAAACTGGAAATCCATATGCAACAAAATGAAATTAAACACCTATCTCTCCCCATGCACAAAACTGAAATCAAAGTGGATCAAGAACCTAGGAATTAAATAGAAACCCTGCATCTAATAGAAGAAAAAGTAGGCACAAATCTCCATCATATCAGATTAGGCCCCTACTTCCTTAATAAGACTCTGATAATACAAGAATCATAATAAAAAAATTAATAAATGGGATAGACTCAAACTAAAAAGCCTCTTCTCAGCAAAAGAAACAATCAGTGAGGTGAATAGAGAGCCTACAGCTTGGGAGCAAATTTTTACCACTTGCACATCAGATAGAGCACTAATCTCTAGGGTTTATAAAAAACTCAAAAAGCTAAACATCAAAAAACCCCCAAATAACCCAATCAACAAGTGCGCCAAGGAACTGAACAGACACTTCACAGAAGGTTGTCGCGACCCCTCGCCGGCAAGGGAAAACACGACACAGGATTCTTCTTTCAGCAGTTTATTCAGGCCTTGATTCAAGTATCATCTTCTAGCGACCCGCGCCCGCCACGCCCAAGCACAGCCTAATAAAGCCTCCCGCATACCAATCCTAAGCTGCCACGTGGATCTTTCTCATAGGGTGGTAAGGGATTGCGCGCCAATTCTCCATAAAAGGAGTTGTTTATCACAGGCCACAGTGGAAGCCGGCGCCATCTTCTAATGGCGGCCACGGTCTAATTAGAACGGCTCACCACAGAAGGTGATATACAATCAATCAACAAATATATGAAAAAATGGTTCAACATCTCTAGCAATTAGAGAAATTCAAATTAAAACTACACTAAAATCTCATCTAACTCCAGTCAGATGGCAGCTATTAAGAATACAAACAATGCATTCTTCTGTCATATATAAAAAAATTTTTAAAAGCATACAAACAACAATAAATGTTGGCAAGGATGTGGGGGGAAAGGCACACTCATACATTGCTGGTGGGACTGCAAAATGGTGCAGCCAATCTGGAAATCAGTATGGAGATTCCTTGGAAAACTGGGAATGGAACCACCTTTTGATCCAACCATCCCACTCCTCTGTCTATACCCAAAGGACTTAAAAACAGCATACCACAGTGACACAACCACATCAATGTTTATTGCAGCACAATTCACAATAGCTAAACTGTGGAACCAACCCAGATTCCCTTCAGTAGATGAATAGATAAAGAAAATGTCATAGATAGATAGATAGATAGATAGATAGATAGACACACACACAATGGAATATTATTCAGCAATAAAAAAGAATAAAATCATGGCATTTTCAGGTAAATGAATGGAGTTCGAGAAGGTAATGCTAAGTTAGCCAATCCCAACAAACTAAATGCTGAATTTTTCATAGTGGGGTTGGGAGGGGGAGCATGGGAAAATTAGACCAACTCTAGATAGGGCACAGGAGAAGGAGTGTGAGAGAAAGGCAATGGGGTTAAAAAAAAAATATGGTGGAATGAGATGGACATCATTACCCTGAGTACAGATGTGAAGACAAAAATGGTGTGAATATACTTTGTGTACAACCAGAGATATGAAAAATTGTGCTCTTGAAAGACCTAAGCAATTTCATTCTGCTTGGGATGTTATTTTGCTCTGAAACTTAACCTCTGACTTATTGTAATCCTAAAGTCAAGAAAAAAATCTATAGAAAAGCTCTGTGGAAACAGTTCAGTTCTCTGAAAAGCCAGAAAAGCCGCAGATAGGCCAAGATAACCACATATCTGAAATTCCAGATGGCTTCCACCTAGGTGTGGTAACCAGTATCTAAACTAGAAGCCCTGCACTTTGGCACGTACTCCCCTTGCGACATCCTCATGGTTTAAACCAATCAGTTTAAATGAATCCCCCTCTTGTAGTGACCAATCCCTCCTACCCAACTTGTTCCCACCAGTGAATGTGCTAATCATGTTTTAGAATTGTTATTTGATTTTCCCGCAGTGTGTGATGATTTGCTAGGAGATGCTATGATGTATGTGGGGGTCCCTGCCTTCTCCAAAGAATGTATAAAACTGCTGCAAACCCTGGGCTCGGGGCCTCTTAGCATCACCTGTTGCTGTGTGTGTGCGGAGGACCGAGCTAGCTCACAATAAACACCTCTTTGCTGCTTACATCGATCTTGGGTCTCTGGTGGTCTTTTGGGGGTCCCAAATTCGAGCATAACACTCTATATATGTAATATGAATCGTAATGCATTCTGCTGTCATATATGACAAATTACAATAAAAATTAAAAATTTAACAAAAATAATAATATTTGAGAGAAAAAGATCAGTTTCAAAAAATAAAACACCTTACCTAAGTTTTGTCAAGAGGCCCCTTCACCTGAGTTAAAACTCTGGCTCTCACCTTATTTCATATCAAGATAACCATTCAGTTCATTTAAATTCAAAAGATAGATTTTTGTTATAGAATTACTATAATCTTGAAATGAAGAAGAAATATAATATATAGCTAAGTAAATGTTTGAGATTATAAAAAATGTTTTTTGGTTTATAGCTATTGAAAAACTAAGAATGTTTTTACTTTTGTTAATTTCAGTTTGTATTTTCCTTGTAAAAGGTATAATCATTGTCGGTTAATGCCTTACAAAAGTACAACTTCCAATATGACAACCTACGTCAATTTGAGAAAATAAGGCCATCACCTGTAGGACCAACAAGATGAAAGGCTGGCTTCCAGGACTTCTCCTGACCCGTTTGATAATTTCACTGCTCAGCTTATTATCATAGACAGAAATCAGTCATACAGTTGGGGGCTGAGCCTTCCTTTCCTGTGGTGCCCTTTTCAGTTCAAGAACAACATGGCTTCGACAATCCTCATGCTGAACAGGTGACTTTTGCCAATTTTCCTGGCCAATGAGAAAACACTCATCAAGTCGTTTCTACCGTTTGTCTCTGTTGCAGTCCTGGTCCGTACTCCACATATTAAAACCGATAATGCTTCAGCTTATGCCGAAGGTCTTCTCTTTAACAGTTTTGTGATCAATAACACATTTATCTCCAAATTGGGATTTCTTCTAATCCCCAAGGCCAGGACATCATAGAACAGACTCACTTATCCCTTGACTTAATTTAAAAATAAATATAAAGAGTGGGTGGGGGGAGATAGAACCCCACTCTTGTTTGAATTATACCCTTTTTGTTTTGAATTTTTTGAATTGTGATCCTGAGGTTTGCACTTCTGCTGAGCCACACATGTCTTCCACTGCCGTTGGCCCATCAGGCCTAGTATAGTGGAGAAATTTACAAACAAGACAATGGAATGGACCAGATCCAGTAATAATATGGAGGAGGCCATGCTTGTGTCTTTCCAGAAGGTGCAGCTCACCCTATCTGGGTACCTGAATGTGCTGTTCAGCATCACCATGGAGGACCGGGAGACACAGTTCAAACAAATGAAGAGCCTGACACATCAGCTGAACAGATGGCCAAGTAGCAGGGAGGTATTAATTCTCCAGCCACCGTGGTTTTGACTATGCTGGCCTTATTGGGCTGTCAGGTAAGTAGGGTTTATGGGAAAACTTATTGGACCTATTTCTCAGATCCTCCTTTAGTGCATCTTGCTGTGTTGACTGAAGAATCTATTCCAGTATTTACTAATTATACACAACCTGATGGGAGATTTTTGAGATAAACATATTACCCCCATTTAAAGAATTGGATTTAATTAAACTGGATATAGTGGGAATCTACCTATATGTTGGTCCCACAATAAAAATATCAGCTACTTAAAAGTGGTGTGGAAATAAAGACAGTATAAAGGGGAGCCATTATCACTGGCCCCTGGGATTTAAAAAAATATATCCACACAGTTAGAAAAATGGGACTCCCCAATGACATACCATGTTTCCCACAAACCATCCACCAATAACTTACTGCCCTAATTACACTACAATAGAACGGGTGCCTTTCCTAACTGTGTGGAGTTTGCCAATATTATACCAGTGCAACATAATGCCCTTGGAAGTCGTAAATTTATTCTGGACTGGTTTCATAGATTTGATAAGAGGCATCCACATTAAAAAATATGACTCCTGGAAGATTTTTTAGTAATATTTTGACTTTCAGTGATGGTGGCATACAAAAAGGTCTGTAGCATTTGATGGCTGCCTTAGATTTTATCAAATATACCAGCAACACCCAAGCTGAACTAATAAACAAGAGGTGTAAAGTGGCTTCCTGCCATGGCCCGCAGGCCTGGGTAGAATCTCCTTACGTTTTAATTTCTGGGAATATAAAAGTAAACAGGCAGGATTAAAATGCCCTGTGACTTGTCAAAGATGCAATCTAACTAATTGCATTACTACATATGATAAAGGACAGGAAGAGCTTGTGTTTTACCAACTCTCCTTTGTTATGACCCCAGCTAACATTTCAGAGCCCTGGAATTATTATGCTGGAGTTCAAGTCCTACAATAGATTTATATCCATCTAAATAGACACCAGCGTGCTCTTGGTCTTACTGTGTTTGGAGTACTCACTTTAATATCTGTTTTAGTTTTTGCCATAACATCAACCTTACTTTGGATAACAATGTTCATCACATTCCTTGTCCAAAAGCATTCAAAATGCTCATTTTCTTAATGATTTGGCTCAAAATACTTCCAAAGCCCTACAGAATCAGGAAAATATTGATGACAATATAGAAAATAAATTAAATGCACTGGAAGCTACAGTCATAAATATAGGAAATGAACTTGCTACTCTAAAGTTCAGACAGTGGCCTCATTGCCATGCTGGCTACAAATGTGTTTGTGTTACAGCAGTAAGATATAACACTTCTCATGGAGTTGGTGAAAAAGGTAAAAAAAAATCATTTTATGGGCATTTAGCAAAGAAACAATAGCATTCTAGACCTTATGGAGTTACATCATCATGTCTAGAATATTCAAAAGTGCAGGAATGATCTTGTGGATCCTGCATAGCTTGCAAAACAAATACTTAACGATGTAAATGGTTTTAATCCTCAGAATATGTTAAACATACAATATGTACATTTTGGGAATTATGTGTTTGCTTCTAATACTCTTTTGTGTTATAACAATAGGATGCCTCATCTTCTGAAAGGTAGTCCAACAACTCCATATAATAGCTCATCATTTACACTTAAAAAATAAAAAAGGAAGGGGGATGTGAAGAGTTGTCTTGAATTATGGTCCCTGATTTCTGCCTGGCTGTGTTGATCTGGGAACTTCCTGTGCAAAAGCACAGGTTGAGATAGCCCAGCTGCTATGGTGATGCTGGCCAGAGGAGGCTACGTGCAAAAGCACCAGCTCTATCAATTGGAACCTTGGATTCAGACACCAACACCCAGGGATAGTGAATTCTGTGCACAGCAAGATGACCTTAAGGCCTCACAGGTTTTGATGAATCTTTCAGGCTGCCTATTTTGCTAAAAGTTTCTTGCAAATAACCTTTTGATGACAGATCCTATACAATAAATGTGCTGAGCTAGCTCTTCCCCATCAGGGGTTGGCTGAACCACTGGCCCCACCTTTTTATCTATGTGTGTCTGTCTGTCTTTTCTTTATCCCATCACCGCTGGGGTTTTTGAATTAACAGCCATGCTGATCATGGCAAATCTTCATGTGTTTGTTTAGTTTCTGAGGTTTCTCTTGCTGTCAATTTCTAATTTCATGAAATTCTGATCTGATAATATGCAGAAAATTATTTTAACATTTTTGTATTTTCTAAGACTTGCTTTGTACTAAAATATGAACTGTCTTGGAGAAAGTTGCATGAGTTGGTAAAAATATTGTGTGTTCTAATGTTGGATGGAATATTCTATAGACGTCTGTTAAGTTCATTTTATCTAAAGTATACTTTAACTATGTTGCTTCTGTGTTATTTATTTGGATATGGTCCCTGTGTGGATGAGCTGTCTATTAAGAACAACTGGATATTGAAGTCACTCACTACTATTGTATTGAGGCCTCTCTGTCCCCATATGTTGAGTAGGGTTCATTTTATAAAATTAGGTACACCAAAGTTCAGGCCATATGTATTTACAACTTTTATATCTTCTTGGTGGATTATTACCTTTATTAATATGTTGTGACCTTTGTCTCTTCTGACTAATTTTGGTTTGAATTATGCCTTTTTGAATATGAGTCTATGTACTCCTTGCATGTAGATTCCATTTGCATAGAATATCACTTTCCATCCTCACTTTAAACTTGTGGATGCCTTTGCAGTGAGTTGTGTTTTTACAAGCAATGAAGAGTTGGATCTTGTTTTTTAATAGAGTTTGTCAGTGTGTGTCTTTTTAAAAAATTTTTTTATTTAGTTGTCAATGGACCTTTATTTTTTATTTATTTATATGTGGTGCTAAGAATCGAATCCAGTGCCTCATACAAACTAGGCAAGTGCTCTGCCACTGAGCCACAGCCCCAGCCCCGGGGTGTGTCTTTTGATTGGTGAATTAAAGCCATTTACACTCAGAGTTATTATTGGCATGTATGTATTAATTCCTGTCATTTTGTTGTTTTTCTAATGTTTGATCATTTCTAATTCTCATCTGCATATTCACTCTTCTAATAAGATTTTTTTCTTTTCTGTGCTTGCTTGTATTTTTCTTCCTCTTCTTTGTATAGGATAACTTCAAATATTTTATGTAAGATTGTGTTAATAGTCATGAATTTCTTTAATTTATGCTTATCTTCAATGGGATTTTTTAATTGATTCTGAAGTATAATTTTATTGAACATAGTAATCAAGGTTGACAATTATTTTTTCTTCTCTTTTATTTTAAATTTATTTATTTATTCTAATTTGTTATAAATGACAGCAGAATATATTCTGATTCATATTACACATATAGGGCACAATTTTTCATGTCTCTGGTCGTACAAAAAGTAGAGTCACACAATTCGTGTTCTCGTACATGTACTTAGGGTAATGATGTCCATCTCATTCCACCATCTTTTCTATCCCCATTCCTCCTCCCATTCCCTACCTCCCCGTTGCCCTATCCAAAGTTCCTCCATTCCTCCCATGTTCCCCCAGCCCCCATTAAGGATCAGCATCCACATATCAGAGAAAACATTCAGCTTTTGGTTTTATAGGATTGGCTTACTTTACATAGCATGATATTCTCCAAATCCATCAAATCCTGCAAATGTCATGATTTAATTCTCTTTAAATGCTGAGTAATATTCCATTGTGTAAATATACCAGTTTCTTTATCCATTCATCTACTGAAGGGCATCTAGGTTGGTTCCACAATTTAGCTATTGTGAATTGTGCTGCTATAAAATTGATGTGGCTGTGTCCCTGTAGTATGTTGTTTTTAAGTCCTCTGAGTATAGACTGAGGCGGGGGATAGCTGGGTCAAATGGTGGTTCCATTCCAAGTTTTCTAAGAAATCTCCATACTGCTTTCCAGAGTGGTTGCACCAATTTGCAGTCCCACCAGCAATGTATGAGTGTGCCTTTCCCCCCACATCCTATAATCTCTAATTGCTAGAGATGTTGAACATTTTTTTTATATATTTGTTGATTGATTGTATATACTCTTCTGAGAAATGTCTGTTCAGTTCCTTAGCACATTTATTGATTGGGTTATTTATTTTTTGGTATTAAGTTTTTAAAAAATTTTATATATCCCAGCGATTAGTGCTCTATCTGATGTGTGTGTGGTAAAAATTTGCTTCCATTCTGTAGGCTCTCTTTTCACCTCACTGATTGTTTCTTATTCTTAGAAGAAGCTTTCAGTTTGAATCAACCCATCTATTGATTCTTGATTTTATCTCTTGCACTATAGATGTCTTGTAAAGGAAGTCAGGGCCTAATCTGACAGGATAAAGATTTGGGTCTACTTTTTCTTCTATTAGGTGTAGGGTCTCTGGTCTAATTCCTAGGTTCTTGATCCATTTTGAGTTCAGTTTTATGCATGGTGAGAGATAGGGGCTTAATTTCATTTTTGTTGCACATGGATTTCCAGTTTTCCCAGCACCATTATTGAAATGGCTCTCTTTTCTCCAATATATGGTTTTGGCACCTTTGTCTAGTATGAGATAACTTTATTCATGTGGGTTTGTCTCTGTGTCCTTTATTCTGTACCACACTGGTCTACAAGTCTATTTTTGGTGCCAGTACCATGCTGTTTTGTTACTATTGCTCTATAGCATAGTTCAAGGTCTGGTATACTGATGCCACCTGCTTCACTCTTTTTGCTAGAATTGCTTTAGCTATTCTGGGTCTCATTTTTCCAAATGAATTTCATGATTGTATTATCTATTTCTATGAGGAATGTCATCAGGATTTTGATTGGGATTGCATTAAATCTGTATAGTGCTTTTGGTAGAATGGTCATTTTGACAATATTAATCTTTCCTTACCAAGAATAAGGGAAATGTTTCCGTCTTCTAAGGTCTTCTTTAATTTCTTTCTTTAGCATTCTGTAGTTTTCATTGTGGAGGTCTTTCACCTCTTCCATTAAGTTGATTTCCAATTTTTTTTGAGGCTATTGAAAATGGGGTCGTTTTCCTCCTTTCTCTTTCAGAGGATTTTTCACTGATGTACAGAAATGCCTTTGATTTATGGGTGTTAATTTTATACTCTGCTACTTTTCTAAATCCACTTATTAGTTCTAGAAATTTTCTGGTGGAAATCCTCTAGGTATGGAATTATACCATTGACAAATAGTTATAGTTTGAGTTCTTCTTTTCCTATCTGTATCCCTATAATTTTTTAATCTGTCAAATTACTCTGGCTAGAGTTTCAAGAACAATGTTAAAGTGATGAAAGAGGGCATTCCCATCTTGTTCCAGATTTTAGAGGGAATACTTTCAATGTTTTTTTCCATTAGAATAATGTTGGCCTGGGGCTTAACATAGATAGCTTTTACATTGTTGAGATATATTCCTATTATGCCTAGTTTTTCTAGTGTTTTAAACATGAAGGAGTGCTGTACTTTGTCAAATCCTTTTTCTGCATCTATTGAGATAATCATATGATTCTTATCAGTAACTCTATTGATGTGATGAATTACATTTATTGATTTCTGTACATTGAACCAACCTTGCATCCCTGGGATGAACCTCACTTGATTGTGGTGCATGATTTTTTTAATATGTTTTTGTATGCAATTTGTCAGAATTTTATTGAGAATTTTTGCACCTATGTTCATGAGAGATATTGGTCTGAAGTTTTCTTTTTTCAATGTGTCCTGGTCTGGTTTTGGAATCAGGGTGATAATCAGAATGAGTCTGGAAGTGTTCCCTCTTTTTCTATTTCATGGAATAATTTGAGGAGTGTTGGTATTAGTTCTTCTTTGAAAGTCTTGTAAAACTCAGCTTTGTATCCCTCTGGTCCTGGGCTTTTCTTGGCTGGTTGGCTTCTGATGGCATCTTCTATTTCATTGCTTAAAATTGATCTGTTTAACTTATGTATATCATTCTGATTCAGTTTGAGCAAATCATATGACTCCAGAAATTTGTCAATGCCATTGATATTTTCTATTTTATTGGAGTACAAATTTTCAAAATAATTTCTAATTAACTTCTGTATTTCTGTAGTGTCTGTCATGATATTTCCTTTTCCTTTACAGATGTTAGTAATTTCAGTTTTCTCTCTCCTTCTCTTCATAACATGGCTAAGGATTTATCAATTTTATTTATTTTTTCAAAGAACCAATTTTTTGTTTTGTCAATATATTTCAATTTTTTCTTTTGTTTCAATTTCATTGATTTTTAATAATTTCCTGTCTTCTACTGCTTTTGGCGTTGACTTATTCTTTTTCTAGGGCTTTGAGATGTAATGTTAAGTCACTTATTCATTGAATTTTTCTTCTTTTAAGGAATGAACCCCATGCAATCAATTTTCCTTTTAGTACTGCCTTCATAGTGTCCCAGAGATTTTGATATATTGTATCAGTATTCTCATTTATCTCTAAAAATTTTTAATCTCCTCTTTGATGTCTTTTGTAATCCATTGTTCGTTTAATAGCATATTATTTAGTATCCAGGTGTTGGAGTAGCTTCTATTTTTTATTTTATTATTCATTTCTAATTTCATTACATTATGATCTGTTAGAATGCAGGGTAGTATCTCTACTCTTTTGTATTTACTAAGAGTTGTTTTGTGGCAAAATATATGGTCCATTTTAGAGAATGATCCATATGCTGCTGAGAAGAAAGCATATTTGCTTACTGATGGATGAAATACTCTACACATGTCTGATAAGTCTAAGTTATTGATTGTTCTATAGTTTCATTGTTCAGCTTTTGTTTGAAGATCTATCCAGTGGTGAAGAAGTGTGTTAAAGTCACCCAGCTTTATTTTGTTGTGGTATATTTGACTCTTGAACCTGAGAAGAGTTTGTTTGGTGAACATAGATGTTCTGTTCTTTGGGGAATATATATTTATAATTATGTCTTGTTGATATATGGTTCTCTTAAGCAGTAATATCCCTCTTTATCCCTTTCATTAACTCTGCCTTGAAGTCTACTTTATTTGATATGAGGATGGAAACCCCTGATTCTTTTCACAGTCCATACAAGTTGTATGTTTTTTCCCAATCTTTCACCTGCAGGCTATGAATGTCTTTTCTATGAGATGAGTCTCTTTTTAAATTAATTTTTAAATTTTTTTAAATTAATTATACATGGCAGTAGAATGGATTCATGCACTGAGATATATCATACATAGATGGGATATAATTTCTCATTTTTCTGGGTGTACATGGTGTAGAATTATATATATATATATATATATATATATATATATATATATATATATATATA